>NW_006431919.1:12674817-12696576 GCF_000325575.1 Pteropus alecto | reverse complement strand
ATATATATTTCTCAGCAAGAAATACCAAGTGACTGCTCCCCTGGTATCCTATTCTGGTAGGGATGGTTATTGATCAACAAACTCATGTTCTTGTCTTACTGAGCATATGGCTAGATTATATGCCAGTCTTCCCTGCATGAAGCTAAGGCCATATGGTTCTATATCAGTCAATAAAATGTTAGAAACATTGTATATATTCTTCTTATGCTTTATCCTTTAACTCTTCTTGTCTTCTTTTCAATTTTTAGCTATCTGGAATGAAGACTTACCCACGAAGTGACAACAAAAGCCAGCTTTAAGGTAGTAGAGTCATAATTAAGGAAAAAGTGCGTGTTCTTGTGTCACTGATTGAAGGAGAGTGGCCCAGTTGGGCATCCCTAACCGAAGCCACCAGAATTGGAGTCCTTGAGATAAAAATAAACTTGTACAGAGTTCAGCC
The DNA here is from genome assembly GCF_000325575.1 of Pteropus alecto. Lineage (NCBI taxonomy): Eukaryota > Metazoa > Chordata > Mammalia > Chiroptera > Pteropodidae > Pteropus > Pteropus alecto. The sequence goes on along the minus strand of NW_006431919.1, from coordinate 12,696,137 downwards.
ATTGAGATTTTGGCATTAATAGTCAGTAGTATAATTCAACAGATATAAAACAAAAAATGTGAATTAAAAAAAAACCCATAAGAACTACAGGATCAGTTAAAATATGCGTAGATATCATGTAGGATAAAATATAACAACCACCATAGAGAGTGAAGTGAAAATGAGGCAGCTCAATATCAACATTTCCAAAAATGTAAGCCAAAAGTCACTTTCTGAATGTAATGCGCTCATCCTGAAATTATATAATCCTATAGCCTTTGCATCAAACAAAAACTGTGAAATTTGGAGTGATTGATATTGTAATCCATGGAGTAGAAGCCATATGGGCAACACTAAAAAAGATACTTGGAGAATAGATCTAAAAAAAAAATTCGAGGGTGGAGGGATTCTGTAAAAAGCTTGGCAAGAAAAATTCAATTAAGTACAGGAAGCCATAAAAAGGATGCTAGCACAGCAAAAATATAAAATAAATATAAAAATGAAAGGTAAAAAATCAAGAAAACTTGCTAAAGTTTTGGTAAAAAAAAAAAAATGTTATCATAGAACATGTGAAACCTCTGACTAAACACTTCTCTAGGATTAGAAGACTATGTATGAGGCAATTACATCCATCAAGGAAAATCATACAACAGATATACAGGGGAAACAAAAGAGAAGAAAATAAAAATTGAACTGGCAGAACCCACTGAATAAATGGTCGGGGAAGGGAAGGAAAGGAAAAACACAATCTTTACTAACAAAGAAAAAAGTGGAAGAAGCATATAAAAATGTAGAAACTGTGGAAAATACAATAAAAAATGTAGTTGATGGAAACTACAAAGAAGAGCCAAATGAATAAAGGGGAAATTCTAAGGTAAAAATGTTTAGAGAGAAAAAAAGATAATTGTAGATATATGGCACAAGAAATATACAGTATTCTTAATCGGTTTCCCCATAGAAGTAAACAAAATATTTGAAGAGAAAATATACGTGAAGATATAATTCAAGTACATAAATCTGAACATAAAAACTGATACATAAATCTATAGAGTTAAGAGGTATACCATACACCAGGAAAAACAGACCCAGATCTACCGTACTGAAATAGTGGATCCTTAATGCTAACAAAGACGACAAATCGTTCACTAAAAATTGAGATTGACATCAATTTGTATATAGCAACATTCAAAAACAGAGGACTGCAGAAAGGATTAAATGGAATGAAAGGTAATAGAGTAACACCTATTAGAAGTTAAAGCAAAATAAATGTGATCTAAGATATTATTTATCCAACACGTTACCATCATGTAAACAATCTGCAAACAAACATCTTTTGAATATGGAAGACCTCAGAGGATACATTTCCTTTGATCCCTTACTTAGAAAAGCAAAGAAAACTATTACATGAACTTTAGCCAAATTGATTTTTAGGAAAATTACAGCAAAAAGAATTAGTGGTAAGCACTGAATATTTTCACCTGCAAATTTAAAATAAATTAATGGATTATAGTGACAGATCAGAATTTAAATTATATGCCTTGAAAATGCAGAAACTATATGACTAACAAAAGAAAAAAAATGAGAGTAAATAAGAGTAAGAAAATAGAACTTTTGAGTAAGGAGAAAGATTGGGGTAAAGGGAACTGGTGTGTTTATTGCTATAAGTAATAACAGGCTGTCTTAATTTCATAAATCTTGTGTGTATTTAGTTCAGTAGAATATGAATAAATACAGATATAAAAAACTCAGACTCTAAACCATCAATTATAAAAAAAAAAAGATTTTCATATTGGAACACAAGGCAAACACAACTTTATACTATGTACAACAGACATACCTAAATAAAGTTCTTCAGGAAATCTGAAAATAAATGGATGTGTAAATTATATCAAGAAAAGAAAATAAGAAAACTTGGATCGCAGTCAATATCAGTACAATATATAAATATAAATATAAATAGAATAATATTATGTAAAACAAACAAAGGTGCTTTATAATGCTAAAGTATGTGACTTATACCAGCCCTAACATTTACAAACCATAAATACAGAAAAATATAAGGAGAAATGGAAATGTGCTAGTTGTGGAGAAAACTAATGATAATATAAAGCCTACTAATGAATTCCTACAATAGTGCTGATGGAACATTCACAAAAAGTGACTTTATATTACAAAACTTTAATTAGTACTAAAACAGAAAAAAAAAGTGCAGAATAATTTGTCATATCTCAATGTAATACACTGGAATTAAAAAAAAATAGAAACAAAAATAGAAATATGATCATTCTTATAAGTGAAAAAGACTCTTAAAACACTCTTGTATCAAAAGAACAGCAGTATTTTAGTATTTCAAGAAAACGGTGATAATGTAAACACTATCTAAAAAAGTACTGAGAAAATTATTGTTTTATATAATTATAAAAAACTTAAAAAGGATGGAAACAAATCAATTATATATTAGACTCAGATTATAAAATATAATAGCAGTAGAAACCAAAATAAAAATATATTAAAAACAAAAACAAAAGAAGAAAAATTAAAAAGCTAACCATAGGAGAAAATATAAAATATCTAAGTTTATATTATAAGGAATAATATAATTATTGATAATACATTATAAAGAATAAGATAATATTATTTAAAAAAGGAGAAAAGGATAACATTAAAAAGAGAAAAAACAAATATGTTGATAAATAATTAGGGAGAAGTAACCTAAGAAAGAGAGCATGTTAAAAGAATCATAAGAAACTACTCTGTTCAACTTTTAGGGAAAAAAAGAAAAGTGAAAAATTTTCTGTGAAATATGTTACCAGAATAGATCTGAGAGAATAAAAAAAAAAAAAATGTGAGCAGAAAAACTTCCATTGATGAAAAAAGACATTTGTCAAAGATCTAGCTCCCTAATAAAGCACTAATCCCCACTTTCTAAAGGAATTCTACCCAATGATTAAATAGCAGGTAATTTCAAAGTTTTAAAACATTTTTAGAGAATTAAGAAAACGACAACTTTCAAACTCTTTCTACTAAGTGAGTATAATAGTGCTCCAAAAGATTAAATATATCAATATAAGCCTTCATATCAATATGTCTTAGGAAAAAGAAAGAAAACATTTATCTATTTATACTAAAAAAAATTGATAATATTTAAAAATTCTTAAAAATACTCAGAAAACTAAAATTGACCTATACTTCCACAATATTAAAAAGTTCAAATTTAGGCCAAAGAGAAAGTCATTTTTAATGAAGAACTTACAAACAGTTAAGTCTTCAAAATACATTATCACTGTCATTTTACAATATTGTCACAAAGATGCTAAATAAGCTGATTAGAAGATATTTAGAAAAGCATAAAAAGAGAAAGAAGAGGAAAGTTTTTGTACAGCAAAGGAAACCATCAACAAAACAGAAAGACAATCGAATGATTGGGAGAAGATATTTGCTTATGATACATCTGATAAGAGGTTATTATCCAAAATATATAAAAAACTCATATATCTCAACAACAAAGAAACAAACAATCCAATTAAAAAATGGGCAGAAGATCTGAACAGATATTTCTCCAAAGAGGAAATAGAGATGGCCAATCGACATATGAAAAGATGTCCAAGGTCACTAATCATCCGAGAAATACAAATTAAAGCCACAATGTGATGTCACATCGCACCTGTCAGAATGGCTATCGTCAATAAATCAAAGAACAACAAGTATTGAGGATGTGGAGAAAGAGAACTCTCATACACTGTTGATGAGATTGCAATATGGTACAGCCACTATGGAACACAGTCTGGAGGTTTCTCAAAAAATTAAAAATGGATATGCCTTTTGACTCAGCACTTCTGGGTATTTATCTAAAGAAAACCAAAATAATAATTCGTAAAGACATATACACCCCAATATTCATGGCAGCACAATTTACAATAGCCAAGATATGGAAGCAACCTAAATGTCCATCAACATATGATTGGATAAAGAAGTTATGGTTCATATATACAATGGAATATTACTCAGCCATTAAAAAAAATGAAATTCTACCATTTGCAATGACATGGATGGATCTAGAGGTTATTATGCTGAGTGAAATAAGTCAGACAGAGAAAGATAACTACCATATGATTTCACTCATCTGTGGAATCTAAGGAACAAAGAGAACAAACTAATCAAAGAAAGACTCACAACTATAGAGGACAGTCTGGTGTTGGCCAAAGGGGAGGGTGGTTGGGAGGCTGGGAGAATGGAGTGAAGGGTGAAAGAAGTATAAACTAGTAGTTGATAAATGGTCATGGGGATGAGGAGCATGGCATAGGAAATGCAGTCAGCATTAATGTAATGGCTAGGTGGAGAGCCAGAAAAGAGAAAGCGCAATTAGGGAGATCATTTTATAAACTATATAAGTGTCTAATCAATGCACTCTATACTTGAAACTAATAAAATTTAAAAAACAAAGAAAAATATTAAAAAAAAAGAGAGAAAGAATGGAGTAAAATTCTCAATATTTATAGATATATGACTGTTTATCTAAAAATCCCCAAAAGCAACTGAAAATCTCTCAAAACAAGGGAAAATCATATCCATTATAAAAAGATATGTTTTATGGAATTAAGATAGAAAATATAAAATAACATAAACAACCACAGATAAAATATACAGATGAAGAAAAAATCATTTACAATAATAACAAAAGACAAGTGTATAGAAATAAATGGAAAAGAATATGAAAGGCCTATTTGGAATGTGTTGTAAACCACAACCAAAGGTTACAAAAAAGACTGGAAATAAAAAGACAAACTAAATTAGATAGCAAAGGAGAATATATAGACTTGCTTACTCTCCATGTCATTATATTAATTGAACTTGATCCAATGAAGATATAAAAAATATTATAACTAAGACCTTGGTATGTGTGGACAAATAAATAACTATAGCCAGAAAAAATTTAAAATCATAAAAAAGAGAAAAAAATTATGAGAGAAAACACACTATATTATAAAACATAAATAATTAAATTAATGTGTTACTGGATCATTAATAGATAAACTAAGTATAAGGGAAAATCTATAAATAAGAAAAAAAACTGTTTTAGAAATTAGTGCAAGATAAAAGGATAACAGAGTCAATGAGGAAAAGATAGATTATCAATTACTGGTGTTGGCACAATAAGGTAAAAAATACCATAAGCTAATGTTAAGAAAAGTGACAATCTGAGGAACACATTTTGAAATCCATAACACAAAGGGATAATATCACTAAATATATAAAATATATATCTAGAAAATTGGTGAGCTAAACATCAATAACCCAATACAAAAAAAATGAATGTTAAATGTGAGCACTTTATTTAGAGAAAAGAATGTAAAAAGTTTTAAACATATGCAAGATGTTCAACCTTAATAATATTAATAATACAAAAGTTATTAATATATGAAACTTATTTTTCACCTATTATATTAGCTAAAAGCATAAGTTCAATACTAAACTCTGTTGGGAAAGCTATGGGGAAAACAGATATATATAGCTAGTAGAAATGTAAATTCAATCTTTGTATAAAGAGATTTAGAAATAGTTATCGACTTTATAAACATATATAATTTTTGACCTAGCAATTGCACTATGATGAATGTATCCTACAGATATACTTGCTCATGTATCAAAAGCCCTGTGTAAAACAGCAAGAGATGAGAGAAACAAATGTCCATCAACAGAAGTGTTTTAATGTATCTGTCTGTATATCTCTTTCTGTGCTTACTTCTCCCTAATTATTGAATGTATTTGTTCTCCTTTTAATGTTATTTTTCTTTTTTCTTATATTATTTTGTTTTATAACATATTATATATGTATATGTGTGTGTGTGTGTGTGTGTGTGTGTGTGTGTATTAAGTAAAAAAAGGCAAGGTAAAGAAAAATCTGTATGGGCTCCTATGTTTTGACTAGAAAAGAAGGATAAAGAAAAAATGTATATTCATATTTGCTTATGTGGCAAAAAAATGCGCTCAGAAAAAAACAAAATGTAAAGAGTAGTGGCTCTTATTGGTCTGAGGAAATTAGATAGGAGACAAGAATGGGAGGAAAATTCATTACATACCATTTTATAATTGTTTTGTTTTTAATAAAATTATATTAATAATAATATTAATATTATTAAATTAGTGAATAAAAATAAAATAAAGAAAAAAATGCTGTTTCCTCCCACAACTCATTTAGTACTCAAATGCCTTATAGAGCCTGCTTTCCCTAATCGAAGAGTTTGATGATGCTTTTAACACCTTGAGTAAAGGGAATACAATATTACCATTCGACTCCCTAGAACCAAAAAGTAATTTAAAGTGATACAAGCCAATTGAGATTTGGCTATTCCAGGTGCAGATAAATATGAATTAGTAACTTATAGAGTATAATGCAATTCCTCCTTTATCTATCTATCTATCTATCTATCTATCTATCTATCTATCTATCTATCTTTCTCTTTGTGGAAATTAACATGTTTTTTCCTTTTTTCAATTCAGGAGGAAAACATCTCTCCCTACCTTGAAAGGACAAAAGAATTGAAATCTCATTTCATTTCGAAGTCATGTTAGTTTGTTCGCCTTGACAATAAAGAGAACTGTTTTCTTCTCTTTTGTCATCGCCAATCTTGTCTGTGATATATTGTATTTTAAGAACACGAAGGCAAGCTACACAGGAACAGAAATGCAATGTAAGTCAACCTGCCACTCAAGGCACTAATCCTCTAAGCATCTCAACTGTCAAGTGACAGATATCTGGGAGCTTGTGTGCGCCAGATCAAGAAAATGACTGGACAAAACTAAAAGATGTTTAAAAGGAAACTAGATGCACATGTATTGATACAGTTTTGCATCTCCAAAGTGGAAATAAATGGTGCTGTGATATTTTGACTTTATATAATGAGTATATAATACAAATATCACATCCCAGTTACTCTACTAAGTAATTCATTTACACCACTTAAACTTTAGAGTAACGATGCGACATGGACATTATTATCCCCATTTTGCCACTGTGAAAAGAGAGGCTCAATGTGATAAGGAATTTATCCAGGGTCCAAAGGAGTGAGGCTGAGATTTAAATCCAGGCTATTAGATATCAAAATAGTATTATTCCCACTAAATTACCAGTTTATATAGATCTTCAGTTGGAATAGCCAGATCTGATTTGGCTGATAACTCTTCCAATTACTCTCCGGTTCTAGGTTTACTATTGTTTTCCCTTCACTCAAGGTAATAAAAGCTCTCTTAATTACTTTGCTCTCCTGTGCATGGCTTAGGAGATAAACATTGCTTTTGTACTTATCCTCTAATTCACAATAAACTATCTTAGGCAGCTGAGCAGATCGATGAAATGGAAGGGGTTCAATGGAAATAGCAATGCTTTATACATGTGGATATAAAATTTCAAGTAAAATCATTTGTGTCATGTTACACTTATAGGTTATCTGGATTAATTTAAAATTTGGAAAGATAAAATGATAACATTACTGGTGCTTACCTTTTCCTTCGACACATCGATCGTTTTACCTATGGTTCACAAGGAACCAAACTATGTAAAAGAATACAAGTAAGAAATAAGCCAAAATTCTCCATGAGAAATTTCACTGTTGACGCCAATATGATACAGATCATCATTTTGGATAATTGCGCATCCTAATTATTTCTGTTTTTAGAAGTTTGTACTGTCTATAGATGCTCTTTCTCTACATGAAAATGATATATATTTTGCAAATAAAAATTATTGCAGGAAAAAAAAAATCAAACAACTCAGTCTGCACTTTGTTAGGATACAAAAGGATATTTGCCTGTGCCTTACTTTCAATATTATTTAAAATTCTGAATTTGAAAGGAAGCACATGTGGTTAACTGGGTCTTTGACATGAACAGCTACTAAGAATTCTTACAGTGGATTTTTAGAGGGGGAAAAAAAATGCCTCTACATCTTTTCTCCCCTAAAACAAATTATTTTTTGGTTCTGGATAACATCATCCTGGATTGTGGGCAATTACCTTTGAATTCTATCGTCTATATAAACAAAGAAAATTAAGAAAATTAAGGTCAACAACTTTGATTATTATGCGTAAAGTCCAGACACAGTTTCATGGCCTTTAGGGTCCTAGATTATCTCAGTCTCCTCTGCTTTGCCTTGACCTTGGAACCCTCTTCATATCTTCATTCCAGTTGTAACTGGGTCATTTGCTCCCACATGGACCTCAATATGGCAAGTTCATTCTCATTTCAAGGCCTTAGCATATTATTTGATACACTACCTTTTTGAAACAGTGGCTCCCAAATTGTTTGGTCTCTGGAATCTTCAAGTAGATTTACACACACACACACACATACACACACACACACACACACACACACACGCAGAGAAGGAAAATGAAAAGCAAACAAAAAAACTATTTCTTCAGATACATTATCTTAAACATCGCCACCAATCGACTCCACTCATTCTCTATTACATGGCTTTCTTCTACTTTCTTTATCAGACATCCATGAAATTACATTGTTTGTCTACTTATTTAATATTTTAATATTCTACTAAAATATAAATATTTTATCTTGTACTTCACTATAGCCCCAGACTTGGAATATATATTGGTACATAATAGATGTATGATAGGTATGGGCTGCAGCAACATATTTTTAGTTTCACTGACTAAAATACAGACTATTAGAAAGAAAACTGGAAGAGGAGGAAAAAAGTGTTTTGATATATTACATTATTTTATATATATATATATTTGATATATAGACATTATTATACACAAACATACAAAATTAAAGGAAATAAATGCTTTTAATATGTCCATTCCCATTTGGGGTGTCTATTTAATCATGTAGCAGAAAGAGCAACATCTTATGGAACTTACATGCCTCCATGAGTTCTGTTTACCTACCTATATCACCATGGACCATAATGCTCTCACCAGTCTCAGTTTCTTCATTTATAAGTGAGCCTAAAGGTCCTCTGTAACTCTAAATGCCAGTTTATAAAAAAAGGGAAAATCACCTTATAGTATTTAAACATCTTGGTGAATATATACATCTACATATGCTTTTTCAGAAAAGAAAACAGGTTGGCATAGTTGGGATAAAAACCTGAGACTACAGCATATATTTAAGCTGAATGTCTATTAAAAAAATCTCGCAACATCAAAGCTCATGCAGTCTATTTTTTGCACATGCACTCAAAACCCCTAGAGCAGGAGACATGTTTTTAATGACTCAAAAAGTAGAAACCGCCAATTTATTTTTCCTCAAATAATTAAATCTTTAATTAATTCCACATATAGTTAGTAATAAGCATCATCCTACTTTTGAACTTTCAAGTATTCCTCAGTTTGCTCTTAGCATGCTTCTGAGCTTACGGAGCTACTTAAATCTCATGATCAGTTTGAGAACAGCTCTCAAACTTTTACTTCTTAAAAAAATATAAAACACATTCCAAATGATATGGGGAACTGTTGAGTCAAGAGATAAAAATGATATGAAACCATAAAGTGGCATAATTGAGTAAAGTAATTTTGGTAAGAAACTAAAAAGGAGGGAGGAATCATGTAAATGTGATTATTTCTAATTAGAAACAATGAGTAACCAAATCAAATTATACAATGAGGATTTGATTTAGATCCCCAGAGAAAAGCTGTACATGTATTTGCATTCATCTCCAATTTGTATTTCCCTCTTGTTACTTCTCAATGCTTTCTTAGACCCTTACTTTTAAATTAGATCATTGTTAGTATAGATCTTTCGAAGAGTTTGAGGAATATCAGGTCACATTCCGGTTAAGATTTATGTTCTTTCAACATATTTGCCAAAAAAACTTCCCAGGTGCATGAAAAGGTACTATACAGTGTGACATGAGGACATATAAAGAAGGTGCAAAGCTTTTCCAAATTCATTGCCTAGTGTTACTACATAAACCACAAAAACTGAGATTTACTATAAACCTAAGTATTGATCCTAGAGTTCTGGTAACTAGCTATGTAATTTGAATAAATTATTTAATCAATTATTTTCTAAAATCCTTCTCTATAAAATTAAGGTGTGTGTCGTGGGTAGTGGTGTAGATTAGAGAAAATTTAAGCAAACTATATTGAGAAGTTACTTCTGCTAGAAGTTTGGAGAGCCAGATTATGTACTGAGGGCTCCAGCAAAGTCGGGATACAATATAGAATAGAATAGAATAGAATTGAATTGAATAGGATAGGATAGGATAGATAGGATAGGATAGGATAGGGTAGGGTAGGGTAGGATAGGGTAGGGAAGGGTAGGGTAGGGTATGGTAGGACAGGACAGGACAGGACAGAGAATAGGATAGGACAGGACAGGACAGGACAGGATAGGATAGGGTAAGGTAAGGTAGGGTAGGGTAGGGTAGGGTAGGACAGGATAGAGAATAGAATAGATTAGAATAGAATAGAACAGAACAGAACAGAACAGAACAGAACAGAACAGAACAGAACAGAACAGGAATTAGATTTTAATAAACTTATCTAGTTTTACAATTACAACACCACTAAGGAAGAATCCTTTCACAAAATGTGTGTGTATACATATACATATATATGCACTTACCCACTCACACATACACACATACACACACACACACACACACACACACACACCATCATGTTGTATACTATACATATCTTTATACCTTATTAAAGTTGAAAACACAAACATTGGTTGAGACAGAGAGCAGATTCACGACTTCTAGAGGCTGGGAAGTGGGGATTGGTATGGAGGAATTGCTTAAGGGGTGTGGGACTTACTTTTGGGTGAAGAAAATGTTTTAGAACTAGATAGGCGGTTGCACAATATTGTAAATGCCACTGAACCTTTCACATATAATGGTCAATTTTATATTATGCAAATTTTACCACAACAAATATTTTTTAAGAATTGACTGCTTCCATTTTACTTGGTTGCTAACCTCTATAACTGATGTTGAATTAGAGATTACCTCTAATCAACTACTGTACTGGATGAGAAGTATATTAAAATGTCAAAAACAAAAAGAAAAACAAAATTCATGAAGGAGCTTATTTTAAATGTACCATGCATCTAAACTATGTGTAACTCTTTAATATTTTCAAATTTGATTTAACGAATGATCCCTAACCAATTTTTTCTGACTTCTCTTCTTGGCGCTCTTCTCCTCAATCCCTTTTTTTAGACTTAACCCTTTGCTGCTCTTTGAGGATGACATGCACTCTCTCATCTCAGGACCTCTGTACTGTTTCCTTACTCCCAGAGAAGCTGTTCTAAACCACTCTAGTCATTCTTAATCGTTTTTATCCTGATTTATTTTTCTTTATACACTAAGCATTTTCTGCCATTATTCTGTATTTTTTTCTTACTGATTTGCTTATTGTCTGACCCCCTACTGTACTGTCAGCTCTATGATGGTAGATGCATTTGTCTGTTTTATTCATCTCTATATCCCCAGTGCCTAGAACAGTGCATTGCTCTTAAGATAAGCACAGTTTACATACGTCGTTTAAATGTACATGGGGGATAAACCTTCATATGTTCAGTTCTTAGAGACTCTTAAGTAATTCAGCATTGCATACAAACAAAACAGAGGTGTAGCCCTGCTTTCATAAAAAAAAAAAAGAGGGGGTGGGTAGGCTGCGATCACATGCATACCTCTAAACTCAGGAAAATGATAAATGCCATAATACTTATTAAAGCATAGTTTCAGGCTTAATAACTACCTGTAGGACCAGTAGACCAACTTGGATTGGAGGCAACCATGAAGACAAAGCTTTTTTTAATTGGCTCATAAGTAAGGTGTAGCAAGTAGAGGCAAAAGTTGGAGGAAGGGCATAGTGATTAAAGGATCTCTAAGTAACCTTCAAGTATCAAGATTGTAATTTTAAAAATTCTATTATGTAAACTTGTTCATTGACTAAAGGTTGGTGAGCATGATACTGAAGTTGTAATTTACTGGATATATGCTAGCATAACATCAGACTAGCAACTCTTAGTGACAAATAATATTCTAAAATTTTTAATTGAATAAATGTTTTTAATTAAATAAGTTTAGACAATGCTTTATACTAAACAATTCTTTAGAAAGTCAAAATATTCTGTAGTTTATAAAGTTTCTGAGAAGTCTTACAGCAAAAATATATTGTTAATATTTCAACAATCCAGTTTATATTCTTGGCACACTTATTTTCATCTTTTCAAACACTATTCCCTTGACTTCAGTTTAGAAAGCACTACTTTAGAGAGTATTCTTTTTGAGGACAGGGCGTTATTTCTTATTTATTGCTTTATAATTCACACCTAATCCAGTGTAAGGGATGAATATAAAAAGGTCGAATAGATAAATGTTGAAAGAGTTAATACATTATATTCTCTTTTCCTAGAACAAAAGATACATATCAAAAAGTCTGGGGCTAATAAAAATGATATATGAATATATATAAATATTGTGGATATTAATAGTAATATTAATAATTCACATATATTATGAATATTGCTTAGCTGTACACTTGCATCAGGAGATCTTGTCAGGTCATATTTCCAAGCTTTGAGGCTAGCTTGCCTAGGCTGAAAGGAAAGCATTCTCATTCCTAGTAGGAGACAACATCTTTAATCGAAGAGGGAAATAGAAAATGGATTTTTAATACAGGCAATTACTTTCATAAAATTATTTAATTATAGCATACTATGTCTGGATTTGGTTGATAGAATGCTTGCTCTAAAGAGTCAACTGATTTATATAGTCTTGAAAGAGAGATGCAGTATTTATGACTCATGAATAATATCCAGGTCCCCATGCTAAACAAAATGGTTCCCAAATGGACTAGATTTTACCCATAAGGCCAGGAAAATTATGCTGTGATTACTTATCTCTTCCAGTTTTCTACTCATTTAAAAAATAAACATATTGATGATTTCATCACTAGCCATATATTATATAAACTTATCAGATTGAGTTATTCTAATATTCCTGAAGAGGTTTCACAGATAAGCAATAGGTAGAGTTTTTGATCTCAGCCAAATTTTAAGGTTTATAATAGTTATAATAATAACAATAAGAGGAGCTACCATATATTAAGTACCTACTATATGCCAGAAACCAATGTCATTAGTTAATTTAACGCAAAGAAATGCTACATCTTTATGGAAATCAGAAAATTAACCTGACCAACAAGTGGCAGAGATCTGATGTACACGCAGGTTTTTCTGACTTCAAAGTCCAGCTTCCCTATGTGTCAAAATAGGAGGTTTTCAAGTAGATTGTTGAGAAAACTGATGTTGGTTTGGTAGGTAAGGTGGTTTCAAGAGGAGAGCAATAGCATAGGTGTTTCAGGACCCCCTTCCTTGTTCTCCTTACCCGAGACAGCACACCGGGGAACGAGGTATCTACTGAGTATCCAAAAAGCCAATGGGCGAATGGTTCCTTTTTTGTCCCCTTAGCATGATTTCCTCTTTTGCTGTCAAACTGTAGGTATCAATTTTATTTTCTCATTTACCCAAGTCAAAAACCTGAGTCATGTGTAACTTCATGAGATTCATCACCAGATTCTGTTGCTGCCACCTTTACAACATGTACACAATGTAAACACTCACTGCAGTTTCCACTGTCTCCATTCTGGTCCAGTCTGCCATTGTTATTGCCTTGGTTATTATCAACAGCCCTCTGATTGTTCACCCCTTCCTATCCTGCTTCCTCTTGAATCTACTTTCAACATGCTAGCCAGAGTATAACTCAAACCCCATGTTGGCTTTGAGGAGAGATGGACTATCCGATGGCCTCTTTTCTGTGCTTTGAACATCTCATGTCATCTCTTGCTTCAGGGCTTCGTCACCGTCAGCTCCCTGCTCTTAGGACATGCTCCCTCTACATGGAGCAGGGCTTGGTCCCTCTGCTCTTTCAGCATTTACTCAAATGTCTCTTTCTTGGTGTGGCTCCCTGGCAAAATTAAAGTTAAACCTTCTTGTTCCTCCAGACAATTGTCATCCTGTTTTTCTTTTCTCCATGGCATTTATTGCTGCTAATCACACCACATATTTTACTTATTTATTGTCATTACTTTTTATCTCTCCCCACTAGAAGATAAACACTATGAAAGCAGAACTATTTGTCTGTTTTCTTCACTGCTGTATCTACATCCACATCACTTAGAAGAGGGCCTAATACATAGTAAAGTCTCTTGATAAATATTTGCTTGAATAAAAATAGGTAAACTGACTGACCTTGTACAAAACATCAGCCACTAAATTTATTTAGATCAGAAATTACCCACAGCTTAAATTTTATTTTTCTTTCTTAACAAAATGAATAAAATATATAGCCTAAAGAGAGCTTCATTTACCTTTTACAGGTAGGGGATTATTGTATACTTGCCAGATGTCAAATTCAACGTGTCACACTATTAATCATATGGCAACTTAAAACCCCCATGGGTCCTAGGCTATGCCCTCATTGACCAGAGAACTGAAGAAGAGAAAATATTAATAAACCTCACAAAGTTGAACTTTATGGCATTAATTGAATAGTTTTAATTCAGCGTAATGAATTATTAGAAGTAGCTGTCAAAATTAGAAAGCTACAAAGTGCATAGGAATGATAGGACTTTGAACTAGAAAATGTTTAAATCTCTCTTAGAAGAGAGAGATTAAATAAGGCATAAGCTGACCCTGTGGAAATTAATTTGTAAAAGACAAAGCACAAAAAAATCTTCTCACACATATGTAAGCAGTTGGGTACCACACATATACATGGTCACAGGTTTAATCTATGTATGCCCATTGTCTGGAGAGAGAGGGAGGGAGAGAGGGAGGGAGAGAGAGAGAGATAAACATTAACTACATGTGTATATATACACGTGTATATATATGTATATATATGTATATATATACACATATAAACATTAACTACATGTGTATATATACACGTGTATATATGTATATGTACATATATGTATATGTACATATATACACGTGTATATATACATATATACATATATGCATGTGTATATACATATATATACACATATAAGCATGTGTATATACATATATATATACACATATATATATATATACATGCAGTTAATGTTTAATAAAAATACTAATGCAAATAAACCACCTATAAACAATCTAATTTGCAGCATCTGCTGAAACAAGGGCCCAATTGTATAGGCATACACAAGATCTGGACTATAGTAAAGAATTACATTTCAGACAAAATTCTACTTAACCACAGTGTGAAAGACAAAGGCACTAGGTTGGCAACATAGCTAGGAAGGACTAAAGCTGGACCGGAAACATAATTTGCTGAGTTAAGGTCATGGGCCATGATGGAAAGTGCTGAGAGATTATGGAAGCTTTTCTTTTGAAGATTGCAATAAAATGCTGAAACTGTCAAGCTTTAAATTTTCACTGTGGGTGTCTTTGTGGACCATTAACGGATAGTCCAGATCATGACGATGATAGTCACTATTTATAAACTCAAAACAGTGTAGTCTAATTGTTAAAAATTGAGAGAGAATCCTAAGAACAGATTTCTGGTCTTAGTGCAATTGCCGAATTGCTTCTCAAGCTTTTCAAAGTCACGGAATAATCTTCACAATGAAGAAGCTTTGGAACTTCCTTTCAAAATGGCAGAACAATGTGCAGTCGCTCCCAATGTTCTCATCTTATCCAACCATGTAAGAATACTAGGTAAAATATTTTAAAAAATGAAATATGTTGCCAAGCTTTAAAACCGTAATTGGAATTGTGAAGAATCTAGGAACGAATTGGAAAGTCACAAATTCTAGCAGTAATAACGATTCGAAGTTGTGCAACTCTGGTCCCAAAGAAAAACTCCTTCTCCTAAAGTTACTTATATTGGACTTTAGAGCTATATATTAATTATCTTTATAGTGAGTTTAAAATTTATTTGTATTAGCGTCCATCATCTGGTCTTTTGCTTTTTACAGTCACACTGAAAGAATTAACTTTTTCATGCAAGAAAATCCTTTAAAAAAATATGAAAACAGTAGTCTTGCTCAACCCAACTGCTATACTTTTTTTTTTTTTTTCCTACTCAAACATCTTTAATTCTTTTCACTGCTCCTCATGAGAGGAACTTGGTGAATGTCTTTTGCTATCCTCCATTTGTCAATGTTATTCTTTAAGTCTGTGGCCCCAGCTGGAAGTCAGGTTTCCAGGTGTGATATGAACACTTTGGAGTAAAGCAGGGCCAGGCTAGCCTCTTCCTTGCTGTGGAAACCAGATTTTAATTAATACAAGACAAAACTGCATTTGGTTTTCAGCTATGTTTTTGCTAACATCTTGCTAATTGAGTTTTCAATCAAAACCTGTTTTTTCACATATTATTTACAATGTGTCTGATTAAAAGCAATGTTTCAAAGGTAAACACACACACACACACACACACACACACACACACACACACTAATTTCAGTGAAAGAAAGATCTGTCCTCGAATCCCTTCTCTGCTTACTAGCTCTGTGACCCTAATGGGTTATTCAACTTTTTAAGGCCTCATCTGTTAAAAAAAAAAAAAAAATGAATAATGATTGGCTGTGAAGCTTAAATTAGTTAATTTAGGCAAAATAGCTACCACAATGTCCGTACTCTCAAAGAAAGTATTTCTTATTTTATTTGGAACAGCTAATTATTATTATAATTCTTTCTTGACCCAAATTAAATACTTCTTTTAATTGAAAAACAATCTGCTAGAGAATGTTTAGTTTTAAATTGTGTCATTAGTTTTCTTTGGTGTTTGTTATCTCCTCATAGTCATCTATTCACAGACACACCATTTTTTTTTTTTTTTTGTAAACAGCCATGTGAACATTTACCTATATCGTTAAAAAGACTGTGAAGTGGCTCAGATATTTGTGACATACCAAATGGCCTATTATATGTTTATAATCATTGAAATATCATTAATCTATCTAATACCTATGCCATTCTGCTGCCTAGATTCGGTGCCTTATTGGAATATAAAAAAAACTTTAATTTTCTTGTTTATTAAAGGAGAGTACAAGTTAGGTAAAACTAAGATTGAAAACTTGGTCTGAAGAAAATGACTAGATTTATATTTCTGATCTGCCATGCATATTTGCCCCTATATTAGCAAGCAAATACTTAACTAAGATTGCATTTCCTATCTTGTCAAATGATAATAATATCTCTACCTTATAGTTTTCATAAGAATTTAAAGAGGAAATGCACGAGAAGAACTTAGCACATATTAAGCACCCCGAATTAACTATTATAATTCTATCAGCTCTTTTTAACTCCATCAGTTTCTCCAGTATAATTTAATTCAGCACACAATTTGTTGATCTTATCAAAATAAAAATATGCTGATCCTCATAAAAGAGTATCAAGAACAATAATCGAGGGGCAGTTGGCAAACAAACAACTCTGACGTGGCAGTGTTCTCTATGGAAAGACACTAAGAGTTTGTTTTATTTTTTCTTAATTTTCCTGCAGTCACAGAACAGGTAGAAGCACTGCTTATATTCTTAAAATCTGTATTTGTGTTCATCCCGTTTCCTATGTCAATTGATATTTAGAAGGAAAAGTGTCATTTCTTGTGAATTTATCCCACAATCCTCCTCTGATACATAAAGATATTTATAAATTTAGAGCACTTTATATTTTGGACAATCATGGTGCCTCCGAAAGAGGCTTTGCTTTTTTAAATTTTAGTGAGTGTCAGAATCATGACAACTTAGAAGATTCCATGTTGAAGAAAGAAGTTGCAAACTGTTTCTCATCTCTGGCAAATTGTTTAGGAATTAATAGTCATAGAAGGAGCCTGTTCTCACTTGGCTCCTTTTAGAAAAGTATTTGGAAGTAGATGATATGTAAAAGTCAGGGTTAACTTCAACTGGGAAAAGAACACAAAGAATTGCATTCAGATTCTTAGCAATCTCAAAAATTTGAACTGTGGATTTTAGAGCATCTATCTTAAGAGTTTGTGTTGAATACAACTAATAAAATGAGCTCACAAAAGATATCACCTCCTTATAGAGAGAAATGTAAACTGTTTCAGCTGTCATAAAATTCTTGTCAGACATGTAGACTACAATTAATGTGATATATGTATATAAGAATTGTTATAAAAGGTGTGATTACACTGTGGATGAGTTATGTTGTTTAGCTAGTTGTGAAAACATCGAAATTAAATTTATAACATCACATATATTATTCAGTGCTCCATAATTTATTGTCTAGTATTTATAAAATTTATACCCGAGAGCCAACCAAAAAATGCTATTTTCCTGTTGCATAAAAAGCCAGCCCTCTAACATATAAAAACTGTTTGGCACTTGAAGAAGACAGGAAAAAAGAAACAAGAGAACAAATAAAGGATTTTTTTTTTTCAAGATGGAGAAGTTCCATAAGCTATATTTTATAGCAAGGAAAACAAAAGAAGCTCTTGGTAAGGTTCTGTATCATTGATCTACTTCACCTTGCTGGTGCACAATCTATATGAATAGGGATGTGTTTGCGGGGGTTTGTGGCAACTATTACATTGAATTTCTCAAAGAAATAGCTTTTTGGTTTATGTGAATGTCTTAATCTCTATAATATTTTTAAATTAATTTTTATAAATGTTTTATGAACTTTAGGGTCAAAATAATTAACAAATTTATTTAATACCTATAAATGAAATGCTCATCACAAATAATTTATAATAAAAGAGAAAGATTGTCATGGGTTTGCTTGGCACAGACAAGTTTACCAATCCATTCTTTGTTCAGAAGGTAGCTCGGTTCTTTCATAAGTGCGATGATGTCTTTCCTGCCTGTGTTTAAAACCTTTCACTGACTGTCCCTTAAATAATATTCAGACTTACAGAGCTCACAAGGCCCTGCTTGATCTTTCTCCTCAGTTTGTCCCTAACAACCTCCAGTTGCGCCAGCGATGCGCCTAGCTCCTGCGGGCTCGAGAAGACTCCTTGCTCTTCTTTTGTTCTTGGAACCTTCAAGATCTCACTATTTTGTTTTGTTTTGTTTTTATCTTCTTAAACCCTCTTTCCTCTGTCTAATCCTGTTTCCTCTTTACTTGCCTGACACATTCTCTGTTTTCAGGTTTCAAATTGAATGTAATTTTCTGAAAAAGTTTTCCCTGATGTGACAAATATTATTAGTGCTCAACGATTTCTGGACTTCCATTTCTTCTTAAGCATAGAAACTTCCCAGCCTCTTTGCAGCTAGGTAAGGCCATATGACTAGTTCTGGCTAATGACATGTGAGCAAAAGTGACAAGTGTCATTTTCAGGCTGGGTCAGTGAAAACTTCCAGCATAATTTATCAGACTGTTTTTAACAGTGAAACTGTTGAGACTGTGGAACTGGTGGACCTAGGTGTATTACTGAGAAACCACAAAGAAAACAGGTGTCCTAGGGGGTTGGCTAGACCACATCTGGCTTGGTATAGACAAAAAAAAAAAAAAATTGTGTTAAGCCACATAGATTTGGGGTTATGAGCTATATTGCTTTAACAGTAGCCTGACCATACCATTCAAATTAGGTCTGCCATTTTATTTTAAAAACACCTGCCACACTTTTGTTAAAATTAAATATGCATGTATTTTCTTATGCAGTGCTTGCATTCTCCTCCAGCCTAGGGGTTGGCAAATATTTTTGGCAAAGGGACAGATGGCACATATTTAGGTTTTGCGGGCCCTAGGAGCTCTGTGGCAACTACTGAGCCTTGAATAGATTTGTGAATTTGGCTGATTCCTAATGAAAAATTTGCTAGCCATTCTATCTCCTCTACCATTTGGGGGAATAAAAGGTCATGAACATTTTTTTAGATATTATTCATTCTGAATAAATCTGCTTATAATTAGTAATAGACAATCGTTTCTTTCAAATTTATGTGTCATTTTAAATCCTTTCTTATTTTAAAAGGTTTGAAAGTTCATGGTATTGGGATTGCGCAGAACAAAGACATTAAGAATATCAACTATCTCTTAAGTTTCAGGTTATAGAAATTTTGCTCAGTATGGCGTTCTACTTCCTTAAAAAAATTCTTCAAATAGAGAGGATTCTAATCCTTGGTGAGTAAATCTTTCAATGAAGTGAGTTCCGGAATGCTTTATTTCTGCTTTTAGTGCAAATAAAAGACTGGAGGCTATGCATTCTTAAAATTTATGTTTTGCCTGCCAAAAAGAAGCTCAACTGAATATACAGAATTGATTTCATTATACAAATACAATTTATATACATCCCTATCAAAGATGAGAAAGCTAATCTATAACATATATTCAAAGAAAAAATATATGATTCAGTGGAAATAAACAATTTATAAAACCATTAAAGTATTTGAATAGAAAGACTTCATGATCATCTCTTGAAATCCCATCATTTGACAGGTGATACCATTAGAAATCAGGCAAAGCGATTGAGTAGAACCGGGTTGAATTCTGGGCTATATCTCTATCTGGCAAACTTACTTAAAGTTCTCAGTGTCTTTTTTCTCTAAAAGGGGCTAGTGAGTTTTACATGTCAGCTGTTTTTAGGATTGACTATTAGGGTCATATATTCATGATGACATGTTGAAATAAGGCTTAGAAAAAAACACCCAGCACAGGGTCTAGGATCTAGTAGATGCTCACAAAATAACTGTAATAGATTTTATTATGTTATCACTGTCATTATCCTCATCCTTATCAATATCTTGTTCTAGATCACAGAGCTAATTATTAAAAGAAGAATGAATAGAAGGTTGGTTATCTGACTTCTAATTTAGTGTTCTTTCTGGTCTACCTTATGGAAATTGTAGGTTTTATGGAGTGATAGAACAGAAACATAGCTCATGGGAGGAAATGAAGTCAGTCAGTCCATAAGGGATAAGTGGGACTGAAAAAGAAGACTGAATGCATTCCAGCAGGTGACAAAGAATGGGGTGGGGAGAGATAACAGAATTAAACACTCAGAGATAAAAGAAGTACAGTGTATCTAAATGACAAAATTTCCTTCCTGACTAGAAAGTTGCTGATTACAGACAAGAAGGAAGGAAAGATTGGTCGGTTAGAACTTGCAATTCAGGCATGTTTGGTATAACGTGGAACAGACAACAAAGAAACATCATCACAGACTTTTAATTAAATGAGTAAATGGTAAATCATTCTTCATTAGTCTATGTGTAATAATATAGTTAGGATATGATATGAGGAGACAGTGAAAACTACTCTAAAGCCTTTGTGATAAAGGAGTTGAAAAGACATACAAAAATAATATTACTTTGCTCTTGGAAAGTACATTGATAATTAAGTAGAAAAATAGAAACAGTCCTTTTTTTTTTTTTTTTTTTTTTTGAGCATTTTTTTGTGTT
>NW_006431919.1:12670219-12674671 GCF_000325575.1 Pteropus alecto | reverse complement strand
TTTTTTTTTTGAGCATCTTATTGAGTTTTCTCAGAAGGGACACTAGTCCATGACCAAAAGAGAAAATACCTACATTTCATACTTTTTCTCAGTTGTGTGAATGTAACCTCAAGTTTTAGAAAGGGTGCAAACACGGCTCTAAAGCAGGTTCAAAGATAAACTAGGCTTCATGTCCTTTAAGAGCAATTCATCCAGGGAAGATTAGGGCACATCTTGGTCAAGACTGAATTTGAACCAGGTTCCAAGGATGAAAGCCCACAGACTAATCTGTTGAGCTACCAAGCCCACTGTCATGCTGGTTTATAGAAATCCTATTAACTGAGAGATTGAAGGGAAAAAAGATAAGATAGCAAAGTGTTGGGAATCAAGCTTCAGTAGTTTTAACAGAAAAGGTGCTTTTGAACCATGCTATTGTATACAGATAGGAATTAAATGCCACATACACACTAGATGAATGTTTGCATATATGTAACTATATACAACAAAATTGTACATTGTAAGATTCTATTTTGCATGTATTACATGATACATAAATATGTTCAAGATATTTAACATGAAAATACTTATCATAGGACAGGTGTTCCTTATTCTAGCTCTTCCAAGATGATGGCTATATATGGTAAATATAACCAAACCACTCTTCTATCTTGTGCTATCAGTCATAGTCAACAATTTTAGGATCTATTACAATAATTAATTTTATCATTCACAAACATTTATCTCGTTTCTGGTTCTGAGAATATCTACCACAAACAGGATTCGCTAGTGATTCTTAAGATATGATTAAAATGTAGTAAGAGCGCTGTTTGAACTGCCAATCATAAAGTCTGAGTTCAGATTTGCAAATAACTTGGTTAGCTAAGATCACCACAAAAAGAAATTTTTGTGCATCCAAGGATATGGCCAGGCCATACTGGGAAAATCACATAACCACACTGGGTGTTGATCCCTGGCCCAGGAAATGAAGAGGATGGATTAGATTGGGCGGCAGAATCGTGCTTTGCTGTTTTATCTAATTTAAGACTCTACAGCATTAAAATTAATGGAGGAAAAATAGGAAATTAAGTAATACATTCTCCTTAGACAGTGGAAAGAGCCCAGAAGCCAGGTTTCAGGAACCGGAAAGTAGAGTGTTAATTCTGTCTCTCAGGAGTTAGGATGCTGAGAGTGGGGGTGGGGCGGTGCTGAGGAGATGCCTGGACATCTCTGAGCTTTCATCTTCGCTTTTATCTCTGATCTGACTAGATGACACTGGACTCCCTTCCAGCATTAAAATACAATTTTTTCATTATATCAGATTAAAATTCTGGTTACTAAATATTGAGCTAATAGCAGATTTTCAAAATATTTAATTTAAAAGAAAACTATTTAGAATAAATGTAGTTAGTTTTATTCTACTAACTTTAAGGTAATTTTATTTTCAGTGTGACATAAATCAAACATTTGTGGCAGGAAGATTTTCCTTTGCTGTAAAGATAAAATTCTTAAAAACAGCATGATGTGGAAGTTTTATGGCTGGGAAGCTGATTTTATACATTTTACAGGCAAAAAATAATAATACAAAATAACTCCCCTCCCTCCCTCTCCCCACAGAAAGAAGAATAGCAAACGTCTTCTAAACTTTATTTCTAAACTACAGCCATAGTGAAGTGTGGAAACATTGAACATTTATTCTGAGTTGTAATTGTTACCTTAAATGTTCAAAAGTAGTGATGCTTTATGTACTGTTGTTGAGACTATTTTATTTTTCTCTGCATTTTAGTACTTATATACTGAAGGTTATAATCAAGCAAACATGGGACACGCATCCATCCCGGACTATTTCAGTGATCAAGATATAAGAATTGGACATTTTACATCTCAAAATTTAAGTATGTACTGTATGTATATTCTTCCATCTTCTGGGTACCTGTAAGCTTTGAATATCAGGAAGGAACTGCTCTATTGAAAAATAAAACTAAACCAAGCACAATATAGATACTTGTTCTTCAACTCTTAATTTCTAATGATTTCTAAGAGGTCTGCAGAAGGAAGGGCCTGTACAGATAATCACTTCATTATTTTTCAAGTGGCAAGTCCATTGTTTTAGTCAATACATCCAGCCAGATTCAAACACAGTTTGCCCTTGACTCTGAACCCAGTGCTGTGGCTATGAACCCACTCAGTCAGAGGAACCTTTCTGTAAGTTCATCCTCACAGCATCTCATGCTCACAGTGCTTTCCATCTCAGTGCCTCTGAGTTGTCACTTAAGCTTGTTCCTGGATTAGCATCTGGAGCCCTTCTTGTTGTACGAGAGAGGTTCTCATTCGCAGAGCCCTGTCTTCTTTTAACAGCTTACTTTCAAGAGCAGAATTTCAAATATGAAGAAAAACATTACTACTTTTAAAGATTTTTTTTTGGAATTTAGGTCCCAGAATGGTAACCTCTCGGTTAACTGATGATTTGATTAAAATTATGGTGATGTCCATACATTTTAGAATGATGCAGATATAGCTAACCTGACTAGTTTAGGAATCTATATAACAGAGGTAAGCTTTCTGATAGGCTATTTTTAATGTTTCTACCTCATAAGTTATTTCCCAAACTGTGTACTACAGAAAACTATCCATATCGCAAGACTTTTTCTAAAATTAAATTTTTTTTCAGCTAAATAACCATGTAAAAGAAAACATATTCTCTTTTCCCAATATCCCTAATGTACGTGTTAAACAAGTTCTTACGTTATTCATGAATGAAGTCTACTATCAATGTAAACCCTTTACTTTCCAAATAATTTAAACATGTGAAGTTCTCTTATAAAGTCTCTAATACCTTTAATTGCACTATGTGCAATCAGAGTTTTAAAGAAGACCTGGAAAAATGCTGGTAAGAGATAGCAGAGTTGCCATTTGGGCATTATGGTCCTGATCATTATTTTCTTATTCAGTGGGAAATGTTGCTTCTGTGCTGTGTCAGTTATCTTCATGTTACCCCTTCCCACATCTCTTCCCCATCTAAAAATAAGACTATTTTTGGCCTTCCGTTGCTCATGACATAATATTTAAACTCCTAACATGTTATAAAAATGAAAATTTACCTTTCAAGCTTACTCCCCATGTTTCTCTTACCACTGAACTTATTGTCTAGCAAAAGGACCTACATTTAGCCACCTACTAAACATAGATGCTCACTCTGCATTCCAATTTTTTAATGCATTGAGGTTCCTCTTCACTTTTTATTGACATCTACCCATTCTTCTAGACATAAATGAAATATTACCACCTTTATAACGATTTAATTTCTTACACTTCTTATGTCCTTTTTCACTCCATTGTGATTTACTATATCGTTGGACCTATCTTTGTACAAACTTTCAAACATAATCTGTTTAAACGTCTCTGTAAGTAAATTGAATTCAGGATGCTAAAAGTCAGATAAAGGAATGTGAAAGAATCTTCAGGAATTATTATTTTTTTGTATGTGGCTGTATGGGCAAGTAAAAATTTAAGTTATAAATTTAAGATTTGTTCACCAAATCTTTGTTATTTATTATATACCCCAAGAGCAGGTTTTTTTTTTTTTTTTTTTTTAAGTCTCATTCTAGTTTTTTAATCACTTTAGGGGAGAGATTTATGTTCTCAAAGAATATAATGGTGGCCAGCACAATGGGGAAATGCATATTCCTTGAAGAATAAGTGAGTAAATGAATGAACATATAGGCAGCTCCTCTTCCTGGGTGCAGCCTTAGCTTGTCAAGAGAGGAATGCATTTAAGATAGAGAAAGGCTATTTAATTGGCTATAATTACAACAATCAGAAGACACAGATGATAATATGTAGCTAGTAACTTTGCAGATGAGAAAAGAATATTCAGACTGATTAAGAATTCTGAATATAACTTTAGAGTTTGGCAATACTTCAGCAATGTAGATCACTGTAGAGCTCAGCAAATACCTGCAACCCATATGTCTTCTATTTTCCCTTACACTTAAGACATTTCCCTAAAGGCTAATAAACCATGGGTGCATCCCTGAAGAACAATATGCACAGATATGAAATTGACTCAAATATTATGACTTTACATTAAATACCAGCTGTAGATAACTTACAATGAACTCCTTGCCCTTGAGATTCCTATGTTCGAAAGTTACAATGTTAAGCAAGAGAAAAAAGCAAGAGGAAATTTCAGGTGTCAGGAATCCTAAAGGCTAATAAACCATGGGTGCATCCCTGAAGAACAATATGCACAGATATGAAATTGACTCAAATATTATGACTTTACATTAAATACCAGCTGTAGATAACTTACAATGAACTCCTTGCCCTTGAGATTCCTATGTTCGAAAGTTACAATGTTAAGCAAGAGAAAAAAGCAAGAGGAAATTTCAGGTGTCAGGAATGAAGCAAGGATCTGGGCCAAAAAAAAAAAAAAAAAAAAAAAAAAATTAGGAGGAAAAAAAAGATATGACTCCT
>NW_006431919.1:12650432-12670163 GCF_000325575.1 Pteropus alecto | reverse complement strand
AAAAAAAAAAAAAAATTAGGAGGGAAAACAAGATCTATGACTTCCTGGAGCTTACTGTCCAACAAAAGAATAAAAAGTAAAATAGCTTTTTTAATGTGGTTTTCTCCGTGCTAACCATGCATTTATTTAATTCTGCTATCAATCAGTTGAGGGAGATATTATTACCATCCTCATATCATAAATGAAGAAGAGCCTCAAAAGTCATTCAGATAATAAGAGTTCAGTTATATGTCTTTCCCACCTATATTCGTCATCTTCTGGAGAGAAGGAAGTTTCTTCCTCGGCATCTAATGCAATGCTAGGAACATAGTAGGGTGTCAACTATTGATTGATTTACCATGATGAGATTTGGTCTATAACTCTTTTCCTGTTCTTTAGCAGAAGAAAAGGGAGACATATTCCTTTCCTGTCTAAGAGATATACAACCACATTAAATTCTATGTTTAATTTATCATTCTATATTTTGCCTCTGTACATTAAAGTAGCTGGCACATTGCATAGCTTAAGCCAAATCAACCAAATTTATGAACCATCTATGTAGCGTGACTCTCCACGCTTCACCTTCCCGCAGATCCAGCTTACTATTTCATAGGGTCTATGTGCTTTGCTTCTAACAGCTTGTACCAGCAGCACAGAAAGGCGGCAATGCCTAAGAATTTAGAGGGCCCTGCTAATCCTTACCCAACAACTGACTGCAGCAGAATATGGAAGTTCAGCTCCCCTTCTTCACCGTAGACCAAACATCTGGTATAATTCTATATACGAGGTTGAGATTAGAACTGTGCTGAAATTGTACTCTTGATAGAACTCCTCCCTTCACTGTCCTGCTCTATCTACTTCTTTACTGGGTTCTCACTGGAAGTACCTCCTTGATAAGTTATTGACACATAAAGCTTCATTTCATATTTTGCATCTAAGAAAACCAACTGCAGGCAATCGATTTAAGATATTTTGTAGTAGTTTAATAGTATATCAGACAGGGCTTTCTAATATTTGAGAGAGAGAACTTCATTTTAATAAATTGGCTCACATCATTGTGGGACCTGGCAAGTCCAATATCTGTAGAGCAGCCTGGCAGGCTGGAGATTCAAATAAGGGTTTGTGTTGAAGTCTTGAGTCTGAAATCCGTATGGCAGACACACAAGCTGGAAAGATTTCTATATTACAGTCTTAAGGGAGAACTCCTTTTTCTCCAGGAAACCCTAGTTTGTGCTCTTAGGACCTTCTACTGATTGCTTGAGGCCCACCCACATTATTAAGTGTGATCTGCTTTGTTTAAACTCAAATTACTGTAAACATTCAATCACATCTAAAAGATACCATTGTAGCAACAGCTAGATTAGTACTGGACCAAACACCTAGGTGCCGTAGCTTAGCCAAGTTGACACATGACATTAACTGCCAGAAGGGCAGGTAGGAATGGTCGAATCAGCCCTGTCCTGGGCTGCAGGAGACCATTCACAAGAGCTCTGGTACAGCCTATAGCTTCATTCTGTTTCTTAGTTTTCTTCTCCAGGTAGGATGGTCTTAGGAGGACCTGAAGATGGATGAAGTGAAAAGCAGTATTGTTCTTGGGTCTTTCAGCTACTCTGATACACCAGGCTGATTTGCTAACAGATTAAGAAGTCCACACAGAAGCTGAAGGTCCTAAATAATGAGGTTTATTACGAGAGCTGGTGAACAAGCCAGTCCATGCCCCCTCGTTACACACTTCTTTAATAACATGTACCTCTCTTTCACAGCACTATTAATTATATGCCAATTTGTGTCATCATTTTATTAACAAGTCTCTCATAACCCAGTTAGAATGTAAGTTCTACGAGGTGAAGAGCTGAGTCTCTGTTATCATTGTATCTCCAAATCTAGCGGAGTACATGGCATGAGGTATATGGATGTTCACTGAATAAATGCCTGTGATATCAACTTATTAACATAAACATTACCTCATTTATATATAAATGCATGCAAATATACTATTATGTATATACGATATATGCAATAAATATACTTATCTGAATATAAAAATACATTAAATATTAATTATATATGTATATCTATAAATGCATTCATATACTTTATCATTTCTGGATGAGGAAAAAAATTTTGAGAGGTGAAATGTACTTATACTGTATGCTTTTTTTGTTGTTTTTATGCATACGATATTCTTTTCATAGAGAAAATACATTTCAGTTCATCACACAATGAGACTCTCCTTGTGGTCTTTATGCAAAAGATGAGGTAACATTCAACCTCTGAAATCATCTTTGCTGGAAAATATCTCAAAATCAGTTTACTGTTACTAACTTCAAACATAGGGGAAAAAAAAAACAAGATAGACAATCAGACAAGGGACCCGAGCAGCAGAAAATAATTGGACTCTCTAAATTTTACTGTTCTCCAGAGGAATTACCGGAGCACACTGCTACTTACCCGGACCATGCTGTGCATCCCTTGGAATCACTACAGAAGCATTTTATTGCTCATTAAATATTTTTTAATGTGAATCCACTCTTGGCATTTCTATTTTATAGTTTTTTCACAAACCTTCCCGTGTTGCATACCTCCTTCCCCACTACACGTAATTTAAAAGAAATTATGTAAGCTTATTTCTCTGATTAAGAAAGCCTAATGCATAAACACACAAAAGATATGACCAGTGTAGCTCAAGTAGCTAATGAATCTGGCAGTTTTAAGCTCATTCCCAATAAAAATGGGCCCCACAAATCACTATAAAAAATGTGTTTTGTACCTCAAGAGCCATAATTGTCACACATTTACAATTCATAAGCTGTGACTGCAGGGTGCTTACTCTAGTTAATCCTCTGTAGAATAGTGGATATTGATGCTGTAGAGAAGGGGCACGACAAAATCATCTGTCACATGAAACACTCATTTGGGAAGCCTCACACACTAATAAAACCCTGAAATGTAGCAATGGGAAGCCTGCATTCCTCCCCCTGACTGTAAATGGTGACAGAAGTGAATGTCTGAGATGCCCAGGCGTAAACTGGCATAGCTTGTCTCTGGTTTACTGACTGTGAAATAGTAAAGATAAAACATGCAATTGACTTCTCAGAAAGCGCTTGCCCCGAGCCTTTACTGTACCTATGTAGGCCTAAGGACATAGGATCTAGAGACACATTTGTTCTGAAAAGCTTCCACGTCTTGATTGACTTAGTTAAAGTGTGACTAGTATATGATAAATAGCCAGGTGATTCAGATGCAGTGATAACTCTTAAGAAACATATTTAATATACTTAAAATTCTTTTAGCAATCCAGCAAAGTTTATGTGACTGTTACATTATAATGATTTCCAAATCTTAAAATTAATATTTCAGTTCATCCAAAACATGTAGATCATCCCTGAGATCCATTAAACAATGGCTATATCCTATACCTTTAAATCTTTGAAATGTGAGGTTTCCTCTCGAGTAAGTCATGACTGTTTGACATGGATTCTTGGTTTGATTTCAAATATTATCTTTTTTTTTTTTTAATGAAATCAGAGAAAGCATATTGTTTATCCAATCTAATCCTTCTGCAATATGAGGGAATTGCGCAGAATGATATGAAGACTACTGAAATGTATTAGGTGAATCTTGAATTACCTTGGACACCTATTTTTCTTCCTCTGAGAGTCAAATTTCCAACAGTCAGTCAGTCATTTAAACATAAGACACCATTTAAACATAAGAATGTAAAAAACAAACAAAAAACCTATGCAAAATCCATTGCCTTTGCTTTGGCCCTTCCTTAACATACCCCCTTAACATTTTTCTTTTGTTCTCTCCACTCCCCTCCCATCATCCATCGCAGCCACTCCTTATATATTCTTACATAAAACCATCTCAATTTGTGATTCAAAATAATGCTCTCTCACCTCCTGGGTTTACAATTTTAACCATACATTTAAGTTCAAGAAGCAGAATCAAAATGCATTTATATTCTACATCACAACAAAAGTGAGTGAATCAAAAGATTCTCTTGGTGTTGTGTGACTGTTGGCATTTGTAAAAAGCTAGAGAATCTTGGAACTGGAAGCAGAAATATATTTAGTATTTCATTTGACTCTTGATAGTGAGGGAGAAATGGAAGAAAAACAATTGACAAGTTCTACTACAGAGTCTTCTATTTCTTTTAAAAATATTTATTTTTCTAGGACCTAGATTAATCACAATGCCTGTTTCATGACACAAATGGTTTTCTTCTAATTATTTGTTTATTTATTTGAATAACATAGGAAACATGCATCTATTATGAAAATTAGAGCTTTGATGGCAACTTAAACTTAAGTGGTCTATCCTGTTTCCCTGACTCCCGCCCGACCTGGGGTACTGATTATCCTAATAATTATTCTCTTAGGTTTGTGTGTGTGCAAAGTTCCTTCACGTAGAGTGTGCTTTAAAAAGTGCATTGCTTAATTTTAGTCGTTTTTAAATTTATAAAAAGGTACACACTCCATATAATTTTTCTAAAGTTACTTTTATCACTCAATAAAATAATGTTAAGATATATATTGTTGAATGTAAGAGTTTATTTTTACTGCTATATGGTATTCTAATATTGTGTATACCATGCATTTTATAAATAAAAGTTTAATTCATGAACCTAGTCGAGTGTTTATAGTACACAAAAAAAGCAATAAAAAGTAATATAGTACATTTTAAAAAGTTTTAGTACTTTTTAGAACTCTGCAAAATATTTAGTTTTACGTAAGCATGTTTTTTCAATATCGTAAAAAAATATGCATATGTAAAATGCAGATCCACTACAGTATATCGAGTTGGTAACATAAAAATAAATTAAAAGGGTAACTGAATTTAAATTGGCATTTATCAACATTCTTTCAAATTTCCCCCTACTTCAACTCTCAGAAAAATTTAGAGAAGAATGTGTCAGTGAAAAATATCAGAGTTATGCAAATATCTTTTTAGATATGTTTTCCAGTCTTTGGGGGTAAATACCCAGTAGAGGGATTGCTGGATCATATGATAGATCAATTCTTAGTTTTTTGAGGCAATATTTGCACAGCGATGTTCATAGCAGCATTATTCACAGTGGCCAGGACGTGGAAGCAATGAAAGTGTCTTACAATAGATGATTAGATAAAGAAAATGTTGTACATATATACAATGCAATATTACTCAACCACAGAAGAGATAAAATACTGTCGTTTGCTACAACATAGATGGATCTCGAGATAATCATGCTACGTGAAATAAGCCAGACAGAAAAAGTTGAAAACCACATGATATCACTTATATGTGAGATATAAAACTAAAAGCAATACACAAATAGGACAAACAGAGACTCATGGACATGGACAATACACCAGTGGTTACCAGAGAGTAGCGGGTGAGTGGGGAGAGAGGAGGTAAATGGGATGAAAGGAGTCAAAAATGTGGCGTTAGAAAGAAATCTAACTAAGGGCAGTGAACACACAATGCAATTTATATATGCCTTACTGTTGAATTGTACACCTGAAACTTACTGGATTTTGTTACCCAATGTCACCATAATAAAAATAAATTTTTAAAAAATATCAGAGTTGGAAAATAAGTTATGAGATTAGTAAATGAGAGATTTTGAGGACCTTCTGAAAGATAGAGAACAGAACTGGTCATATCTACAGTAAAATAACCAGAGACAACGATGACCCAGCATACACTAAGGAAAAGATTCTTGTAGAAGCCAAGTGAATGCAGAGAACCAGACTTGGTGAGTGACTACTGGGCATGGAGGCAACCTTTAAGCAAACATCAGAACGGCCAATCAGAGAGTTGCCATCAGAGCTTTTGAACATAACTCTTATCTCCCAAGGAATAGAGTTACCCATA
This sequence comes from Pteropus alecto, assembly GCF_000325575.1. Taxonomy (NCBI): domain Eukaryota; kingdom Metazoa; phylum Chordata; class Mammalia; order Chiroptera; family Pteropodidae; genus Pteropus; species Pteropus alecto. The sequence continues at coordinate 12,664,325 of NW_006431919.1, read as the reverse complement.
ATCAATCAAGTGTGCCCCACATGAGGAGCAGTGGGAATCAGCAGCAGGGAGGGGTGGCAAGACGTTGTTCTACATAATAAGGAACCCGGGAGGAACAGGAATCTCACATCAAGCTGGAAACACTAAAACACCTCTTCCAGCATCTCTCACCTGAGGCATGGCTTTGATAAAAGCAGGGGATCTCAAATACAGGATGGAACAAACAACCAGTGATCTCCAAATAGCCGAGAAAATGAATTATATGGAAAAGAGCTATGGCAATCTACAAATGGAAAGATTAATGCTAAAATTTATGTTAATTGGGATAAGTATAATTGACATAATCATAGAGACTTAAGAAGGTTTTAATCCCTAAAAAGAGAAAAAGAGTACTTCATGACAAGCACACATCCTGTTGGGTTAAGACAGAAGCTTCCTGGGTGTATTTTGAAACTGGCCGCCATCCTCAGAAGGCAGGGAGAGACCAAAGAAAAGGCAGCCACTCCAGGCGGGTAGGTGGCAGATTTAATAAGGAGGGAACTTACTTAGGAGGCTTGTCTTGGGTGGCCATAAGACTAGAGTTCCACACTCACCCACCAAATCTTAAAAGATTATATAGAGGCCTTAACTGGGGTCAGTCATGTACACAGGAGAGCTTAACTTGGTTTACTCATATGTTTATTTGGCTTTGAAATGAGAAGTCTGATTTATATTTCAAGGCTGTGTCCTTGGGCAGCTTCTCAATGAGAACAGGAACTTTATTTTGTTTATCGCAAAACATCGATTGCATTAAACAATGCTTGGCCATTGCAGATGTTTAATAAATATTGCATTCTTGAATGGAGGATTGGCTTACTGTTATTAACTAGATTTGTCTAAAGTAGAACTGTGTGTTTAAAATCATGAAATTACTTTGTTTTAAGCATACATGGAAGAACCACAGAAATGTATGATGTATTAAACTAAAGGAAATTTTCAAGAAATCTCAAAGAGCAGAGATCATTAAGGCTACGTTATTTGAAGACAAACAATAAAATTAAAAATTAATAATAAATGACCTTGACCATAAAAGTGAAAGATAAATGCACCCACTTGAAAACTTGAAAACACCCATTTAAATAACTCCTAATTACAATGGGGGAAATAAAATCCCTGAAATTTTGGAAAACTTATAAATAAAAGGACACTCTGAGATGCAGTCAAAGCAGCTTGCAGAAATAAACCCGGAGGCTCTAAATATATATGCTGGAAAGCAACTTACAATTTGAAAACTAAATCTTATGACTCAAGAGGTTGAAAAATAAAAACAAAAAAGAAAACAATGTAGAAGGAGAACGAGTCAATAAAGATGAAAATACAATTTATTAAAATATAAATTAAAGGAAATAGAGTTGATTGACAAAACCCATTTTTTTTTGGAAAGACAAATAACACTATCACAATGAGAAAGAAAAAAGAGAACTAGAAAAAATAAATGAGAAAACTGAAAATATAAATAGGAAAATATCTCAGTGTGTTTGGATGTGATTATTTTAATGACTATATTTATTAGAGACAAAAACAGAGATAAAACAAAGACAGAGCATGGAAATAGGAAGTTATATTCATGCTAAGAAAGAAGTGATGTTTTTTTTTTGATACTTACATGAAAATAATGTCTCCAAAGAGGGGTTTAGGGGTGAACTAGAAGAATTAAGTAAAGGTGAGTGATTGATTGGGTGAAGAGGTTACAGAGAGAGATATTTCTCTACCTGCCACCCTTTACTGTGACTGAGAGAGGTGAAGGCAAGGACTGGTAATTTATTTTCATTTTTTAAAATTTGCTCAACACACTCCATTAACATGAATATTTCAATTACCCTAATTCATTAGGCTTTAAAGTGAGAGGTCTGATGAGAGGTTTGGCCTTTTAAAAACTTTTAAAGTTGTATTTTTTTTTTTTTTTGCATGTGTAATCTTGCCTCAATTTCTGTGTCTGGAATAACTTCCCAATAAAGTTTAAGAAGTCAGTGGTAACTCTGTTAGGTACATGAGAAGTTCATTGATTTAATTAATAAAATTACTACTGAAGTCTGAATTTGAAAGAAAGGTTACCAGATAATTGACAGGTTATTTGAATTACTACATTGCCAAATCCTAATATGAATAGGAACTCTTCATAAAAGCATAACGGGGATGATTTGGGAGTTTGGGCTTAAATTTTTTAAGATAATGTGAAGTAAAAAAAATGTATTAAGAAATGCCAACAAAAGCAGTTTCTTCCAGGACATTACTTACTCCTCGATTTATTTCATAACTGGCTTCTTTGCAGTCCACATTTTCATTCTTTCTGATTCCACATCCCCTAAAACTTTAAGAACCTCACTGTTCACACCCAGAACCTCATTTCTTTTCTATCTACACACTCACTCCCTGGGCATACTCATCCAGCCTCGTGGATTTATGTATTCTGTGCAACAATATCTTCCATCACTACAATTCTAAGCTGAACCTCCCCTGAATTTTAGAATCACATACCTAACCGCCCACTTGACATCTCTTCTATGAAATTTAACTGGCATTTCAAATGTATCATATCCAAAACCCAACTTCTGATCACCCCACCTCGTGGCTCCCATGGTGTTTCCCATCTCACTAATGGCAACTCCAGCTTTCTAGCTATTCAGGCCAAGAGCCCTGGAGTCGTTCTTGATTCCTATCTTTCTCACATTTCACATCCAATCCCTAACAAAACATTTTTTTTTTTAATCTTAAAAATGTATGTTATCTCAGCCTGTCCATTGTTACTACTCTGTTTCAAGCTACCATTATCTTTCGTTTGATGATTTAATAGTCTTTCCACTGGTCTTATGCTCCGAAAACCGCCTACTACATCTATTCTCTAGTTTTGGTCTAGTTTTCATCTATGGTCTAGTTTTCCGACAGCAACTACAACTACCCTCGTTAGATGGGAGGCATTCCATTCAATTATTTTATTCGAAACTCTCCAGTATCTTCTCAATCCACTTTGAAAAAAACTGAAACCTTTATAATCATTTACAAAGTCTTATATTATCTCCCTCTACATTATAACTGACTTTATTTAATACTAATTCCTCCCTAAGTCTTCTTGCTATTCCTGAAGTCAAGGCATTTCCATGGCACACCCCCTTTCCTGAAACTCTTCCCTGGACTTCCTGTGTGGTCCACTCACTCTATTCCTTTGGTCCATTGCTCAAACATCATTTCTAAGCATAACTTTCCTTTCCTATCCTTTGAGAAATAGTACCTCCAAACCCTGGCATTCTCTTTCTCCCTTCCCTACTTTATTATTCTCCACAACAATTACACTGTCCAATATTGTTTTATTATATGGATAAATAAGCATAATGAATTTACTTCATTCTTAGATTTGGAGATAGAAGCTACATGGCTTTAGGAGGCTTGTTTCAGCCTGGAGTGACTGAGTCTATTTAAATGTAACCAGTCTTATAAATATAAAGTAATTGGTATACTGTTCGGGTACCACCATCTCATCACATAAAAATCACCTTCCTCTTCCTTGTCATATTAGAGAAAAATATGTACAATATTCTTTATCTATAATATTTAGTTTTCCTGATGGTGGTACAGATATTTCATGACAAGAACCACCAAATTTCCAGCATGCGAAAGTTACCCGACAAATCATTCCTAAGTAAGTAGTCCAGTGTGAGTTTCTTAAGAGTAGCAGTCTTTTTGATGACTTTAATCTATACACTAGCTTAATCAATACTTACAAAATGAAATATGTGAAAGAAAAGTACTGAGACTCTAAGTATACCGGTTACCTTTCTTCTCCAGGTCCACCTTATTCACTGTAGAGTCTGAACAAGAGTCTTGCTGTCATGGAGAGCATACCAGAAGTGGCCGTCCTGAGTCTTGTTTAAGCATGCTGAATGAACGTAGCTAGGGTGGCGGGGAGGGTGGCAAGGTCAGCAAGAACCTAACACTTATGTCTGTAAAGCATCTACAACTCAACTGGAAGAACTTGCAGAAAAAGCTGCAATCTGATCTCCTTACCTGAGTGGAAGTAGAATAAGCAGCAAAGATCAAATTTTCTCAGTTAAAAAATGTCATTTAAAAATTGTGTTCATCTCAGGAACATGTGTTCAGATGGTTTTTATTTGAAAAATCGGAGGAGTTGCAATAACAAGTTTATGTTTGTGCAGGACTTAATGAATACTTTCAAATTCTAAAATCTGAAGTGATGTCCCAACTCTATTTAACTACACTCTCTAAGATTCAGTTTGCTAATCGCAAAAATGAGAGGGGTAGACTTGACAGGCATATGATTCTAGAATGAGAAATATGCTGGTCTTAAAGTTTCCTCATGTTAATTTTTTTACGATTTCTCTTTATCCTCTCATGTAATGTTTACACTCTTCAGACATTACTCATAGAGAGCCCAAACATTTGCAAATTCAGCACCGTTGCCTTATTGTATCATTCCTACTCTCTACTTAATAAAACTTCATGGGCCTGAAGGTTCCTAAGAAGTTACTCCCAAGACTTTGCTCTTCTGGTAATTTAATCTTCTTTGCTCCTCTTCATAATTCAATTTTGTCAACCTTTTCTTCAGGGGAATTTAAAATTTACTACCATAACTACTTAATGGGCTGCTTCTTGTGATAAGGGGATAAGAAATTTACTTTTGGGGACATGTGCTGACTTCCTCATGGGTACCATTTAGACTGCTTGCTGCTGACCTCAGGATTCTGTAACTTTGAAATGTTAATGGTTCCTAAAATGTGAGGAATTATTAACCTCTCACTGAAGATTCACCTGCAAAGCGAACCACAATAGCTACTGTATAATAGAGGTTGCTCATGTTTTTGTTGTCTTCCAACGAATGTAACTTTTAATTTTCAAAATAATCAACTTTTCTCATTATTTTATTTAAATGGTAACTAAAATAAAAAATATATTTTGCAGCTAGATACACAACTACGGTTATTTAGCATACAGTTAGAGGTCACAAAAATACTAACAGATTTATGAATGGTTATGAGCGGTAGGACCCATGGGACATACCTAATTTGTTCTGCACATGTGTATGTGCCAGACAGTGTACTGGTAAGGGAGATTCAGAAATGCATTGGGTACTGTATTAAACAAAATTTATTATGACACACAGAGTGATATAAGACAACCAATATGTTCTGTAGCAATAATAAATTCTTACCATGGAATGAGAAAGGAGAATTTTAATTGGGCCTTGAAGAAACAAAAGAGATTTGGTAGCAGAGTGGCTATTGGGGGTGGGGACATTTTAGAATTAAAAATAGCATGGATAAAGTATGAAAATAAATTATAGCAGCTAAAGTTTAGGCTGCCTAGATTATTAATTGTAAGTAATGCTAGTTGTTTTAATAAGCAAAATCTGAATGGCTTACCAAAATAACGTGCTTTGTTTTGTTTTGTTTGTTTTGTTTTTTTCATGCCACAGTCTAAGTTAGGTCATCATAGGGTTTCTCTGCTCATTCTGAGGAATATTCCATGTGGTAACTCCACCTGTCACCACCCAGGAGCCTTGGACTCTTTACCTGGATTCTCTACATCAGACTAGATTCGCTTATAAGCAAAAATATAATATTATATAGGTGACTTGTGAGAACATACAGAGGTCATGTCTGTAGTAGTTTACGCCTCCTTCCCTTGGCTTGAACTCAGAAGTGTTTCTTCACTCAACAGCAGAGTCTGGCTGATGTCAGGTGCCAGAGTGCCGAGGATTAGAGAAGAAACCCAGACAGCAGATGTCAACAAGCAGAGCGGTCTCTGTCATGGTGCACTCATGCAGAAGAGAGATATTTGGTAGACAAGATGGAACAAGTAGGTTCCAGTCAGATCCGTGGAAGATCGTGGAAGGGATTTAGAATTTAATGTGCAGGGCATAAAAAAAAATGACCATTGCCTGAAAGAGTAAATAAGCTATCTAATCTATTCTCTCAAGTATACCTAATTAATCCTCTTTGCTTCATTTTTGTCAACAAAGATTAAAAAAAAAATAGAATTGAGCTAGTTTTAGACCATCATCAAACATATATACACTGTTATAAATTTTCATGGCTAAGGCATTCATGTCATTAGACAAAAGGCATTGAAATATAAGGTGCATCGGTGTGAGAACTTGGTATTTGGAATCCAAGGTGATTTATTGTCATAGAGTTTGTATTACATTGTAAATGAGTGTGAATTGCTGATAGAATGTGCAGCGTGGAGGGTTGCAATTCTACTCAAAGTGGATTCAATAATCATGCCATTTCAAATGCTCTATTTAATTGAAATATTCACTTAAAAGTGGGGGGGGGTGGCTTCAGTTACTTGTGAAATGTTACACATCTGCCAACAATTTTATGCCAGTTTAGATACTTCCATTGGATGTAAAAGGATTTCTGAATAATAATATGACACAGACTCTGTAAGAGGAGAAGGCCGATTCAATCTTTTTACATGATAGGACCAAATGTAAGACTTCCTGAGAGGAGAAGAATGAGAAGAAAGAGGAATGACCTAAACCAGGAAGAAGGGTAGCGATAAAATTCGCCATATTTCCTTCTGCTTTCTGTGAGACTTTCTCCAGTCTCCCACGTAAGAGGAAAGACTATTTAGTCTGCAACCAGTTTATTGAATAGGCCAGACTTCTTAAGGCATAAGCAGAAGACAGCTTTATTTTCTAACTACTGCTTTAACCATGCTCTCTTGTTCCCTGTATTAGTCAGAATTCTCTAGAAAAACAGAACCAATAGCATGTGCCTATATATAGAGAGAAGTTTATTTTAAGGAATTGGCTTATGTGACTATAGGCGCTGGCAAGTTCAAATCTACAGTGTAAGCCAGCAGGCTGGAGACCCAGAGATAAGCCGATACTGCAGTTCAAGTCCAAATGCTGCCTGTTGTAGAATTTACATTTGCTCAGGGAGGTTGGGTCTGTCTTTTTGTTCCATTTTGGCTCTCAACTAATTAAATAAGACCCACCCACCGTATGAAGGGCATCTGCTTTATTCAAAGTCCACTAAGTAAAATGTTATTCTCATTCAAAAATACTCCTACAGAAATATCCATAATAATGTTTGACTACCTATCAAGGCCCCATGGCCCTGTCAAATTGACATATAAAATTAATCATCATATTTCCCCTTTCTACTGCTTACAATTGGTAGTTTACAGTCATGTGCAGCACTAAGACAATCTAATTTTTAAGTAGTAAAAAATCCCATCTAATTTCACATCCTTTCCCCCTAACTTCAGTCTGAGTAGTGTCTTGAGGAACCACAGTAAGTGAGGAAAGAAGGGCACGCAGTGTCCTTTTATTTTCCAACTGTCCCACTCTTCCACACTCTTTAGGTATCACTCCTCCATCCCTTCTCCACATGTGTACACCCTCATCCACCTCTTAGGAAATCTTAAGTTATCTAACTTCTAAATTTAGATTTAGGCTGTGGGGTCTTACTACTTACCTTCCTTAGCTTTTCAATTTTAGCTTAAAATTTGATCAAAGTTTAGTTGTCACTTCAAATACTGTTATATATGTCACCACATAGTCATACACGCAGCTGCATGGTTGCATGCGCCTGCACGCACACATACCGGCCTCTAGAAGGAATACGGGAGGTCCAATCTAAGCCTTCTTTGGAACACTAAGTGATTCATAAATAACTTGAAGAAGAAAGCAACTGATTCTTTGGAAGTGAATCCATATCACTGATACTACCCCTCCTTGGACAAATCCCAGTTACAGCATTATTTCACACCAGCCAGAAACAATTAAACACTACGTAACTTGTAAAATTTATTTTAATGCAAAGGTTCAGTCATTCCATCATGCCGTATTTCTATCACAGATCTCACATAATTCTACAATGTTATTACATCACCACTTCTGTATGAAAGGAATGATGAATTAAAACTAGTAACAATGTTATGAATCATGCTGCGTGAATAGTATTTCTGTTCAATAGTCAAATACCATAGTTGAGATAGATTTAGAATATTTTATATATCTTGGTGCTTTGTCATGTGTTGCTAATACCTTTTATCGATCCAAAGGTAGATTTAAATATATTCGGTTCAGAAGGTCATGGTGTCTCATACTCCCAACTACCCTCTGGTGTAACATTCCTCTCCTTATTGCTTTTACTGCTAGTGGTTTCCTGCAGAGGGGAAGATGCTTTTTCCCTAAGATATGACCCCTCCTGTGGGCATCTGCATTATTCTTTTGCTGTTAATTTATTACTATAGCACTTATTTGGTTTTGTATGAATTCAAAAATTATAAGGAAAGAATGAAAAGACTCACATCTATTATTTGGATAAAACTTGGTAACAACGTTAGATTTTTTAAAAAAGTATTACAGTCACAAGGTAAATACTAGAATAAAAAGTTATGAAAGCAAAATAAAATGATCCTTACTTAATTTCTTAGCACCCCATCCCAAAATGACCACTTCTAAAAGGAAGTACATGCATTAGTTCAGAATAATAATTCTGAAACTGTTCTTAAATTTGAATCTGAGCTCTTCTGCTTTTCATATCCATATTCTAGAGCACTTTATTTATTCCGGCTTCTTCATGCATGAAATAGGAATGAGAGCATAAGCTACCACATAGAATTTCAGTGAAGATTAAATGAGTTATTACATGAAAAACACTTAGAACAAAGTCTGAAATATACTGAATGCTCAGAAATATCATTTTTACATATTGTTTTCATGAAATATGTTTGTATGTCCATTTATAAAAACAATTTTGAATACTGCAGTGTAATTACCCCTTCGAAATTTATACAAAATTTTTATAGATGTCAACCTACTATGCACAATTTTTTGTACTTTGTATTTTTTCTATTTAATTATTTAGCTTGAAAAACTTTCCATAAAAGTTCAAAGAAATCTACATTAATCTTTTTTACAGATGCAAGCATTCTATTATGTGGGATTATGGACTATATTGTACTTAGACAGCCTCTCACTGATAAACATTTAAATTGTTAAAATTATGAACAATTCTTAAGTTAACATACTCATACAAATAACTTCATGCACTTCGGGAAATATTTCTACAAAGTAAATTCCTAGCTGTGTAATTGCAAGGTCAAAAGATAGTATCATAAATTTTCATAGATTAAAAAAATAAATCCCATGAAATTACCACATGCATTATATTTCCAATAAAAAAACTATATGAAAATATATGGCTCACATGAAATAAATGTTAAAATTCTACTAAAGGACCTAAGAAAAAACAGATAAACAGAAAAGCATACCTTACTTCTTGATAGAAAGGTTTAATACTGCACAGATGTTAACATCTCTTATAAAATTTTCTATATTCAATGGATATCCTAATTAAAATCTCAACCAAAATGTGTGCTAACATGACAGAATGATAATATAATGCATTTTAATAAAATAAATAAATAAAATTATCTAGAAGTATTATTTTTTTTAAATGAATGAAAAAGTAGAAAGAAAAAAAATATAAATGTCAGGTAGGGAAGGTAACAAAAGTGGCAGCCAGGAATTTAATATATTAAGAGTCTATAATACTTAGACAACAAATTAGCACTAGAGGCGGCAGTGGGGTGAGGGGGTGGAGGTGGAACCCAAAGGGTCAACTTCACAGTAAGAGAATAACATACTATAACTAAATATGACTATTTAGCAAACAAGGTTAATAGCATTTCAAATTGATGGATTATTGGATTTAAAAGAAATAACTGCTTTTGCTTCAAATGTTAAATATCTGTAATATAATGAATTGTATCCCTAGTTCATTTATTGTTTGAAAATAATGTTAGGTATACCAATCTAAATATAAAAGTAAGAAATTGCAGAACAACAGAAGAAAACATGTCCATAATCATTTTTGAGAATAAGTAGAGCAGGCTATAAAAGCATAAGGTGAATGCATTTTATTATACAAAGATTAGAAAACTGTCTAGAGTGAAAACCAGTACTAATGATCCTGAAAAAAACAAGTTATGTGTAAATACGAAGGGAAGCAATAAACTAGTGTTTTATTTTAAATTAGGAGAAGGCATTGGTTAATCTAAAACTATATAACTCTACCTCTGAAATTCTAATGAGATAGAAGAAACATATTTATGTGTCATAAAAACAAACTAGGCCTACCATAAAAGTTTTGGCTTCTCGGTCAAGTCCTATCATAGCAAACTTCTGTAATTGGTAAAATTTTGTGAGTGACTGAATTCTTATGCCTCCCTTTCCAGAAACTGAGATGATCCAGCATCCTTGCTCAATCCATTCAAATTTAGAAATGACTAAATCTAACTACCTAACTTAATACATTGTAGGTTGATTATGATCATTTAAAAAAATTTCCACTTAACTTGCTTCACTGATATATGACATAAACAAATACCATTTGCATTTTTAATGCAAAAAGACAGTTTCATGTTTGCAGAACTACTGTTGCAAACTAACTACTATTATAGCTACCAGAATCAGAATGTACTTGAGAGAACTGGATGGCCCTAGAGGCCATCTCTGGGTCTAAACAAAACAAAATTCCTGAACCCTTTGCGAGTTCAGTTCAAAACGTTTCATTAAGCACAAACCACTTCTTTGGATCTCACCAAAAGAAAATTTAGCAAATAAAACATATTTTGAAAAAGAAAATCATGTTTCTTCTAAAATGAGAGGTAAGATCAGAAATAAGTGTTCTTTAGATTAACTCTTTAAGCTTTAGCTTTATTTTTATTATGTTATTATTTTATATTCACTTTATGAAAACCCTATAGGAGTCTGTAGGCTGAATCAGCTTTTATGAAATGGAATGCATCAAACTGAGATATTCTCACTAGGCAAATCATTTGAAGCTGGTGCCGACAGAGGAGACACTGGTCTCTTTAGAAATGATTGCATTTTAGAAAATTGTTTTTCCACCTGACCACCAATAAATTATGAAGTCTTCAAAACTTACATCGGACAGAGGCAAATAAATAGGTGTTGTGTATTTTGGAGGTCCTTCTTTTGTATGTGGGGAAGAGAAAAAGAGGAGTGAGTATGTACGGAAAAAAAATAATAATAACTGTTTGTAAAGAAAGATTTCTGTTCTCAACCTAAATATGTAACAAAGTCTGAAGAAGAATGATATTCTATTGTGGACAAATAAGAGAATATGCCATTCTGAGTTAATTTTGGAAAGTATATTGGTTTAATTGTTTTATGTTCTGGCCAGTGCCAACAGTTTTAATAATAATACAAAAAAAAAAAAAAAAAAAGAAAAGAAAAGAAATAGAAAAAGAAATAAAGAGGCAAGGACTACAGAAAGCCCCTGCTGTATATTGTGTCACTGTAGGTGATAAAGCCATAAATAACAATCATACTATTATTTATTGATTGCTTACTAAATGCCAGCACTGTTCCAATGTACCTTATATGTGTTGAATCCTCATCAAAACCCATGAGGCTGGTGCTATTACTGTCCCTATTTTACTGTTCAGAAAGCAGAGAAACAGATAAGTCAGCAAACTAGCTTAAGGTTGCAATTAGTAAGTGGCAGAACCCACATTCGAAAACAGCTGTCCCCTCCCAAATACTGAGTACTCCTACAGACCCTCAGTACTGTGTCTATAGTATCCACTGATTTGTTTATTCCTCCCTCTTGTGCTTGTTTCTTTAAAATAACTTTAATATCCCAAAATTACCCAGTAATCTTTTAACCCTCAAATGAAATTTCTTTCTGAATTTCTGCCAGTTACATTGTTTGGTATATCGACACTTGTATAAATAAAAGAGTTCGATTTCTACTTCCAGAATTTGCATTTTACTTCTCAGCTACAGCCTAGAGATGTTTAACCTGTCCCTTTCTTTTGGGACTTTTGATATGAGAGGGTATTTACATGTTGCTTAGCATCTGTAATATCATCCGTTACGGTACGTGCAATCCATACAGCACCACGACAGCATCTTTGCAATGAGCTCTTTTGCTTGGTAATGTCAAAATTTAGGATGGAGACCTTACTTAACCTAGATAAGAATGGAGGGGGAGCTGTAGGAGGAGCCCTCACATACACTATCAGGTTTCAAAAGCCCTACAGAAAGAATTCTATGGTTACAATAAAGCTCGATGGCTATAAAAGACTTTCTCCTTAACTTCCTCTTCCCCTCTAAAAATATTTCCTCCTCCTTTGTCTCTGGGCACTTGCATGTGGCTTGCTACTGCTGCATGTACCAGATTGCAATCCTTTATTATTCCCAAATACTTTTTTCTGATGGAATACTTGGTTGACATTTTGTTTACAGTTGATGGGAGCATGATGAAAACATTATCGAGGCAGGAAAAGAAAAAAGCCAAAGGATGCCAGCCTCCTTAAACAACATCCGCTAGTTGGCAGAAACATGCTTTATTCACTCCTATGTCTGACAAGAGTCCCTAAAACTATAATGGTTTTCTGTCTAACTGTTAAAAATAATTAGTCCAAGGAGGATACTTAGCTGGGCGGTCAAACATTGGTTGTGTTTTACAGCAGAGCATTTTATGGTTAAAGTATTATGATTGCTTTACTGTAGGTGTGTCAAACGACCTTGCTATTTTACATCTTGAGCAATACTAGTCATTTGCACTTCTTAGAAATGTCCTAGAGTGTGGGAAATTGTTGTTTAAGAACACTTTTATCAAGAATATATCCTTTCTCTATCCATTTTCCTTTTTTTTTTTTTTTCTACTTGTGCAACTTTTTTTTAACATCCTATTCCTCAGTTTCAACCCAACTCAACAAAAAGGAAACTCAACCATCAGAAGTCTGGCTCTACCACTTACTAGCTATGTGATCTTGGGCAGCTTCTTTCACCACTTAAAGCCTGTTTTCTTTTCTGTAAAGTCTGGATAATGTTGCATCTATAATCCTAAAATGTATTTATAGTATTTCCACTTTCATATTTTAACATCGATAACATATTATATTGATAAGTACCAAAGAAAAGTAAATAAAACAGTGTAAGGAAATACAGACAATGTGCTGGGAGCTATTATTTTAGTTAAGGCAGTCTGGAAATACCTCTCTAAACAGGTAGCATTTCGGGAGATCCCTGAAGAAGGGGAACAGAGCCAGAAGAGACGTGGAAAAAGATCTCAGTTCTAGATTAGGATTTCTTAACCTAGCGACATTTGGGGACAGATAATTCCTTGTTGTGTGGGGCTATTCTAAGCCCTGTAAGATGTTTAGCAGCAATCTTGACCTCTGTCCACTAGAGGCCAAAAGCATCTTCCTAGTTGTGACAACTGAAACGTTGGCAGATATTTCCAAGGTGGGAAAAATCACCCCCAGCTGAAAAACTCAGTCTCTAGACAAAGGGAATTATAAATGCAAAGTCCTTGAGACATGAATGAACTTGAGATGTTCAAGAGAGGAGACCAGGGTGGCTAGAGTAGAAACAGCAAGAGAAGTCAGAATAAAAGATATGGCAGAACCACATCCATACATGCAGTTTCGTGTGCCAAAATAAAGAGGTTGGATTTTATTTCGATTTGAGGGAAAGCAATTGCTAGTTTTGAGCAGAGAGACTTGGATTTAATTTATTTTCCTTTCATCTGCTCCTTTGTTCCTTCCTCCCTTCCTCCCTCCCACCCTGCTCACTCTTTTCTACAAATCTATCTTGCAATCATTATTAAAGCAATGTCTTACTATTAATCAATTACACATAAAATCAAGCATTTAATTCACCAAAATCCCAACGAGATCAATTTTTATTTAAAAAAAGATAGTGAGGACAAGAAAATAACTAGACTTCCGGAGCTGTGTGATGATGACGATTTCATGAAAATGATGTGGGAGTGCAGCATGGCTTGGAGAAATAAGATGTGGACAGGGGTAGAGAAATGGTGTTGAGATAACTCTTTGGGAACTAAAAGCTTTTTAGCATATATATAT
>NW_006431919.1:12645318-12650417 GCF_000325575.1 Pteropus alecto | reverse complement strand
AAGAGCAAATATTGGTTCTTTGTGACATATAATTTGAGCCTCTGAGCTGCCTTTTTAAAGAAATACACAGAAAGATTTATTTTTTTCATGGGTTTTTATATTTAGATTCTTTTCTCTTTTGATCTATGAAAGAGCAGACATCTTACAGTAGCTTACCTATATTGGAATTGTCTATCAATCTATCAGTCAATCTTGTCAATTACTTTTCTTAATATTAACAGCAGGATATAAAGAACTTTGTGGATTTCAGCAAGTGAAATATGATCCCACACTATAATTTTAATAAAAATACATTTTACTCCTCTGTACTTTTAATTATTCTTATCTAAATTTAATTTGGAATATATTCTTTTACTCGTGATTGAATTGTTTTTCTCTTTATACTTAGAGCTTTTCTATTGGAAACTACTGATTTTCAAACTTAACTACACAATGGAGTTTCCTAAAAAACTTAAATAAATGATCAGTGTAGAGGTTATGATCCCTCAGAGTTCAATGGAACTGCTGTGTGCTGTGGCCTGGGCAGCAATTTACTTTTAAAAGATTTCTAGGTGATTTTATTGTATAGCTTAAGATAAAAACCACTAGATTAATCCTTGTAGCATGTGCCTAGAATGTTATAAGTGTTCAATAAAAGTTGGGCAAATGATTCAAGAAAACGATTCTTAAAATTACCAGGGGGAATGCCAATATTTTGTGTTTTTCCAAACCCTCTTCATTAAATGAGAAATCCTATGAAAACATTATAATTCATAAAGAAGAATATAAATGTTGGTTTTTCTTCCTCATCTAATAATTTAATTATGCATTAAGCATACAAAATGCTTTTAGTTTCAGCAAAATTTTAAAATAAGTCTACTTTTAATGACAGTACCATACCACTAAGCTAGATGGTATCTATATTTGGCAAAAATCAGTTTCACACATAAAATTTTATTTGGGGGAACAATGTAATATTGCTAAGTTGTAAGTCTTTAAACAGTTTTTGCGCTAGGTAACTCCAGAATAAGGTGTTGGCTGCTTTGGGTTGTTACAATAATGATGCTGGATCATTTTAATAGCACGACTATTATAATAAGCCTATTTATAATTCTTAATAATTGAACTGAAGCTTATAATATGACTAATAACACTATTAAAAAGATTTAGAACTGCTAATTATTTGGGTCTGTATACAGATTTCACAGGGGCAGTATCAAATTCACTACAAATGCAGCCAACTAGAATTGAGTTCCAACAGCAGTTGACTGTGAACTAGCCATTTGTTTTCTAACCAATCTGATTTAGGTGCAATTCACAATATGTAATGAGTTTTCTCACTTCATATTCTTTTCCAAGTCTCTTTTCTTGCTAAAGAACAAAATATTTCTAGAAAGATGTCCAATATATGTTAGGAAATTTTGAAAAAAGAACAAGTGGTAGAACATTTATAATCTCCCATTTTTATTTAATGACTAGATACTAATGGTAATTATCTCTGGGTTATGGGACTATGGAGAAATCAAGATTATTATTTTTACCTGAATTTATTATTAATTTTTGACATGTATGTGTAATTTTTACAATCAAGGTATAATGTACAAATTAAATCTAGATACTATATGCTAACAAATAGTGTTCTTTTTCAACATGAGGTATATGAGAAGTCTCAATAATTTTTTTTTCAGAATGTACCATTCTATTCTGACAAAATGTAAAATGTAAACATGCAAAACAAAAAATAAACAATAAACATGTTCACATGTTCTTAATTTCAATGCATTCTTCAAGAAAGTTTCCGGCTGCTGCTTCAGTTAAAAATATTTGACAAGAAATTTCTAAATTAAAATATATATAGAGGAAAGAGATGAAAATAGGTAACATGTGTGTAGAAAAAGTTTATATATATATATGTTTATACATATATATATATATGTCTGAGAATGAAAAGAAAGATTTTTGTATAAGTATCTACTTTTAAAAATGTATTCCTGATATATTATTGTTAAGAGTTATCTTGTTGGCAATTACATATATTTGCTTTTCACCTCAAGAAAATAGCTACATTGTTAACCTGGAATACCATGTAAAGCATCCTGTTTCTTTTCATTGAGTTTTTAAAAATATATTTTAATGTAACTGCATATCATCATTTAGCCCTTACTATTTTCTTTTAATGTATCCTCAGAAAAAGAAAGATTACAACCATGAATGCTTTTTAAAAAATGTTCCACGCTTTCAGGCTCTCCACTTTGACCATAATTTCAGCAATAAAAAGAGATAGAAATTGCCCATCTATAATAACATTATTATTAATGTCATAGTATTGGTATGCCATTTTTTCTACTAGCTATGTATGAATCTAGCTACTTATTCATATTTCCATCAACAGCTTCCCTGATCGCCTCTGCTAATTTTGATAGTTCTTTGAATATGTTTCATATATTCATCCCATTCATTTGTTCATCTTTTATTGAGTACTTGTTTATATTAATTCCCTGAGTTTTGGTTCTGTTTAGCATTTTTTCTATTGCATAAGTGGTATTTATCATGTATTGGCATAATTTTTAAGATATATTGTTACTAAAAGAACCACTGGTTTATTTTGCTGCCAGTGGTCAGAGGAACGTGCTTTAAGGGACATTTATATATTTCCTTATAATGTTAATTATGATTTCATGAGACTTTTTCTTAGCTCAACCAAATTTTCATTTCCATTATGACAGTAATTGTATCTTAGATGTCTTAGCTTCTTTTCACTGCCTTGGCAACACCCTTCGCTCACTGTAGGTGTTCGATAAATATTTGATTCACTGGTAAATTATCTACTTTGTAAACACATATCAAGAGAATAAAGTTTCTTATTATCCATTAAGAGACAGTGAGTGGGAGAGACCTCCTCTGGAGAAGAGCATTATGAATCTTGTAAAAGAATAGGAAGAACACAGGCCCTCACGGTCATGCCGCAATCTAGTTACAAGATACTAAAAAAGTACCCACATTTTTGGTGCTTCCATGTGTGAAGCAGATATCACCACCTGACCTGATGCAGTTCAGGGGACAGGGTCTGAGGATTTTCAGAAGTTCCTTCCTATTCCTGGATATCAGACTCTTCAGATTCCTTTTGGGAACGCATCAGACTCCGTATGTGCAATTGGCAATTGTGCTTAATTTTTATCCTGCCCGTATGTACTAGTGGAATATTTTCTCTCTGAAATAGGCAGTGCACCAAAAAAGCAGTCTAATAAATCTGTAGGCAAGATGCCATTGAACTAAAGATAAAGAAATCTTTAATGATCTTAATCAAGAGAGCTTATCTGTGATGCTCACCGAACTTTAATGTAAAACCCATAATTAAAAGCTGAGGATTGTGATGACTGGAGAATGTTCCCATCCTGATTCAGCCTGAAGCCAATATGGTCAGTATGACAGTCTTCTAGATTCCATTTTGAGCTGGTATTTCAATAGATAATTTTCCTGGTCCAGGACAGAGCAGAAAGAAATGGGCATAGAGCTATGCTGTAGAAATTTTTGGTACGTTATAGGAAGTGATTGTTATTTTATGTATTGTATGTATCTGCCCTGGGAATGGTGTATGTGTATTACCTCTAATCTTCAACGGCAAAGCCTTTTTGGACATTAAATGTGTTTTATACTTAAAGAAACTAAGACTCAAGGTGATTAAGATATTCAGCAAATTCTTGTAGCTTTTTTCAATGGCAGAGTTGAAATCAAATCATAGTTTCTATAATTATTTACTCTCTCATGACTATTTTCTCTGAATTTGGTGAGATGTTATAGTAAAATAAATAATGTTTATACTTTATTGTTTTATAAATCAAAGTGGATAAACTATTATGTTATATAATGTTAATCCCTTATAGGTTTGTAGCATTTTAATTAACTTTGCATATTCTCTTATTTGAGCATTATAACAATATGGCATATATGGAATAGAGATTTTATTTGTAAATACAAGAAAATTAAGGCTTGGAGAGGCCATGTCATTGGCTTAAAGTCCTAGAGCCACTTAGCTGGGTAACATTGCCTTAGTTTTCTATTGTTGTATAACAAATGGCCGTAAAAGTCATGGCTCAAAACACCTATTTATTAGCTCACGGTTCTGGAGTTCAGAAGTCTGGGTACCGAACAACTGGATCAGAGTCTCGCAAGGTTGAAATCAAGCTGTCAGTTGAGTTGCATTCCTTTCTAAAGAAACTGGGGAGGAATCTGCTTTGTAGTGCACTTGGCCAAATTCAGCTACTTCTGGTTGTACCCCTGAGATTCAATTCCCGGTGATTGTAGACCTGAAGTCCTTCTTTCCTCACTGCTTGTTATCCTATGGCTCACACAATTCCTAGAGACTACATGTGGCCCTCTCTATCTTCAAGCCAGCGACTGCAAACTTCTCCTATCCAATTCCTCTTACACTTCTAACCTCTCTCTCTTTCTCTATCTCTGACCTCTAAACCTAAATTTAAAAGGTTTGTGTGGCTCAGTCAGTCCCTTTTGGATAATTTTCCTTTCTGAAAATCAACTGTGCTATAGAATATAACCTAATCATGGGAGTAAATGCATGATACTTACAGACCCTGGGATTATTCATAGGAGGTGGGGAATAGAGAGGGCCAGACCCAAACTCTGCCTCAATAAATACTAATACCTAGGTCTCATTAGCACTGTGGCTCTGCCATTTACTGACCTCATAAGAGGTTTACACTTCTATAGGCTTCTGCCATTAGGCATGGTCATGACGCTTCCTTTGGCCAAGGCACTATGACCTGAAGTAACGTGTGACTACTTGCTAGCAAAAGCTCTATAAGACCTTATGTGTTTTTCTGGAGTTCCTTTCCCCCTATCACAAGGCCAATATATCCTTGTCATGAGCTACTTTTGCAGCACAGGTCCTTTTCCAGCAAGACTTGTGCAGAAGAGCCATAGCAGATTTGCAGTATATATCATAGGCAAGAAACTCCAGCCATCCTGGTTGTAGGCTACTAATGATTTGGAGGTACTTGCTACCTCAGCATAACCTTGCTTAAAGGTAACTGACATAGAAATTGAAATGTCAAAGTGAAATTGCTATGCATAGCATATATAATATATAAAATAAAAGTGTA
>NW_006431919.1:12627273-12645229 GCF_000325575.1 Pteropus alecto | reverse complement strand
GTGGGCAGGTGGCGAGGTCACTTAAATATTGGAGGTTGGGAGGATAGTGACCAATGTTATTTAATTGTGAAACCAAAAGAAAATTGTCATATGGATGAATCATAAATATTTTTGAATCTAGGTTTTAAAATCTACAGCATGGGATACTACATCTATTTTAATTCCAGAGTTATGAAGTTTTATTTTTTTAATGTGCAAAATATAGCTCTACATTTCAGTTCCTGAAGTATGTTTCTAATTGGAAGCCAGAGAAACACTTAATTTGTCTAAACTATAACTAGTTTAGGGTTAGTAATAATAATGATAACACCGTATGATTGTTAGGCTTTTAGTATGTAACAGACGGTTCGCTAAATAATTGATCATGCCTTTTCATATTTGATTTTCACGACTATCCTGCAAAGATACAGATAAAGGAAGGAAGAAAAATGTAAATAGCTTCTTCATGCCCATAGATCTAGTCTGAAATTTAACCCACACACATTCACCCTAAAGCTCCAATTCTTAATTCAAATTTTCTAACTCACATTTTTCCACACTGCTATCTCTAAGATGTTACAAATAAATAAGAATTCTCAAAGGTAGCTTCAAACTGAAGATAAAATTATTACAATTTTTCAGAACAAGACTCATGATTTAAAGTCATAAATGTGATTTTTGGAGTGGGGTAACCCACAAGATCATAAGCTTTTTGAAGGGAGACAGCATTTTTCCTCCCTGGAACATTATCTTGAACCAGCTCTCACATCCTTCCATCATCTTTCCATATCTCATATATAAGTTCTTGCTATTTTTTTTTTTTTTTTGCCACAAATGATCTCCATTCCATGTATCTCTTTTGTTAACATCTGAGGCAACCCTTGACATTCACTTCTAAAGCTGTTTCCTGCTAAATTTCTAAATATTTCTCACTTTCTTTGGAGCTCCCACAGCACTTGGAATTTCTCTTTTGGCACTTAAGACACGTTGGGTAAGTAGAACAGAATGAGGACTTTGGCCAACTCCCTGTCTTCCCCTTATTAACCATGTGATTGGGTGTCCAATCCTCAAGGTGACTTGAAGCCTCCGAGATGATTCAAGTCCCACAGTCAGAACATCAGATTCGCTCAACACCTGCAACTCATTCACAACTGCAGATCTGGATTTCCTGTGCTGACATATTTTCACATATTGCCCCACTTGATTCTAAAACCACAACCCTTCTCTTTTTGACTCCATCCTGTGTTTTAGGCACGACTTCACTGGATGCCACTTCATCTACACTGCCTTCCCTCCTTGACTCCAAGTAGAATCACTTGCCAGCCACCAGCCCTGCTGTTTTCAGAACAACCTAAATAAACATTTCACTCAGGCTTACCCAGATTTCCTTCCCAGAGGTAGCATTTACTCAACACACACTACCCAGAATAAAAATGTGGTCAGGATAATGACCTCTTTTGAGTCTCAGCTTCATCAGTACTAACATATGTAAAATTCCTTGTAGTGTAATTTTGAGGATTCCATGAGATAATTACATTTCAAAGTCTTAGCTCAGTGTGCTTTACATATAATGAGTGCTCACTGAGTATGAGCTTATTTTTGCTTGCTCTTACTCTAGTCTGTATTAAAGTCATCTGAATCATGTATTTTGTACCACCTCTCTCTTTCTCTCTCCCCACAAAATGATACTAAGTGCCTTAAAGTAAGCACCAGCTCTTATTAATTTCAATATCTGCTATAATGCTTAGACTGGTGTGTTACATTATTGAATTAAATTTATTGGAAGAGATACTATATTTTTAGTAGCATAAGTGAGTGTGAGGAAGCATAAGGCCTGGCCTGTGCTGTCTTAGAAGTCACAATCTATAGGGATTGTGAATTTACACAAGTAAAGCCAAAATGACTAATTTAAGACAATGGGTTAAGGGACATTTTTGAAGTACAGAGAAATGCTCTGGCCATTCAGGGAAGTAATAAAATAATAATGGCTAAGATGATCATAAAAGCTTTAATAGATCAATAAAAGTGTTGGCCAGAAACAACAGACATTTCAGACAAAATATAAACATATGCAAAAACTAGGGAGGTGTCATTTCCATTTGCTTAATGTAACTGAAAAACATTATGACTGTTTCAGGCACATCTGGATCCAGGGCCTCAATCTTATTTAACAAAATTCCCTCTTTTTCATGTCTGTGCTTGCCCCTGGTTGAATGCATTCTCAGAAAGGTGTTCCATAAAGCAGAAAAGGTGGTTATAAGCTAAGCCATCGTATGAGAAAAAAGAAAGTCTTCCTAATGATCGCAAACATCTTCAAAAACATTATGACTGTTTCAGGCACATCTGGATCCAGGGCCTCAATCTTATTTAACAAAATTCCCTCTTTTTCATGTCTGTGCTTGCCCCTGGTTGAATGCATTCTCAGAAAGGTGTTCCATAAAGCAGAAAAGGTGGTTATAAGCTAAGCCATCGTATGAGAAAAAAGAAAGTCTTCCTAATGATCATAAACATCTTCCAGGGGACCGTGATTGATGCGGCTTGAGTCACATGCAGCCGTACAAGATAATATTCTGGTCAGGCAGGAGGCATCCTGAGGGCACAGCCCTAGCAGGCCCTCTGGAACCACATGACCAAAAAGGCTGTTTAGAGAAGAGGCATTAGCGGACCTGAGAATACAAGTCTGTTGACTTACTATCGTTTAGGACGTGTAATATCTTAAAAAAATGAGCAGCAGTGACAGTAAGATGTTTCAGATGAAAGCAACAAATAAAAAGGTGGGAAAAAATCAAACAACCTATTTCTGAAATATTAAGGTGATTATATTAAATGGCAAATTCAATAGAACTTAGTAAAAAGAGCCAAGGATTTGAAGACAGGTAAAACTCAGTTAAAGGATCCTAACTTTACTACTTATTAGTTGTTAGTCCTTGGACAAGATATTGAACTGTTCAGAGCTTCTGTTTCTTGACCTGTGAAACGGGGATAATACCATGTATAATAGAGACATTCTGAAAATAAATGAGATAATGTATCTAAAGCTTCTGGGACAATTTCTGAAATCTCATATTTAGGAGCATTAGTAAAAATTAATCAACAGTAGCATTGTTATGATAATGATCAAATTCAGAGGAGTTTGTTTTGAGAAACATAGGAACTGAAATGTAATCACTAATTAAGAAATCAACCCTCCACTCCTATTAGAGACAGTCACTAACTTTTTCCTTCTGCTGGCATGGTACCAGTCAGTTTAGGAGGTCACCCTGAGTTAGCACTAATATATCTTTTAGACCTTAAAAAGACAAAAGAGAGTTTAGAAAGTCCGAGAGCAGAGACTGAAGAGTAGTTTATAATCCATAACTCAGAACTTTGTTTTTTTCTCAGAAAAATTTTAATCATAATCTCTTCTGGCTTTCATTCAACAGAGAAATTGGAGAGAAAAGGAGGAATGGGCATATTATTTAGTGAATCCTATTTGCCATTGCATTCATACATCACCATATGTTCATCATATATATAAAACCTATTTTAAGCTCATTTTTGCACATGTGCCCCCAAATTATCCCCACCTTATATATCTATATAAGAACCTTAAAATTTTAGTTTTTAACAAATGCTTTTGAGGGATATAATTTTAAATCTATTACAGTTCTAAGCATAATTTATCTTTTCCCCACAATTTTCTTACTGATTGTTTTTAGACAATTACTTTCAAGCAACCTGGAATGATTACCTATAGTAACTATTCATGTTCTCTACGGTGAAAAAATATATAAGAATCTTCAAATAATTAACAATATGAAAAATACATGCAAGATTTTAAAAGAATGTAAAACATTAAATGGCACTGTGACTTAACAATTGGCTATTTTTCAACACTATAAAATACGGTAAGAAAAAAAGCTTAAGCTTTTATGTGAATTTTCCTCTGTTAACATCTTAAACTTAAATTTTAATTGTCCTTTATTTTTGTTCATTTATAGAACATTTATACCTCTAAAACTGATTTATCTAGTGTCCTCTTTGAATATAAGGAAAAAAAGAAAAAAATGTATACAGTAGTCAAAATACATTGTTTGTATTGGAGTCATCTGTCACATGGATTTATCTACATCCTGATCCCCAAACAACAGCTGCATTGTTTAGAATAGTCCTTTATCTGTAAAATACAAATTTGTCCTTTACAGGAATTTTATCGTTAAGGCAATTAACAGTCGAGTATTTAAATTATCTCTACTACAACAAACTCAAACTCTATTTAAAAGAAAAGAGATGGACTATTTTTTAACAATTAGTAAAAAATTGTCAAATTTTCCTCTAATAATATATGCAGGTTTAATTTAAACCTCATAAACATGAAGGTCACTAAGTCAGACACCCAAAATGCAAGCCCAGGTCATGTTCATTTCAATAGGTCACCAAATCTCATTTTGGTAGACACACATCATCTGTAATAATGCCTTGATTAAAGTGACCCTAAAGGGGCAAATGTGCATTTGGGCTTTGGAAATGAGCTTATCATTACTTCTGAAGAAGTGAAGCAATCAGGAGTTTTATCACTTCTTCTCCCTCCTATAGATCTTTAGAGAGAAACCATGGTTAGTGGATATTTATATTTGAAAAGAAATGGCAGGAGATGAAGGCCACCAAAAAAAAAAGACAATAGATTTTATAGGTAATTTTTCTTGCATCTAAATAGGAAGATTAAATTATTAATGTTCATCTTGTTAAAACAGTAATATTATAAAACATATGTATATTACCTCATTTAAACTTTATTAAGAAGGTAGAAAATAGGAGTGTGGAGAAACCATGACACAAGTAAACAAGAGTTACCTGTGTCCAACCACACCGTTTCTTGATTCCTAATTGTCACATGTGACACTGTCTACCTCAAATGGCATGTGCAGGATGTTAGGATCCTGGGTTTCCTGCATTTGCTAATGCTGCCCAGTAGCCTAATAGGCACCAGTGAACTTGGAGGCATTCAAGAACGCTTTTGGCAGTAATCGTAGGAAATATTTAACAGGTACAAGAATATGAACACCTGGGCTTACAAATTCTGCTTCATGAGACTGTGCACTTAATGAGGGCAGTGACTGCACATTTAATCATTGCCTGGCGCAGAGTGTGCACTTGATAAATGTTTACTAAATGCTTCAAGAAAAGCTCTTCTTTTACAAATTAGCCTTACAGCCTTGAATCTCATAACCTCTGGCAAGTAGACTTCTTCCTCTCTACCTTAGTATTCCTTTCCAAGACCACATGCAGAATATTATACATTATGTCATCGAATGGAAATAAAATTAATTATGAATGAGAGCTGGTGAAGGACAGCAACACAAGAAGCTACAAACCAAGGGGTATTTTAAACAGACTCTTCGAATATAATGCTTTATGTAGAAGAGGTGGAAAGATAAACCAAGTCTAAGCCCTTAACATAGCAATGCTTAAATAACCAGCTTTGAAAGACTAACAATAGACTTTAGCTTTACCCCAGCAACAGCATAACAATATCACACTCACACAAAAAGCCAGACCCTACTGAAACATTTGCATCTTAGATATCTTCTAAAAAGCAATGTGAGCACAAAAGATGCCACTGCTGCTCCAACATATGAGCCTTTGATGTTCCCTCATCTTTACATCATAGAAGGAGCTCAAAGGGTTAATTAAAATTTAATGATATCGGCAGTACTTTGAAAAAGTTATGAACTTGGGTGAGATCAATCACTTTCTTGGACTGCCTGACTTCAAAGCCGACATTATGCAAAAGGAGAGAGGGAAAAACCGCTCCCATTCTGAACTGAATTCATAAGCAAGGCTTTTCTCATTAGTGGTCTGTACATGGAGGAGATTCCAAGTTCAAACTCAAAAGAGGTGAGATGCCAGAAAGTGGTTAATCTGAATGCTAAGCCTTTGATGCTGATCACATTTATTTTCGAATGAACTCGTTACCAGAAGCCTTGAAACTGAGAGGTCCCCCAAATCAGGAAATTTAGGATTAGGAGGGATAAACAGCTTTTTTTCTTTTCTTTATTTCTGCTTTTGGAATCACGTTTTGTTTTGCTGGATTTAGCTAAAGAAGAAACAAAGAGAACCAAACTAATTAACTTGTTTACTCATTCTCAGTGACATTATATAGAGTGACATTTAAAATGACTAATTTAACTTCTGTCAAAATGTAAAATGTTGGCTGTCTCATAGGTCTTTTCTTAACTTGTGTCATCCTTGCCTAAGTTCCCTAACCATAATTTCATTCTCCCTTTGAAATTCATTTATTTATAAGTGTAAAGGGTGATGACTTTTCAACTAAAGGAAGATACCTTTCAGACACATAGTTATGCTTCATTTGGGGTTATAGCTTGAGGTTTGTACGGTCATTTTGGCAAAAGTTATAAACATAGGAGAAATGCTTGTTTCAGAACAATTATGAATTATTACTGAAAGGCAGGAAAAGTTCTCAGTCTGGCCCTGAAAAGACCCAATCCAGTCAGATGCTGCTACTGGGTAATAGCTCACCTTAAACATGTGGAGGCAAAGGTCTGTAGTGAGATAAAAAATAACCATCAATATCATGTATATGCATTTGGAAGTAAAATTTAGAGCAGATGCCCATTCATGGAAGAATGTTGAAAAGAAGAAAAATAATTGTATATATTCTCATCTGCCACAATGTTAACAGAAAAATCAAAACATAGATGTGTCCAATTGGGGAAAAGCTGAAAATACGCTAGGTTTCCTCTCCTGCATATTTCTTTCTAGATATCTCCTTTAAAATAGAAATATTGGATTTATATGAGTTCCTAAACTTAAACAGTCTTCTGGATTCTGCTGGAAACTCACAACATGGCTATGAATTAGTTCAAGGGAAGGGGCTGGGGCCCTAATGTTTGTATGTATTCAGGAAAGTTTCTTGCTATTATGAATGTATTCATTCCATTCGTAAGATGCAGACTCTTTCCTAGACTCTTACAGACCCAACAATTAAGGGGAGCCTGTTGGCTGTTCAATTTCTTATCTGATTAAATAAAACATAAATTAAAACCAGTATTTGGAATCTTGACTCCCTTTTTATTTGAAAGTTTAATCTGAAGCAAGGAAGGAATATCCTATGGTGACTCAAAGGGTAGAGCTGGGGTGACAGATTCAAATGCGTAGAGGGCTCCTAGAGGTGACAGGTGTGAGGAAGGCAGGTGGAGGACAATTCCAAGTATGTGAAGAACTGCTAACTCGGAGCCTTTGTATTTCATAAATTGAAAAGTTTGATAGGTTCATGATTGAAAGAGGACATGTGAATATATAGGGTATAGTTTTAAAGTGGGTGAACACAGTAGACCACATTTAGAAGGCGAAATTTAAGTAAAGACCTGAAGATAGTGAAGAAGTGAATATTCAAGGTGAAGAGCATCCCAGGCCAATACAGTCATGCAAAATCCTAAAGGAGAGGATGGCTGGCACGAGTAAGATGAAGAAGAATGTACCTGCGTGCTACAGGAGGCAAGAAGAGATTTGATGCATCAGGGCTGTGTATCAATTCCTATAACAATGCTCCACTAGCAGTGTTATTTGGCATAGTCCTGTTAGCTTCCCTTATTTCTCCCCTGAATTCCCATCTATCTAGCATTTCTCCATCTCCCTCCTTTATCCATGTTCTCTCTTTCTTAAGTCTTCTTTTTAAATCTTTTTAGTTTTACTTTTACGAAGTATCAACATAGAAAAATGCCTAAAAACAAAAAAAAAAAATCCAGCAGTGCATCTTGCTAATGATACAGAAGATAACAGCCTTCTTACACACAGGTTTACAAACTCTTAGGGGCTGATAAATATTTATTACACATGCATCTCCAAGCCATACTTGAACTTCGATTTGGAGTTCATTTCACATTCCTTCTTGTTGGTATTGTTTTTGTATTGAAAATTATAAAGTTGTCAAGTGAGGTGGCACCAAATTTCACTGGGGGAGGGAGAAAAGAAGAGAATTTTTATTTAGTTATTCTGAAAACTTTTGGCTCATTTGTACACTATGACTTCTTTCTTGGAATCACCTGCTTCCATCTTGAACAGGAGGGAAATAGACTTTGAAAAGCAGAGTACTTGAATAATGATTTCACTTCTCACTCTGAATAAATTAGCTGGGTGCTTCTGAAGCTACTTTGTTAATATCAGTTCATACATATTTTGATTCTATTTTAAGTTTTTGACATGAAAAAGAAAAAAAAACTGCTAAGCTTATTTCACTGAGAGTAATTGAAAATTGATATTTTCCATTTTATTTAAATCTATATTTAATATCTACTTTTGGAATTGGGGGTTTTGTTCTCATTCTACACCCACACTGTCTAGGATATACAAAATGTTGACTAGATTTCACACTGCTGATGTGGATGAAGAAAGAAAAAAAAATTTCAGCTTGCAACTGCTGGTGGCCATAGATTCCTGTAGCTAGGTGATCATCAGAGAAGTTCTGTGATTGAAGCGTTGAGTTTAGAAAGACAAACCACGATGGTGGGAACATAACCAGAGAAGGTGAAGTCAATCAGGGGAGACAGATGAGGTACAAAGCAAGAGAAATGAGGGCTTTAAATTTGCCAGCCTCAAGGAGCAAAGAAAACTTTGAGAGGGGAGAGAAAAGAGCAAGAGGCAGTAAAGAAGAAGAAAGAGAGAGCTTTAATGTGAGAGTAGAGAAAGGTAGACGAAGTGCACTCACCTAGCCATCTATACATATAAAGGCTAGGTTTATTAAAAGGACATCCATATTGGAACGAGCAGGTAGTATGGTGTAAATGTTAACATCACTTACTCTAGATTCAAGCTCTGTTTCCACTAGGTACCAGCTAAGTTCCTGGGTTAACTCTTAACTTTGAAATCCTCAATTTCCTTATATGTAAAATGCAATATATGTGTCTAACTCACTTTGTTATTGACAGAATTAATGAAGTAATTCCTGAACAACATTTATTATGGTGCTTAGAATATAGCAAATAGTTTAAAATGTTACTTACTATTCTTATTTCAAGCTTACAAGATATTTAAGGAAATCATGAAGTCAGTTTCCCTAATTCACTTTTTTTAATAAGCCATTGTATTTCATATTTAACTCCACATGATATTATTTAAATACCAATTACATAAATGGTAACCTTGCTCCCCGCCGCCATATCCTTTCTCGGCATAATTAACTGTAGGTAAAGTCTAAGGATTTTGGTTTCTTATCTCACTAAGGTTAATGTCTCAGTCCCCAGTTTTGAGTATCACTTTAATCACAATGTAAATGAAGCTCTTAAGCTAATAATTCGGCAAAATCAGTCCATATAATGCTACATCTCTATGGGGTATTTGGCTAGCACAGACTCTGGCTATCAAAATGATTGTTAGAATTACAGTCACCAGAATTTGTATAGTGTGGCGGATGAAAAAGTGGAAGTTTCTCTTCATTATCATGATCCTTTCTACGTCACTGAGTTGGCACAACTAGACACTAACCTACCTATGACATATTTTTCTTCTCTGTTCCTCTCCCATCAGCTCAGTTACTGCCATCCCTCAGAGGAGACTCCTACAATAGGACCCTATCAGGTCTTCCACGCCTATCATTTTCCCCTCACTTGCATTCTTGACAGAATAATTTTTCCAACTACATACTGACAATGCAACTGCTCTGATGAAAGCCTATGATTATTCCCTGTTATTATTGCAACAAATATCAAGTTTCTATACATGACCCACAGGGCTTTATCTACAGCTTGTCTCCATTTGCTCTCTCCATATCCTAACCATACTAGCTTTCTTGCAGTTTGGAAAAGATAGCTAGCTCTCTCCTGTCCATGGGCCGAAGCACAGGCTTCCACCTTCCGCCTTCTTCTCCACTGGGCCTTAGGCTACTCTTCTTCCACTTTGTGCTACTTTTTCAAGGTAACTCTAACTCATTTCTCCAAATTTCAACTCAACATTACCTTAGGGAATCTTTCCTTATCACTCCTCCTCTGCTCTGTCTTCACCTCCTACTAATTCAAATGCTCTCCTTACCAGGATTCTGTAGCTTCTCTTCATAGCACTGAAATATAAAATGTTTTGTCATTTTCCCCTGGACTTTTCTATCAATATCCCATTTAGATTGTACCTGCATATATATATGTGTGTGTGTCTATACATATACATATATATTTATATATATGTGTCTATATATATACACGTGTGTGTGTGTGTATCCTTTTGATTGTTAGCTATTATCTATCTCCTTATTAAAATTTAAAATCTATTAAACTGAGATTCTATATTGTCTTACCAGCACCTACTGCACAGATTAGTAACATAAATGTTTGTGTATCCAAAAATAAGTTCCAGGAAGCACATTTAGCTTTTTAATTTACATGCTTTTTTCGCCAACCAGAGCAGGTAGGTGGTGCGTCCCTATTCACAGTTAATGAAACCAGCCAAGAGAGGTTAAATGTTCCCAAGACCACACATCCGGTAACATCAGAGATTAAAGCTTATCTGCAATTTGGAAATTCAAGGTTATCTTCTCAAATTCATGTCAATTCTTACTGCCTCAGTTTCTTGAACTTTGATCCCATAAGTGCCTGAGTGCACTTACTCCCTATTCCTACCTGCTGGACCTGCTTTAGCTGCTTTCTGGGCTACATTTCTTGACCTCGGAGACCATTTTATTCATTCTTGATTGAAGGGAAATAGGACTCCTAAATCCTTGTAGAATCACCCAGTAATGAACACTGCATTCTGTGCTTCTCGCCCCACTTACAAAGTTCTAAGTGTTGAGACTGTCAATATCCAAACAGGAGATAGCGCTTCCACCATGCTTAGACTCCTTCCTGAGTTATTTATCTCCAAATGATATTAGTGTTACTTGAAAGATTATTTTCAAGAAATAACTCTTCTTGTCTCTGCCCAAGCAAATGTGGTAATGGAATATTTTGTTTATAAAAGTTGAAGATATTAAAGTTGTTTGAAATAACGTAAGAGAAAGAGAAAGAAGAGGGAAATGCTTTTTGTTTTGTTGGTAGCTTTTGCTGTTTTTCCTCAGATATACATGTATCCATGAGCCTTTTCAATGGAAGCAAAATAGCCTACACAATTAGAGTTTTCTGACTTTCAGAAAAATGAGATCAATAATACATTGTTTCTGGACCCCACAACTTATCCATCTTCAGCAGCAGCAGCATGTGCCTGCCATGAGCATGTTAGGGTCTGGGCACACCCCTTGTCTTACCTGCGCCAGGAAAAACATGGCTTCATGTATAGATAATTGAGGCACAAACTGCACATTGTTAGATATCAAAATGATTTTAAATGCTGATCCTTCAATGTCCTCAAGGGATACTACCAAGAAATGCCGAATATTACGAACAAGGCATGAATATGTATGTCCAGATTATGTATAAATGATATGTAATCACTTGTTAACCTTTATATTCCTTTCAGAATAAGTGTTAAATGGATAAGGCTGGGAGGAATAAGTTGCCTTTTGCTCTTTCTCTTCTCCAGCGGTTTTATAGTCGCCATTCTCATCCCCTCCCATTTAAAAAAATATGGCTCTAATATTCTTTTCAGAATAGTTTTTACACTTTAGTATACTTTGCGTAATATCCAAACAAATTCTAAGCACATGTTTCCATCGCAAGTGTCCAATTATTTTTGGTGTTAGAAGTTATAGAAAAGAATAAAATCCGACTCTGCCATGTTTATCACATTTGACACTTGAGGTGATGAGAGTGAGTACACGCACATTTCATCCATTCTGAAAGACTATAAAATGGCATCCATAGATATTTCTGTATAGAATCAGATTATTTGAGAGCCAAATCGGAAAAAGAAGGAATTATTCTGGTTTAATAGAAGGGGGCACAGCCTTGCCTACTCAAGGACTTGGTTTCTGGGGCACTATTTAAAAAAATCTTCGACTCAGCTTGAAAATTAAGAACCACTCCAGCCTCTCTAGGTTAAACTGTAAAAACAGAGGTCCGGCGTAGCTCTATGGCTTGTCAAAGGGAATACGGCTCGGTTAGGAGGAGAGACTGGAACTGTAGAAAGCAGTTCTTACCAGCAGTCAAAGGCCCGGGGCTTTTATTCATCAAGTAGGTTAACTGCTTTTCTTTAAAAACTCTGATAAATTTGAGTGGGTGATGACCATCCTAATTCAAGCATTTTGATGCTGCTTCTAAGAGGACATATATTATCAAAAAGTGAAAATGTCCATTAAAACACCATTGTAACAAATTAACTGAATAATTTTTTTGCTTATACATTCCATGTTGTGTTAGAAACACCACAGTAAATAATGAGCAAAAAGCCACTATCTCTGCCTTTATAAAACTTAGACTAGTGAAGGATACTGGCATTAAGTAAACATCAAAATCAATGTAAAATTATATATATAATTAGGATGATGAAGGAGTGTCACATGGCAACATAAAGACTTACAATATGAACCTCTCTTACTCTATAGCATCAGGGAGGGTATAGACACATTTTAGGTTGAAGTATATAGCTTAAGAGAACAAATTTTGTTGACATGGTAGAAAACAATTGAAAAATGCTTAATTGTCTTATTTCATTTAAAAATGATTTTGCAGTTTTACATAAATCCATATTGAGGCTTTTGCTTCAATTTTATGGCAAAAAAAAAAAAAAACCACCATAAGTATAATCGCCCATTATTCATAATAGTACGCTCTTACAAAATAAAGAACCGATCTATTCCGATGATCTTACTAAAGATAACTATACAAGTACTGTATTTCCATGAGCATTCTATATCCTAATGTATGATGTATGACCTATCTCAGGCATGCAAATGCTTTCTTTTCATTAGCAGTAAACTCTTTGTATTATATTGAAGGAGAATGTCTTCAATAAAAACTAAACAAGAAAAATAAGATTAGTTTCTCTTGAATAAATGTCATTGGAATAAATTCTTTCTGCAACAGGTAATATATATGTCCAATGTTATCATTTCAGTTACTGATAATTACACTTTGCTAAGAAATCATGGCAATAAACAATACATATATTTCTTTCTGACAGAGAGAGAAACAGAATATGCTAAAAAGACTGAATGTGCTAGAAAGCATGGATATACTGGCAGGAAAAGTAATCTATCATAGAAATAGTTCCATTACTTGAAATAATAAAGTGGGTATTTCAATAAATAAAGTAGAATATGCTTTTTTAAAAAATCCAAAGATGAACTATTTGACTTAAAATATTTCAGTTTTTGAGTGAAAATTGATACGATGTCTTTATATATTAAGAATTATTAAGTAATAAAATATTTGCGCCTTGACTGTACCTGGCAAACTCTTCTGAGAATCTCAAGACCATGGAGAAGGAAATTTGTCACAGCAATTAATTGGTGATCGGTACTGATATATGTTAAAATATCTATAAATCCCCTATTAAAAATACTTTAAGCTTCAAATTTGTACAAAACATAATAATCCTTAATTACTGTAACAGTCTTTCTCTTCTCATAACTGAAGCAGAGAAGGATTAGCACTTCTAGGCAGGGATCAGAATAGGAAGTATCCCTTGAAACGAAAAAGGACCTGAAAATCAGTTGCCAGTTATCTTCAAATTTTAGCTTATATAGAGTGTCTCTAATATATCTTATTAGAAATTCTTAAAATTCAGGGGAGAGAGAGAAGGCAAATGTTAGGAAACATCATATTTTAAATAAATTGGAAGTAAGTCTTAATTTGAAAGTCATCATACTCTTCCCTTTTACTGGAAGGTCTTTGGTACTGACATCTGTCGGACTTTGCCTGAATATGTCTTTATATTGTCTGCTCTGTTCCCACTGTATACATTATTTGTTCTCTAAAGCTGTTATTTGTGAGTGATTTCTCCTATATCAGTTTTCTTTTAAATAAGAAAATGAGTAATTACAAGTCAGGATATTAAAATGAGGAGCCCCACTGCATCCAGAGTCTGACTGACCTGTGTGTATGTGTGAAGACATATATAGAGTTCTAGTTGCTCTGTGTTGATGTCACTTCCTGGCAATAAGTTACCTCTACAGGACTATCAATATTCCCCTAGTGAAGTGCTAATATTGATGCATCTTCCTGTGTATCTCACATGTTACTGGGAGATGACATTTGCATTGTAGAGATTCTCACTGGAGAATAATATAAAACACTGCATGCGTATCTAAATACAAAGGCATAGTGGCCAAGAGACCCACAGTTGGTAATGCGGACTCTATATTTCTATTTTTGATTCTGGCTCTAAAAAGTTAAATTAATCAGAGTGTTGCCTGCTCCACTTATATGCCTTACCTGTTTAAAAGCTAAACCATCTAGAAGTTTTCTTAACTGTCCTTGATTAAAGTATCCTACTCTTAGTCAAGGAAAGAAATTCTCATCCAGAAAGCTTCTCTAACTTGCAAAAGCAGGAGAAGTAGTATGGCCTGTGTTTACGTTTGCTGCTGTTGCTGTTTTGTTTCATTAAATAAACCTGAGTTCTCATCCTGGTTCAATTACTTAATGGCATTGGGTTATGATGGGAACAAATGGTGAGCTGCTGTAATGAGATTCAAAAATTCAGTGTCTCAAATGAGATAATGGTTTATTTATATCTCACATAGGAGACAGTGCTCCACAAAGTTATCCAGAGCTCCAGGCGCGTGGAATAGGTTTAACATTATCCTCAACACACAGTTTCCCTAGATGCTTCAGGCATCATGCTTTCCATTCAGCAAGACAGAGGATGGGAAGTGAAGACATAATCCTCTAAATAAATAAATAAACATTTAAATTATATTATTATTATTTTTGCTTATTTGTATTGTATTATTAATATTTAAATTAAATTATCATCTTTTTAAATAGTTACCCCCAATTACTAGGTGATTTAAAAAAATGCATTCTAATTCATAGTTTGTGTCATCATAATGACATCATAATGGCCCTGGTGATAGAAAAGTTTTGTGCTTCCTTAATAAATGGGATTCCCTTTAACCTAGTTCGTGAATGATAATGCAGTGCTACAGATGTTGCTGCTGCTAATGATGATTTAACTCATTGGCTTCTGTGATGTGTGTCCCCAACTCCTCTGGCTTTCTATGATCACTTGTAATATGACTTTTATCTTATATAGGGTTGCCAGACAGGAGACCAGGAGGATTACTATGAATTGACTATTGCATTTTATTAACCGATGTCATCCAAATCAATCTAATTTAAAAAAAAAAAATGAATAAATACTGGGGAACGAAGGAAGTGAGATTAGATGGAAAGTTGAACCATGAGTTGCAGTCTCAACAGAGGCTTTAGGAGATTCCACAGGGAACATGTGATCTGAGATGGTCCTTAAAAGTTAATTCAAAAGAAGGCAAAAGGAATGGACTTCTCTATCACATCCAAATAGACCAACTGTGGGATCCAAGACCTTCCCTGGAAGGAAGCTTTCCTGCGTGAGTCAGCGACTTCCTGCTGGGGCATGTTTAGAAAGGGAGTCACTATGCTAAGGTCTCTGCATTCACTAATTCCCATTATCCTCATAAAAAACACTGTAAGAGAATTCATTATCATCATCTCTGAAATACTCTTGTGTATGGTTCTGGGCTAGGGTTGCCCCCTCCCTCACCCCTCCCCTCCTCCCGACCCCACGCCAACATATGCAAGATTTAAAAGGTGGAAATGGAGCTACATTTTTATACTCCGCAGTTCTGTGTAGAGGCTAGGTGCTTTTGGAGCTCACGCACTTTGTCACTGATCCTCTGGCAAACCTAGCAGATAAAGGGCAGTATGTGAGGTGTATAGTTAGCCTAGCTCCTGTCGATCCCTATCGGCCTCTCTGAATCCTCAGCCATGTATGTGCAGCAATGTGCTGACAGACACCAATTTATTCAACAAGTCAAACACATCATCAAAGCTAGGGGTGGTGAGATGGATGTGGGTATCAATGGATTATGTGCATTCCAGTTTGTTTTCATGTGTTCTAGTTTGTCCTTATTCTCTTCTATTTCATGTCAATTTTCCTTCTTGGCTGTCTACCCAGGTGACCTCACATCCAAAACTGGAGGCAAAATTCTTACATAGACTACTCCCATAATTATAAGGTCTAATTCATATCAATTTCTCATTCTCTCTTACTCGAAGTGATCTTTTCCCAATGAAACCCTCACTTGAAATGACCTGCATTTAGCAGCAGAAGAAACTGTGTTTTTGAGAAATTAAGTAATATGGTCCACAGTCACTTAATACATTTGTATTTGGAGCTAGGATTTGAACCCTGGCCAAATAAGTCCTAAATGTGAGCTCCATAAGATTCCTGAAACACTATTTGCATATCTTACAGGATTATCATGAGGATGGAATAAGTTAATACAGTACTAAACCAGTGCTGACACACAATAGGCACTAGTTAATATTATTATCTGAATCCTAAGATCATGAGTTAACTACTACACCATAGAGCCTGCCAACGAGTAACTGGACAAAGGGCACAAGATAACTGTCTTGCTTTGTTTCCACTCTAGCATTCTCAAAAAAATCAAAATCCAACTTCTATGATTCTCTGGTTAGAGGCAAGGGTCAGCCAAAGATATGGTCAGACTGAATAATATGAAAACCTTAGAGACTTAGGAAAGGAAAGGAAGGGAACAGAGATTAATTTCAAGATGGGCACATGGTAACAAAGATATGCGTCCCTAAGTTAGTCAACAAATTTGAATTACTCATTTTGTGTTAAGGATGGGAACTTTTAGAGGTCAACAAAACGCTTGGCCACAGATACAAGTTTATGGCTTTATCATGAAAACATTCTTTCAATCAAGTCTATCAGGATATCTCTGAATGTATTCATAGCTTAATTTGGAGATAACCTCAAATCTTTTCTCTTTTGACATTTTAACTGAATTAGAACATATACGTGAATGTAGAATGCATTCCATAGCTTAATTTGGAGATAACCTCAAATCTTTTCTGACATTTTAACTGAGTTAGAACATATACATGAATGTAGAAAGCATTCTAACCTTAAATGTACAAACTTCATTGGATTTTACATATTTAGACCCTCAATTTGATTAAGATATTGGCCACATTAAGCATATATTTAATATTTTAGTATATGCAGTTTTTGTTTTTTTGGCCATGACCTTATTCATTTTTTTTAAATTAAATTTATTGGGATGCCCTTGGTTAATAAAATAATATAGGTTTCAAGTATACATGGACAACAGTTTAGTGGTTACCAGAGTGAAGAGGGGAAAAGAGAAGGTAGATGTAGGTAAAGGAAGTCAAATATATAGCGATGGAAGTATGTGCAGCTTTGCTGTCTAATCTTTGCTTTTGCTTTTCAATTTTTAAAAGTAGGAGAACTTTAGTAGTAGAAAAAAATTCCTTCTGTCTGGTTTTATCACTGTCTTTATAGTAGTTACCATTTAGTGACTGCTCAGTACATACCAGGCTCTATCTATCTGCATCATTTCATTTATGGTAACTACATCCTACGACAAAGGTATTGTTACACCTGCGCACAGATTAGGAGTTTGAGGCTAAGAGAGTTTAAGTAACTTGCTCGAAGTTAAAAATTATCTGTAAGTGTTGGAGCCAGGATAAATACACATTTTATCTGGCCCCCAAATCTCTGGTCATAACCATGAAGTACATAGGCTAGGAAAAAAAAAAAAGAAGGAAAATGAGAGAAGTTAGAAATAAAAAGTGTTGGTAATTGAAACAAGAAGTGGCATGCATGGAAGAAAAGTCTTTACAGTGAAGCATCGAGAGAAAGAAAGTTAGCAGAGAGTATATTCCCAATTCTTAAACAATACAACATGAAGTAGCTACAGTGGATTTAAAAAAATCCAATAGCGTATGTTGGGGTACTATTTCATTTTGGGGACTAAATGCATCCAGGGAGGAGGAAATCTAAATATAGATGCCATTTGGAAAAATTCCTTTTAGAATTAATAACATCTTCCAGTAACACAAATTGAGTTTTCAAATATCTTGTA
>NW_006431919.1:12561148-12627260 GCF_000325575.1 Pteropus alecto | reverse complement strand
AAAGAGCCTATTTTTTTTTTTTTAAAGCAGGTATCGTATACGGGCAACTTTACTCTCAGTATTATTTATAACATTTCAAAAGATGATAAAATAGATATTTTTTGTTTAATGTACCATAGTTTTATTTTAATCAACATTGTCATATATGTGAGGGCTTTCATAACCTCATTTCTCTTGATTTTTAAAAAAATTCCTCGGTGATGAATAATAGACTCTCTAATCAAAGGGTCTTTTTTTTTTTTTTTTTTTTAGAATTATAACTATTTCATGTGTTTGGAAACAAAATAGAGTATGTCACTTCTCAAACTGCATTTGTAAGAAGTACAGAGCAAGTAAAATGGCCTTTTTAGACACATGGTATTCTTAAAGCATAGATATATTAACTTACACATTTTATAAATATTTCTTTGTATAGGTCATTCCTTCCACTTGAAACAGTCCTTCCTCAGGTAATTGCATGGCCATGTAATTTTCCTTAGATTCATCATCAAAGTCTAGGAAAGTCCAATTTTTACAATTCCAATCAGCATACTATATAATTTTTATAATTTAAAATTATTGTGCATCTGATTCTTTATTGATGATTTCCAAATTGCCTACAGGATGTTCTTATGGAAAGCTGTTATTAATGTCACCATGTAGTGTTTGGCAATACATAGCAATGAAAAATGGGAGCTGATTCGATAGCAGAATAAGGTAAATTGTACTTATTCAAAATAGACATGATGAACAACATAATATAAATGTAGATATTTTATTAAAATTCTCCTCTAGTCTGTCACCAACAGAGATGCAAGTGCATACCAGGCCCAATAATAGGAGATCATTAGACTGACATCTGTATTTAGTTGTTACACAGGGGTAAAGTTTGGTGGCAGGAACCAGAGGTTGGGGTGGGAGGAGATTATCTCATCTGTTGGCAGTGGGACTCTGAAACAAGGGAGCAGTGAGAAAGTGACAAACAGAAATGAGCAGAGAATAAAGCTGAAATGAGCGATGCTAAAATGTTAAATTAATTTTGGGGACCCAGTATTTCAGAATAGACATTTTATTGGCAAAGCCTATTATTTATGGTAACTTAATTCTTTTGTGGTTTTAAAACACTTCTTGAAAGAGCAGACATATATCATCTGTGGGTGAATGTACGTTGTCATGTGCAAGAGAGAGGGAGCTGAGAAATAAAATAAGTGAGGCTTGTTAAGTGATCATAGCTAATATCTTTCACTCCATAATATCAGATAATTTTCCACTTTTCTTAGAGTTCATATACACACTTATTATTAAGGTGACAAAAATCTCTGAATGATCAGTCACTTTTTCTAATGATTACGAAGATCCTCTTCCTAAATCTAATAAGAAAAAGACGCTGTGGACAAGTAGTTCTTGGCACTAATATGAAGAGCTTAGAAATCTTATTCTAACCAACACCAAAACAGATAGACAGTTAACTAGCATACGAAAATTAGGACTCTTTGCTACAGTGTCAAATTGCAAGTGAATGATTTGTGGAACAGAAAGATATTCTTTCCAAGAGTATTTAAAGGAGATTAAGAAGGAAATTTAAACTTTCTTGTAAATATAACTAATAACATTTAATGCTATAACTATTTAATAATACGTATGTGGTAGGCAACTTCTGATATGGCCTGTAAGGTTTCTATTTCCTGGTATTCATGTCCTGTGAAATTCCCACCTTTGTCTGTGGGCTGGGCCTATTGGCTCTCTTCTAATAATAAAATATGGCAAAAGTAAGGGGTAACACTGCCGAGTTAGATTAGATTATTAAAAAAAATATTACTTCTCTCTCTCTCTCCCTCTTCCTCACCCACACCCCTCACATTCTTGCTGTGATGAAACAAGCTGCAGAATCTCGTTTGGAGAGGAACTGAGGACAGTCTCTGGAAGAAAAGAGCCTCAGTCTAATGATCTTCCAGGAAGTGAAATCTACAACCACATGAAGGAGGCTGAGAGATTCTTTCTCATCTTGAATCTTCAGATGAGGACGTAACCTTGGTTGACATCTTGATTGCAGCCTTGGGAAAGACCCTGAAGCAGAGGACTCAACTAAGCCAGACCCACGGAAGCTCAGATAATAAATGTCTATTGTTTTAACCACTAAGATTTATGCAGCAATAGATTTTTAGTACAGGTTTTGAGGATAAATATAATTCTTAAGCAGTGCTCCTAGAAAATCTGCCAAATAGTCTCAGTCAAAAGTTTACTAGGGAGTGACATTAGCATCACGGTAGAGGCGGAAGTCATTCCCTTGGTTTCTCCCCTGTAAGTTGCATCCAGTAGGACATCCATGGTCCAAAAAAGAACCTCTTGCTCAGCACTCCAGGATGTTTGAGATCCACACATCTGTATATCTGAAGGCTGGTGGACTGGACCTTGTGGAAGTGGCAGAACTGAAGGAGTGTTGGCAGTGGTGCCTGAAAGAGGAGGCTCCAGAAACCACCACAGTTCCTGCACCCAAACCCCCGTCTCCACTGGCAGTAGAGCCTGCAAACTCAACCTACCCATCAGTAGGGGCTGCACCCCAGTGCTCTTGGCAGTGGTGGTAGTGTCCACAACCTGAGGTTCCAGTGGTGGTAGTGCCCACAACCACAGCCAAGCCATGGACTGGAAACTCCAGAAACTGTGGCAACACCCATGACCCAGGTATGCCCCCCCGCCACACACTGCAACAGTGATGGTGACACTAACCCCAGACTTCCTGGTAGTGTCACCTGTGAACCAAACGCCCCTGGAAATGGTGGTGCCTATAACCCCAGAAAACCTGGTAGCAACAGAAAAGACAGCACACACAACTCCAGCTCCAAGCCACAGTGCTGCCCGCAGCCACAGGGATTGGGCAGCAAGGGCAGTCCGGCCAGCAATCATGGTTCTTCTAGCCCCCAGCACTTGCCCACCTTCTTCCTTCTCTCCCTGCAGCCTTAATGGTGGTTCCCATGATCTTGGTGACCCCAAAAGAAGTGGAAGCACCTACTATCCCAGTGATACCGGTGGCAATGCCTGTTACTGCAGTGACACAGTCAGCATCAAGGCGTCGGTGACTTTGGAGGCAAAGCAATGACAACAAGGACACTGGTGACACCTCTGAAAGAGACAGTGTAAAATGGAATGTACTGCCTCTCAAACATAACCAGGGGCAATGCGGGTTAGGAGAAACTAAAAACCTGTGCTATAGCACCAACTACTAGAAAACAAAAGGAAGGCCTCTAATTATCAACCTGTTGAATTGTGAGAATCGAAGTAAACAAAGTCTTACCTAAATAAAAAAGGTGTTTGCTATATCAAATTCAATAGCAGAACTATTCATTAAGCACAATGAAAAAAATCACGGTAACACGGCATCACAAAAATAAAATGACAATTCTCCAGAAACCAAAATTTTAAAGTCACAGAAAATTACAATCTAACTAATAAAGAATTTACACTAGCTGTCATAAAGAAACTCAACAAACTATAAAAACTCAGCAAGGCAGTTTAATGAACTCAGGAAAAAATTTAGTGAACAAAAAGAATAGTTTTCCAAAGATATTGAAACTCTTGCTAAAAAAGAACTAAATACAAATTCTGGAGCTGAAGAAATAAATAAGTTGAAAAGCTCATCAGAAAGTCTTGGAAATAGAGCAGACCATATTAAAGAAGATTAGCAAATTTGAAGGTAGATACCTAGAAATTATTCTGGTGGAAGAGGAGAGAGAACTAAGATTTTTTTTTTTTTTTTTAAGTGAGGAAATTCTATGAGAATTACCTGACTCTATTAGAAAAATCGACATATAGATAATGATATCCCAGAAGGAGAAGAGAAGGAAAAGGAAGCAGAGAGTTTATTTAAAGAGGAATAGCTGAGAACTCTCAAACCTGGGGAAGAAAGTAGATATACAAGTTCAAAAAGCTGATAGAACATCCCATTATCTCAACACGAAATGGTCTTCTCCAAGACACATTATATTAAAGCTGTCAAAAATCAAAGACAAATAATTTTAAACAAAGCCAGAGAATACATAATAGTAACCTACAATGATACTTTCCACCATTAGGCCACTAGCAGATTTCCAGGCAGAAATTCCACAGGACAAGAGAAAGTGGGATGGCATACTAAAAATATTGAAAAGTTAAAACTGCCGACCAAGAACACTTTATCCAGCAAAGTTATCCTTCAGATATAAGGGAAAAATAAAGGCTTTCCCAGACAAACAAGAGCTGAGGGAGTTCACAACTATTAGACCATCCTTATAAGGATTGTTGAAAGAAATTTCTCTACCTGACATGAAACCATAAAAGTACACAAAACTTGAGCAAAGTGATAGACAAAATTGGAAAATTAACACTCTATTGTGACTCACAATAGAGTGTTAAACACTAAATTATAGCATGAAAGTTAAGGGGGGGAAGCGTTAAAAAACTATAAAATTACAGCTATTTTTATTTGGTAACAAACTCACAACATAAAAAGGGATAATTTGTGACACCAAAAACATAAAAGAAAAGAAAGAAAGAAAAAGATAGGACTTGTATAGGTAAATAAAGATAAAACACTATCAGCCCCAAAAGGACTATTTTACCTATAAAACTGTTTATGCAAACCTCGTGGTACCCATAAAGCAAGAATCAACAGCAGAGACAACCAAACATAAAAAAAGAGGAAACAAAGAAAATATATACATAACCACCAAACTAAAATGACAGACAGAAACACAAGGGAAAAGAAACAGTGAAGGTATATCAATCAGAAAACAAAAGATAAAATGGTAGCAATAAGTCCTAAAATATAAATAATTACCCTAAATGTAAATGGATTGAATTCACCAATAAAAAGGCACAGAATGGCAGGATGGATTAAAAAACAAGACCCAACTATATGCTGCTTTTAGGAGACTGATTTCAGCTCAAAAGACAAACATAGGCTCAAATTCTCTATTTCATATCTCTATTCACTATAGTTTTCCTCATTGGGTTACTGTGCGTTGAGTCACAGAATAGATGCTGATTCCTCTAGGAAGACTTTCCTGACATCCTTTCACAGCTCTTGTCCTCACCAAAGCTAGGTTTGACACACACCTGTAAATTCCAGATCTTTCCCTTACCCACAATGCTGTGAAAACTGGCTATTTCTTATTCAGTTCTGACTGTGCCAGGGACTCCTCTGTCAAATGTTTTACATGAATGATTTTATGCAATTGTCATAAAACACATGCAACAAATATGCAGTGTAAATGTCTGGTGTTTGTTCAGATTATCGCATATTCATTTTACAGTTTCTGTATGCCTCTAAGTGTGGATTTGCCTTCACCAACCTTCACCTGTGACTTTTTTATTGTGTTAAGTTCTCAGGATATTGGAACCACTTTGTGCCCAGTACAGAGTCAGAAGTTCTTGATATTTCATTTCCTATGGGGAAGACCTTCGCTCATAGCTATGGGGTAGAGGACTACAAGAGCCCAGCACACTTAACTCAGACTGGGGCTGTTCTTAGGTATAATACGTATCCCACAGTTCCCTGGGGGATGAGGATTCGGCTGAAGCAATGCTCTGCTGGAATTTGCCTGAAATTTCATTCTGCCTGTGTCATTCTTTATACCACTCATGATTAGCATTCTACTGAGTACGGAGTAAATATTCAACAACTACGTGTTGAATTAATTTGTGTTAATTGTATTAGCAGGCTTCTATTCTAGAAATTAGCTATGCTCCAGTTGACAGTATTTCAACAAAATATTAAGTAATAATCAGAAAGACAAAAAAACAAGATAACTTTAATGAGTCATATCTCTGACTAATCTGAACAATTTTACAGAATTGACCTATAAAAGATAGAACTCATGAATACAAAATATGAAACAGTATATTTTTGGGAATAAATAATAAAATCCTTCTACTATTTTTTAAATTTCTCCCCTCAGAGTTTTTCAATGGATTTAAGCAATCTCTTTAAGATGTGAAATACAGAAAATATAGTTGTCTGAGTCAAACTCTCTTCAGTGTCTTCTATGTGATAAAAGGCTTAGTGTTTTAAAGATATCATCTCCTTGAATCCTTATAAATATCCTTATATAGATGCTAGTAATATTCCCATTTTGCAGATAGGAAAGAAGATATACCAGGAAAGGAAAAAAACCTGGCTGAATTCACATAAATATTACTGCAAGTAAAGGTAGAAGTAAATTGGCATAGCAAGATGGAAGTAAATTGTAAGCAGCACTTAAGGGCTGCTCATCCTACTCTCCCCTAATATTTGATAATCTGCTTTCAGTCACTTCTCTATTTTTTAACGTCTTTCTATCAAAGTAGCAAAGACTTCAAAGTATAAAAGAAAATTGCTTTTGTGTATGACATTAAAAAGAATAACTTTATCTAAGACTCGATTAATATATTTAACACAATAAACATTTAATGGACATTATTTTTTATGAGGGAAAGGTTCTACTTATCTTATGTGGTTAATTTTAGAGATGTCTGCATCATTTTCAGCTCTTTTATATAATTATGTTAAATAATCAAATCAACTATAAGAACAATGGTCATGACAGACTGCTTCATTTTTAAAAAATCTTATTTTAATGTCATTTATTGTTTCAAAAATGCAACTTTTCTGCAGCCTACAAAATCACCGCAAGGAATATTTTCTTCTATTGACATGACTCTTTAATAATAATATGCAAAACATTTTAATTTCAAAT
Organism: Pteropus alecto; assembly: GCF_000325575.1. Lineage (NCBI taxonomy): Eukaryota > Metazoa > Chordata > Mammalia > Chiroptera > Pteropodidae > Pteropus > Pteropus alecto. The sequence continues at coordinate 12,620,571 of NW_006431919.1, read as the reverse complement.
GAAATATACCTATTTTAAGGAGAGCTTGGTAATCTATGATTCCTGTTTGAAAAAAGTTCTAAGAGAGTAAGTAATAAATACTTCGGCTAAAAACCTTTCAAAGCAATGCTATTGTCCTATACAACAATTATATTTCTTATAGCCAGGCACATTTCATTCCTAAATCCTTTACTTAATGTCAATTGCTTTAATATTTACCAAAGGAAAATGTTAAAATATTAATAAACTAGAAACCTATTCCTTGACAGTGAGTCACTTGTTTGAACTTTCAGTTCAATCACTTACAAAAACCCCTAAGATTTAATATAAATACGGAAATGGAAGTAGATATGTTATGAAAGAAGTAATATCTAGACAGATTTTTTTTTCAGTCAGCAGTGGCAACTTCAACTATAGCAAAAATAAAGGTGGTGCTTGTGAAAATTAAATAGAAATAGTTGACAAAGATGAGAAAATCTTCAGTTCAAAATGTTCAATGAGCTTCAAATTGTAGCATTCTGCAATAATCATGCATTTAAAATTAGTTCCTTTTAATCAAAAAGAATATAAAGTACATTTTAGAACATTTTATTACAGAAATAATATATATCATTATCTGAGAGAAACATATGTAAAACATTCAACTCTTTTTCTGTATAACTACTATGGATTTAAGCATTATTGAAGAGAACATTAACAGTCTGTTAAATGTACACAAGTGTAAAACACAAGTCCCATTCGTATTGGCCCTTGTAATTACATAATTGATGATATGTTTTACATAATTTATTCAACACAGTAAGTGAAATAATTTCAACAACCAGCTGATTAAAATTTAACTATTGGACCTACATTTGTAATTTATAAAACTTCTGGGCAATTTAGATAACTTTCTTCTCCCTGTTTAAATAGTAGTCTTTATGTTTGAGCGCTTCCCACTATGCCATTTTCCTGAATAAAAGGCTGCAATTATTTGAAAGTAAACATGAACTGTTTCTGACAGAGAAGCAAATGAAAGATTGATAGAATCATAGTTGAACATTCATCTCCACACAACTCGAGCCAGAAAAAATAAAAAATAAAGATGAACTTCAATTACCTAGCTCCTTGAAGAACAATTGTTTTGCTCTGATTTAACTTTAATATTGTTTCCAGACTTCATTTGGCATTTGTACATGTTACTTGTGTTATAACACCCTTTAAAAAAAATGAATTCACATTGGCTTATAAGCCTAATTATAAAAGCTAAAAATAAAAAGGTATATACTTAATGTTTTCTGTTAGAGAATTACCTCTTATTCCCATGGTCTTAGTAGACCTGCCATTCTGTCATTCACGATACCTGAGTATCATGTTGAAAGAAGAGGATCATCATACAGGCTATGTAACATGTACTAACCTCTCAAAATACCCATTCTTCTTGCTAAAAGGATTTGCTCACTCAGGAGCAAGTGGCTCAACTCTTTGCAAATGTTATCTCTCTCTCCTCCCCAATTTACCTTGATATCTTGATATTGTAGAGTTGTAAAGATGCTTATATATCTATTATCTATTTACCTACCTACCTACCTACCTAGCTACCTATCTACCTTCATACACATCTTCAGTTGAAAGCAGAAATAAGAGGTGAGAAGAACACTGAAGGCACTATATGGATTCCTGTATACAACTCTTCCTAAAATTCTCTCTATACTTGACCTTCCCAATAAATGCATATTTTTCTAAAACTAATCTGAGATATGTTTCTCTCCCTAGAATTTCTAAGGGTGCTGATTAATACAAATAAGACAATAGCAGTCAAAAGGAACAACATTATTAAAGTAAAGCAGCACAAAAGAATATAATGTGCATGGTAGTGTATAAGTAGGGTAGCGAGAGCAGAACACGATGTTTAAAAACCAGCTTTGACATGAAGATTGCCGCAAATGTGTGAGGGGTTCATTGCCATTAATACCATCACTGGAAGAATGACATGGCCAGACTTGTTCTGTGAGAGGGCAACAATAAAGGCAGCTTGTAGAATAGATTTGAACACAGGGGAGCTTGGAAATAGGGGACAGGGGCATCATTAGGAAAATGCTACAGTGATTAATAAGAGATGAGCTACTTTAAATGGTAAAGATTGTGGAGGTAGAAACAAGAACAGTGATTACTTTTTTAAAAATCTGAGATCAGAGAAACTAAACTTCGTTAAAATAGGTAGAATGAGAGAAGGATCCGTCACCATTTTTAGATTTCTAATTTGAACAACTTAGTTGATAGCAAAACTATTGCTCAGAAGTGTCAGGAAAACAAACTAAAGCATACATATTATTGAATTTCCCTTTTCCCTTGATTTTCCCTCTTTTCCCCAACCTCCACCACAATAATTACTGTTGCTAGTTATGATTATCATCATTACTTTTTAGAATTAGAAGCCTAATTTCTTTTTTATTAAGATGTTTGTCATATAACATAAAATTTACCTTTTAAAATACATGTGTCACTGCTTTTAGTATGCTTGCCAAATTGTGGAACTAATCATAACGATCTACTTCCAAAAGGTTTTTATCATCCCATGAAAAGCTCCATACCCATTGGAAGTCATTTCCCATTCCTCCCTTCCTCAGCCCTTGGGAACCATTAATCTACTTTTTCTCGATATAAATACACCTATTCTGAAAATGCTATATCAACAGAAGCATGTAACATGTTACACGTGTATCTGGCTTCTTTTATTCAACATATGTTTCACTGATCATTCATGATGTAGCAGGGATCATCATTTCATTCCTTTATGGCTAAATATTTTTTATTGTAAGGACATACCACATTTTGTTTACCCCTTCATCAGTTGATGAGAATAATAAAAAGGACAGAATAATAAGTGTAAGCAAAAATGTGGAGAAATTGCAACTTCATACATTGCCGATGGCAATATAAAATGGTGAAGCTGCTTTAGAAAACAGTGTAGTGGTTCCTTAAAAAGTTAAACAAAATTGCCATAAAACCGTTCAAACACACTCCTAGGTATATACTCAAGATAATTAAAAGCACATGTCCATACAAAAACATGCACGTGAATGTTCATAGCAGTATTATTCATAAGTGGCAAAAAGTGGAAATACTCAAACGTCCATCAACTAATTGGCTTTGAGACTTGATAATGATAAACTTAAAAGGCATATAGTTTTTAAGAGAATTAAAACTTAAAAATCAAATGTGTGATACATATTATAGAGACATTAAAATGATTATAGGATAAGTGAAAGTGAGAGAAAAATTCTTGCATAGCAACTGCTGGAGTAGATGGGGCTTCGGAGAGGTATGAGAGGATGATTTTTGTGACGCTGTTCTTTGTCATGTAATGTAATTTCCCTTAGCAACTTTTAAAGAGATCTAATGATAAAACTTACATTGCTTTTCGAGATCTCAATTTCCACCTTACAATGGAGGCAAGAGTTATATCTATTTCAGAAGTTTTAACAAGATAATACATGTAAATTCCTTAACAGATATTTTTTTATTATAAGTATATTATAGTTATAAATTGGTGTTATCCTTTTTGATATTATGTGTTATAGCCAAGACAACAAACAGAAATCTTATAAAGAATCCCACGAATGGCACAATTATCATTGGTCTATAATATTCCTTATATTATTACATCTACCATGACCTTTTGCAATTCAGCATGTCAAACCAGTTCTTAAATCTCATGATATTTTCTGCCATAGCCCTTTTGAAAAGAGAATAAAAATATAAGGTTGAGGCAGGGACAGAGGGACAGAAGAAGCCTCTTCCAGGTAAACAAAATTACCTCCTGTGCATGCTGCCTGGTGACCCAGCACTACTCCAGACCTGGACAGCCTAATTGTCTGCAAGTTTAAATGCTTAGTAAGGCCTTCTTGAAAGAGAGCTTTCCGTCAACACTGGTGTGGTCGCATATGAACACAAAGTTTTGCACACTTCACATTTTAGGAGTAATATTAAATTAAAAACTAAGAATTCTAGGAAAATATATGCACTTTAATGCTTTACAAACTTGCATTTTAGACCTTTGTGCACAGATAAAAGAAAAAAAAAGTGAAAAATGGAATTTATAAACCTCTGAATGTTTCAAATGTAGCTTGATTTAGTTCCAGAAAATATCTTTGTGGCGTGAGTTGAAAGAAATCACCTCTCCTTTAGGACCACATGTGGAAAATAAATATTATAATGAAAATAGTACTATAATAGACAGGTGTAAAGAGAAAGAAAGAAACAGATGAGTTTACCATGAGGAAACCTAAATAATTGTAGCAATTGATATGCATATTTTTATTACATATCTAGATGAAGCACCTTTCTAAGAGGGTTGGTGCCAAAAATTTAGCAATAACATGTTGCATAAATTTTGACTGTTCCTCTTCCAAAGATTTAACTCATTCTGATCTACAACAGCAAACAGCCAACATTTATAATCTACTTCCTAGAACAAACCTGGAAGAATCAAGAAGAGTTCTTGATCTTAAATCAGCCTAGATCTTAAACCCTAGATCTTTCCATGAAATTGAACAATGGAGAGTTTGACCCCAAATTTTAGACCACAATTCTATAATAATGTTTTAATAGTTTTAAAATATAAAATTTAAGTATTTTAGTAAATTTTACTAGTTATTTGTCAATTAGAAATCAATACTTATAAAACATAGAAAGAAAAAAAATATAGATGTAATCGTCTTCTGCTACTACTATCCACCCTGGGCTTATTATTTCTAATTGAGGGTAATAGCTTCCTACTGAAAACTCTGCATCAATTTGTGCCTCCCCAGTCCAATCCATTTTCCACACTATATTCAGAGTATTCTAGTATTGACATAAATCTGGTAACGTCAACTCTTAATGGCTTCCACTTTTCTTAGGAATAAAGCCTTGACTTTAATTGTGCCTACCCAGACCAAACGGGATCTGGCCCCGTCTTTTCTCTCAAACTTTGTTCCAGGTGAGCCTTTTATCCTCACCACCAGCCTCTCTTTCTTATGCCTCTCTGACCACCACCATTACTTGGTGACTAAGAATGGGTTTCTCATTCAGGCTTCAACTTCAAATACCACTTACAAAAAGTTTCTTGAACTACAGAACCAGGTCTGGTCCTCTTACTTTATAATCCCATGGCATCTCATACTTTTGCATAGGAGTATTTCTTCTGTATTTTTTCCCCTATATTTTCACTCTGACTTCTCATCTTTCATTATTAATGTTTTACAGTATAGCATGGAGTAATCAAAGGCACCTTGGGACTTTTATTGAGGACACATTTAGTTTAGGTTTAGTAAAATTTTATTTATATGGTTTGCTGTCACTTTCATGATAGTAAAGTTATTCCTACTTGTCCTTATGGAAAAAAAATGGCTTCAAGTAATATCCCTGCAGTGTATTGTATCATTGCAACTTGAAAGTAAAGGGATAGATGTTATATGCTCAAATGAACATGTCCTGCAGAATCTGGCACCTGAAGTACGTGGGTGGTGAAGAAACCAGGTTTGGAATATAAAAAGCTAGAAGCCAGCCTGTGGAAAATTCTTCCAAATCTTGCATCTTAAATATGAAAGGTTTTCTCATATTTGATAACACCCTAAATATTTACATGAGATTGCCTACAGCAAGTTGTGATGCTAAAATGAGCTTTTTAAAATTTGATTAAAAATATTCACTTCCATTGGAAGAAGAAACAAATTACTTTTTTTATTATTCCTATAAAAAATTACTAAATCTTTGTTATGTGAAGAGGCACTCATATAGTATTTGCTCAAAATATAGAAAAAAGCTATTATAAATAGTTAACTAATATAAAATTTTCTTTTTGATTTATAATTTGATGTTTGTGATAGTAGTCTGATTTAAAAAACTTGTAATTTCTTTTCTCATTATAAATTAATATTTATTTTTTAAAGTCTGATTCTGTATTAGAGTTCTTAAAGAGGGTTTTCTCATATTGTACAAACTTAAGCTCTCCAAAACCTAGTTTTCTCTATGCATCATTCTATTTTAGTGCTGTATTAATAATATGGAACATAATGATTGTCAATGGCTGGCACTCAATAAATAGGTATTGAATGAACAAATGCCAATTTAACATTATAATTTATTCATTACATAGAGTGATTCTATGGTCATTGATTTTACTTAAATATGTGTCATCGGGTCTGAGAGAGCTGTTTGCTTTAAGTAAGTAGAAATGTATCACTCTTTATATAGAATGGCTCTATTAAATATTGTATTCATTTAAATATTATAAAATAAACTGGCTTGTTATTTTTAACAAATATGTGCTTTGTCATTTTTTAATCTTTATTTTTGTTTTATTATTCATTACTTTTTGTAGTTACCTACTGCTTACAATCACAATGGGAAAAAATAAAGACCAATTCTATTTTAGACTACACAAGCCTATCTCACCGTTTTTTGTTTTGTTTTTTTTTTTTGTTTTTTTTTTCTGGTTACTGAAAAAGAGAAATTTATTTGAGGACATATCTGTATAGTGTCACTGACAACAATGTAATAGATCACCATCTCTACAGTATTGTCAATCAAAACAATATTTTAGCCCATTAAATCAACCAGTTTCATTTGGCTTAGAAGATAAGGTAACACCAGTAGTTTCAGTGACCAAGGTATGTGGCAAAAATGAATGATATAATGAAGTAAATTTAAAGAATTTATTATCTTCCTTTCTATAGCTAAGAAAATTCATGCTTAAGTTTTTTATTCTTAGGCAGAGCTGATAAATGTAAGAAACTGGATGAGAATCTAGATTTCTCCATTGAATTGTCATCCATGTCAATGAATTCTGATCATAATGAGGTTCCATAAGTCCCAAGAGAGCTACATAAAAAAAGAAAATCAGATTCATTCTCTATATTTGAACAAAGTTACATTATTCCAAATGTTTATGAGTAAAAAATCAATTTTTGTCCTTTATAAATAAGCTCAGAACTATGGTATAAATGGTGTCTCAGAAAAAATCTTAACTGTCCTGCAGCAATATTGCTTCCTAAGGCACCAAATTCATGTGAACTGATTCAAAGGCAAGAATACAGAAGCTTTTTTTTTCTTCTCTAAGTTTTATAAAATGTATCTTTCCTCTATATTTTATGGAAATATTATATAATTTAAAAATATATAAATTGGAAAGAAACTGCTTAATTGTAAAATTATGTTTGTTTGCATACAAATTTTTTAAAAGATTGTAAATAAGTTCATGAGACTGTAATTGCATCAAGCTTAATGAAATTTCAGTTATTTGCTCTGTGAATACTGTTTGCACTCATTGTAACTGTATAAAAAAGACACAATCTATAAAAAATTATATATGAATAATAATATACTAAAAATTCCAGATCCTTCTAGAAGAAAATGATCAAGATTCTTATTATTATCATTTAACATCCTCAAAGTACTAAACGAGAATTAGCTGTGTTTTCCACCAAAACATGGACATATTATCTTCCAGAACCATTGAGTGTGAGCATTTAAAAACAGGTTTATTTTTCACATATACCTCATTTTTATTACAGCCAGAGAGCATTCATAGAAAGAATATTGGTTAATAAAAGGGCAAGATGGGATATCCAACATTTTTGCATCCATGATAATGACTCTTCTTTCCTTTTAAAATGATCATTCAGTAACAGAACAACAGTTTACTATATCAGGAAACACTATAATTAGATCTGTTAGTAATTCATTTGTAAACTATAACTACCATGACGAAGGAAACAATCAACAAAAAGGCAACCTACGGAATGAGAGAAAATATTTGCAAACCATATGCTTCATAAGAGATTGTTATTCAAAATAAAAAGGTATTTTTCACAACACAATAGAGAGGAAAAAAACTGACTTAAAGATGGCCTCGAGTATACATTTACCAAAGAATACATGTAAATGACATGGGATGTCAAAGAAGTATCTGCACTGCCATGTTTACTACAGCATGATTCATAAAAGCCAAGATGGAAAAAACCTAATGTCCATTAATGGATGAGTGGATAAAGAAAATAAATAAAATACAATGGAATAACGTTAAGCCCTAACAAAGGAGGAAATACTTCCATATGAGACAACATGAAACCTGGAGGATATGATGCTAAGTGGAACAAGCCAGTCACAGAAGGACAAATATGACATAATTCTACAAAGAGGCAAACTCATAGAGATCGAGGATTGTCAAGGAATAGGGAGAGAAAATGGGGGGTAATGGGTATAATGTTTCAGTTATGCAAAATGACAAGTTCTAGAGATTTGCCGTATAGCCTTGTGCCTAACTATATCACCACTCTACTATGAACTTGAGAATTTGTTGAGATTACATCTTATGTTAAGTGTTTTTTATCACAATTAATAAATGAATAAATAAATGAAAAGAGGAGAAGGAGGGAAGGAGGGAGGGAGGGAGGAAGGGAGAGAGACAACATACTGCCTGGTAATCCTTACGGTAGAGAGATCATGTGGACATTTGTATTGGTGTTTTAATACTAATCTAGTCAATTATCAGAGGATTGTGGGAAACTCTGACTAATGGAGGTAATCTGAGTCCTGAAACCAAACAGAATTTTTAAAAATCTAATGTAGCTCTTGAACGTGGAGGGTCTGACTTAATGCTAATGTACACACAAATAAGATGAACTGAATGAACCAAGTCCTAATCCTATTATTGTTTTACCTGTGAGCATGTCCATCCCTATATTCAGCAAAATTTTTGAGTAACATATATTACATCTCCAGCTTTCTATAATTATAGTATTACTCTTACGCACTTCTGGATTCTATAGCAATTTATTTCTAAAAATGCTTTGTAAATTCATGTGATGTTAACTAGGGATGTGAGTTCAGGAAAGGGTTCTCTCCTAAATTTCCAAAATGAAGATTCAACTCCTCTGAAACTGAAGCCTGTTTTCTTAAAAAAAAAAACAACAACAAAACAACAACAACAAAACCAAAGTGAGTTGACACCAATCTAGGTAAATTTGAGGGCTAACAGAAGATTCCTGTTTTACACTAAATATTATCACTACAGAAATATGCATTTTAAATGTTAGAGCCCTCTTGTTAAAATGAGTTTGAGGACCAGATAGAGAGAGAAGATACATCAAGGTTTATCTCTAGAAATCCATTAAACACATGTTACCCAGACCCTGGAAATATTTTGGGCAGGGAAATTTATTTCATTAATAATTCTATATGCTTCTTATTCTCAGATTAGCTAGTGACAATGTTGAAAATTGGAAAGGCAATGTTGAAATAAAGGAAAGGCAATTTTTTGTTTCATTCTGCCCAGGTCCTCAAGGGTAGGAAGATTGAAGAAAGGAAAAAAAGATCTAGTCACACTGTCTGGGAAGAGAACTATCATAAATTAATTGTACCTGCATTGAAATTATACTTCAATCTCTGCCTAGCTCAAGAATATTAAGGTAGCAGACATATTTTTAAAGTACAAAGTATTCTTATAGCAAAACCAAAATGCAAAAGAAACAGCATATTTTTGACATAAGTAAAGTAGTTCATGCATATTCATGTTCCTTTAAGTATTCCAAATGAGTAAATAACAGTTTTATGGTAATTACTGGATTCCAATATTTATAGAAAACTGACCACCGTGAATACATAATTATTCTATTATGTCCACTCTAATAAAGAGAAAGACCGTTTATTCACTTAATGTGATATAACAATCTTGTTTTCTTCCTTGCCACGCAGAAGTAAACTGAAACATTTGGTAAGGAAATATTTGGGTAGAATTTCTATTTTAGAGAAATTATATCTGTATGAGATTAATTTTGATTGAAATGTAGAGAAATGTATGATTTTTTTTAACAGCAAAATTGATTTGGCTTAAAATGGAAGGATTTCATATTGTACCTTGATGAAAATGGACATATTATTCTCACAAACATCACTTTGAGAATCTGAGTGTCTGTGACAATGTTTATTTATGCATTTATAATAGTAATTACATATCTGTGTCATTTATTCTTGATGGAGTATTGAGGGCATTATGATTACTAACTTGAATAGTGACTAGATGAATTTTGCAAAATATCATAAGTATTATTTCTCTTAGATTATTTTACCATATTTGATTAGAAAAAATAATGATAGTCATTATTTTATACATTATTTCAAAATTAAAATTGGGTATTTGTAAAAACATAAAAAAAGAACATGTTTCATTCACATCTTTTTTTTAAAAGAATTTCCCAGTTATTTATGTCACATATAGTAGAATTAGCAAATGGAGATTTTAGAAAAGCTGAATAAAATAATTCACACTTTTTTTTAGTATGTCAACAACTAACTACTAACACTCATCTACCACTCGCTGGATGCCTGCCACCGTTCTTAGTGTTCTATGTACATTGATTCACTTAATCCTGTAATACAGGCTTTATGATTGCTCTTATCTTAGAGACGAGGACATTGAATCATGGAGAAGTTCGAAAACTACTCAAACCACACAGCTGAACAGAAATGCAGACCTCGGTAGTCTGGTCTAGAGTCTGAGCGATACTTTAGATACTTTAGCGCTCCCACACGTTCATTCCCGCCAGTTTCAACCGAGGAAAGGTTAAGCGAATGATGGAAATGAAACCATAAATGGGTCATAAGGAAGAGCAACCGCACAGTGGTTCAAATGGAAAAACAGAGATTTACAACTACCTTTAAATCTTCAAATTAAAAAAAAAATTTCCTGACATGGTCTTTCTTAAATTCCACTGTAATCTTTGCTATAAAATAAGCTGCTAAATACTATTATTAGCTCTATGCTATATATAAGGAAATGGGCTTAAAAAAGTTAGTCAACTTGCCCATGATTACACTGGAAGTGATAGAGCTCGGTTTAAAACAAAAATCACAAATCTCTAAAGAGTATTCTTTACCACTGCGGTATACACCCTGTGGCAAATTATTTAATCTTTCTTATTCTTGGTATCTTCACAGTAGAGACAAAATACTAATTTAGATGATCTCACGTCAGGCTGACAACTCCATGATTACAGATTCCATGTATTTCATGACCATATGAAATTAATGTTGTTGTTTACCTTGCAAAGGCATACTCTTGGTTACAGGGAGAAATGTGCATATGAAGTTACTAACAAAATTCCTTTCTACCAGAATACCCACTTGAAATGCCACCCTAATGAGGATGGTACGTAAAAATTAAAAGCACAAATAATTAAGTCATAAAATATTTTTAAATTACATATCTATTTCTCCAAATAGAAAATATTAATCTTGTAGAAATTTAATTTCCTTAAATATATTTAAAATCTAATTGATGTTTTATTTTATTAGAGTTAGTTATGATCAAAGACTAGGATTCTACCAAGCTTTTAATATTTACTTGGTGATTTTGGAATGTAAAGATTTTGACCAAATGAATGAAGCTTTCTTTGTGTTAGAGGCTCTCCCCCCCTTTTTTTTCCTGTCTGTCCCTCTCCCACCTTAGATCTCTTACAATCTATTATAGGCTTTGGAGGGAAAAGAAAAGATTGAAAATAAGGAAATATTCCTGGAGTAGAGTGGTGTGTCAAGAATGAATAGTTGTTTTGCATCTTTCCAAAGTCAATATGAAATGTGTTGAATTCCTTAGAGAAAACAACAACTGCACGAAAGCAAGGGCTATTATATCTTTAAGCATATACTTTACTTTATAAATGTAAGCACATGCATATTCACCATCCTATGGGAATGAAACAGAACATGTCACTAGGGAATTTTGCTTCTTTTAGCAGGAAAGTATAATATCGCTATGTATTCAAATTATTCATTACAAAAAAAGTAGTCTCCAAAAAAGACTAGAAACATATACAGTTCTTAGAGTCAACATTTGAAGAAGTATTTCAATACATATTCTTTGATGAATACTGCCAAAAGTTTCAGTTATGTGGCTCACATATAGTAAAATTGGCAAATGGAGATTTTAGAAAAGCTGAATAAAACAATTCATACATTGTCTTAAATAATTTAGTAGTTGTGTATTTTACCTATTCATTCTATGTATTTGTCTACCTAAACATGCACATAGACAATCTCGACTCTCTTTTTAATATTTCACTTCGGTTTTCCTTTTCACTTATATGCCATAAATCTATACAGACATCTTTCCTATTCCTAGGATGTCAGTCAAAAGTCTGTTAAGTTTTACAAAACAAGGAGAGTCATGTTCTTTGTTATTTACCCATACTGAACATGTAAAATCTAGTTGACAAAAGTAAATACAATGTAAAAAATACTCGATATCACTGATCATCAGGAAAATGCAAATTCAAACCACAATGAGATACAGCCTCATACCTGTTAGATGGCTATCATCAATAAAACAATCAAACAAACAAACAAACAAAAAACAAGTGTTGGTGAGGATGTGGAGAAAAAGGAACCCTAATGCACTGTTGGTAGGACTTTAAATTGGTGCATTCACTATGGAAAACAGTATGGAGGGTCCTCAAATCATTAAAAATTGAATTACCATAAAACCCAGCAATTCCACTTTTGGATCTTTATCCTAAAAATATTCAAAACACTAATTTAAGAAGATATATGCACCTCTACATTTATTACAGCATTATTTGCAATAGCTGAGATATGGAAGCAAACTAAGTGTCTATTGATAGATGAATGGATATAGAAAATGTGGTATACACACACACAATGGAAATGAGCCGTAAAAAAGAAATCTTCCATTAGTGATAACATGGATGGACTTTGAGGGTATTATGTTAAGTGAATTAAGTCAGACAGAGAAAGACAAATACCATATGATTTCACTAACATGTGGAATCTAAAAAACAAAATGAACAAACAAAACAGAAAAACTCGAATACACACAATTTAGTGTTTGCCAGATAGAAGGGTGGTTAGGGGGTTGAGTGAAAAGGTGAAAGGTTTTAAGAGGTACATATTGCCATTTATAAAAATAGTCACAGGGATATAAAGTAAAGCATAGGGAACATTGTAATAACTATATATGATGTGAGATGGGCACATGAATTATGATATCTATACTGTTCACCTGAAACTAATATAACATGTATGTCAACTGTAAATGAAAAAATTAAAAAGTAAATATGATGTAATGTTCAGTAATTCATTATAATATATGATTAATATATTGGTGATAATTGTGATTTACTATAATTTTAACCACAGAAAAAGAATTATCCTTAGGAAAATAAAACAAAACAGATGTGTGATGCTTCAAAATGTCCATCCCTGTCTTCTGTAGTAAGTCTATGAATTGGAAAAAGATGTAAATTATATTAGCACTAGTAATAGTTGCTAAATTGTATTGATGGCTTATTATAAACCAAGTTTTGACAGTTACTTGGTAATTCTGAAATTTAAAGATTTTGACCAAATAAATTAATCTTCATGTTAGATGCTAAGACCTTTAAATGTATAATATAACATTTGACCCTTATAATAGCCCAATGAGGTATCTACTATTATTTTTAAAAATAATTTTATAAAACATAAAAGTAAAACTGAAGCAGATTAGGCAACTTATCTAAGGTCATACAATTTTTCACCAGCAGAGCTGTGATTAAATTCAAATCTGACTTCAAACCTATGCTCTTCATACTCTCTGTTTTCGTTAATAATCAGAGAGGTAAATTAAATAAGCCTCTTAAGTGTCTACAAACAAATCATAAAAAATGCAAGCAGAAATCTTCAAAGTACAGACACACACATACACATATACATATACTCTATATTAAAAGTGAGACTAATTAGAAACAAAAGCACCACATTTATATCACCAAGAACTATACATACTGAAGAGATCGAATAGAGAATATGATTATGTCTGATGTAAATAAATGAAGCAATAAATCATTATCATTAGTAGCCATAAATATCTGAAAAAAGAACAAAACATGTATTTTAGAAGTTAAAAATATGATTGTTGAAATTGAAAGTAAATGATTAATAGCTAAATAAACACTTTTGTGAAAAAATAAATGACTTGGAAGATATATAAAAAATAAATTATTATTGAATTCAGCACAAAGATTTGCAATGAGAAATACAGAAGAGCAATTTAGTTTTTAGTTGAAATGAAAAAACAAACAAAATATCTCTATAATTGGAAAGTTTTAAACATGTCAACATCTTGGGTCAAAGGAAAAAAATCATAATTCATATTAAAATATATAGTGCTTAAGAATAATAAAAGTTCTTTATATCAAAATTTTTGGAATGCAGTGAAACTAGTACTGAGAGAAATTTATATATTTAAGTTCTTACATCATAAATGAAGGAGGGATAAACTAAAAGAAAACTAATTTTTCAATTTATTTTAGAATAAAGATCAATAGAAAAATCTACATAGAAGGAACATGGAAAATATGACAACAAAATTAATGAAAGAGAAACAAGCATATAATAAGTAGATGAGCAACAAGACCTGAAATTAATTCTTTAAAAATAATGGCCCAGGGCTAAAGAACAATAAACACGATTAAGAATAAAATTTGGGTCAGTGTATAACTACTTCAGATATTTAGAATGATAATAAAAGAATATTTGATCAACTTAAAGTCAATAAATACAAAAATTTAGATCCAATGCATTATTTCATAGAAATATGACTTTCCAAAATTAAATGTTAAAAATAAAATCGGACAGAGTTATCTTGGAATCATTAAAAAAATGACTCAATGATTAAAAATCTTCCTGTGAAAAAAACAAGTCCAGATGTTTTTACAGATGAATTCTACCAATATTTGAAGAAACAGATGATTCCAATTTTATCTAAACTCTTTGACAGAATAGGAGAAAATTGTCAATTCATTCAATATATACCTGGTTCCAAAACTAGACAATGACAATACAAAAAATAAAATTATAATCTAATATCACTGATGCCTACAGATGCAAAATCCTTATAAAAATATTAAAAGTCAATTGGAACATTGTATAAACAAATAACATATCACAAAGAAATTTAGTTTATCCCAAGAATGCAAGGGTGATTTTAAGTGAGACATTTTATCAATAAAATTCACCATGTCAATGAATTAAGGAGAAAATAATAAAATCAGCTTAATAGATATTGAATAAATATTCAAAAAAATTAATTAAAAATTCATGATTAAACTATCAGTATACTAGGCAGAAAAGTTATTTCTTTTCAACTTAATAAAATGTATCTGTGCTATAATAAAAAATGTATATTTCTAGATAGCTTGACACACCCTACAACACTGATAAAACTTGAGGGCATTATCATGCTAAATGAAATAAGTCAGTCACAAAAAGATGGATACTTTATGATTCTACCAAATGAGGTACCAAATTCACAGGGACCAGAGAGCGCAGTATTGGTTTCCAGGAGCTATGGGGATGGTGGATGGAGAGTTGCTGTTTAATGGGTACAGAGCTGCAACCTGCATGCTGAAAAGAGGTCTGGAGATTGGTTGCATAACAATATGAATGTTGTGAACAGTACTGAATTATACACTTAAAAATAGTTAAGATGTAATTTGCCTCTGGTTCCCAGTAAAGAGCTTCAAAATTCTTGGAATTTCCAAAGTGATATGAATGTCTTTGTTATGCCAGTAAGTTGAATCATAGTGGTGGAAACCCTGGTCGCCAGAAAGACCAATTACAGGATTACCTGGCTGAAACTTTCCAAGGAGGGACAGAGGGCTGGAGACCAAGTTCAGTCATGTGGCAGTATTTTAACCAATAGAGCTTCCACACTGAAACCTAGATAAAAAGCTGGACACTGCAGCTCTGGGCTTCTGGCTGATGAACAGATCAGTGTACCAGGAGGGTGGTGAACGCTGACGTCCTCGCGCTTGAGATCTTTGCAGATGATGCTCTGCTTATGTCTCCATCTAACGTTCATTTGCGTCCCTTATAATAAAATTGTTATTGTAAGTCTAGCACTTTTCTGAGTTCTGTGATTTGTTTAGCAATTACAGAAACTCAGGGAGTTGCTGAAAGACACAAATTTGTAGTTGGCCAGGCAGAAGTGCAGCCCAACGGTGGCTGGCATCTGAAGTAAGTGTCTTCTTGTCCTTTAACTTGTGTGATCTGATGATAACTCTGGGTAGTTAGTGTCAGAATTGGGTGGAATTATAGAACACCCAGATGGTGTCAGAAATCCGGTATTGGAACAGGGTATCTATGGAATATCTACAGGAAATATCTTATTAATGGTAAAATTTTGAAAATATTGCCTTATGAATCCAGGACAAAACACAGCTCACTAAGTTTATTAAATACTGAATTGAATAGTCAGTATGAAAGAAGGAAAGTATGCATATGGATTATAAAGAAACAACAGACATATCCCATAAACAATACAAACACATAGACAGAAAATCCAAAATAAAATATTAATTATTATTTTTAGAGCTTGGCAAAATAGCCAAGAATATACAAGAATCAATTGCACTGCTTTTAAAAACAGAAATATCTATATTTATTTACCATATAAAATATTAAATATCTACAAAATAAAATGGCAAGACACACATTCATGTTCATGAATTAGAACACTCAATATTACAGAGATGCCAACATTCCATAATTGTTTTATAGATTCTGTACAATTCAATTAAAAATATCACAAGAATTTTTTTTAAAGAAATTGCGAATCTGTTTCTAAACTCTTCCTGTAAGGTAGAGTAGTCAAAATTCTAAAGGTATCTCTCCAATTTTTCCTGCTCTAATTCCTGGGACTAGGATTATGATATCACACCTGTGATTATGTTACATGGAAAAAGTGTTTTGTAGATGTAATTAAGGTTATTAATCAGTTGCCTTCAAGTCAATCAAAAAGGTGATTATAATCTAAGTACACTACCATCTTATAAGCAAAAAGTTTTATTTTTCCTTTTGGGCGGGGGAGAGGGGGTGGGTGTGTGTGTGTGTGTGTGTGTGTGTGTGTGTGTGTGTGTGTGTCTCTCTCTCTCTCTCTCTCTCTCTCTCTCTCTGGCTTCTGTTATTCCAGCTCCCTGACTACTGGAGGGCCAGGAGGTGTGTGTGTGTGTGTGGTGTGTGTGTGTGTGTGTCTCCTTAGCAGAAGAAGAAAACAGATTTAAAAGCCTGAGGTGCATTGACAGACTGTTGCTGATTTGAAATTGGGAAAGGTTAACTTGGAAAGGACCTGAGCAGCCACTGTGAGCTAAAAGCAACCATCAGGCCACAACTGGCAAAGAAATTGGAGTCTTACTAATATAACCACAAGGAAAGAATTCTAGTATCAATGAGCATGAGCGTGGCAGGCAGATCTTCCCCCAGAGTCTACAGCTGAGAACTCGGCATGGCTGATCCCTAGATTTTAGCCTTAAGCGGAGAACCATCAGGCCGTTCTGGACTTCTGACCTATAGAACTATGAGCTAATGAATGCGTGCTGTTTTCAACCAATAAGTTTATACAGAATAAGGAAAATCTAATTCAGAAGTGCAATGGTTCAAACCCTGAAAAAACACTTCTGAATAAAAAGAATAAGATGGGATTGGAATAGCCTTACCAGAAATAAAGATAATTATAGATCTATAATAATTAAGAGAATGTGATCATGTGACTAATGGAACTAAGGAGAATTCTTAGAAACTGACTCCTTGATATTTTGAAATTGCTTTTTATTTCAGGTGGTATTATATAACTCTGGGGAAAGGAGAATTAATTCAATAAGTAGCATAGGAACTATTGTTTGTTTACTCATACTGGAAAAATAATCTAGACTTCTTACTATACAGAGAAATCAACCCTAGCTAAATAAAAATTCTAAATGTTAAAAGTCAAAACTGTAAAGTTTTGCAAAGAAAATGTATAAGAATATCTTTATGACCTCAGAGAAGAAAAGAAGTTCTCAAACAAAAAGTGCAAAACACCATAAAAAATATATAAAGCAACCATGTTAAAACTACAGCACAGCAAAACAGCTACAGAAACAAAACCTTATATTCCTCAAAACATCCCTTAAAGAAAATGAAATAAAGCTATAGATTTAGAATATATTTACAAAAGTATAACTGAAAAACTTTTGCTATTCACAAAAATAAAATAGAAAATTAGTAAGAAAAACACTAGCAAGCCAATATGTTTTAAAAAGGTAAATGATGAGCAGATATTTTAACAAATAGAAAAAATAAACGTCAAAAATATATTCCCCCACTGTGATAAAAGATATGCAAATCAAGATGAAAACAATATCTCTATTTCTTTCGTGCTTAAGAAGTTTGCTTGGAAGTCCAGAGATCACAAAATATAATTACCTAAACTGTCATGTCATTATTATAAGATTTTGGCTTTACATTTACCAATATTTTGCCTACTGCATTGGCAAAAAAAAAAAAAAAAATCAAGAAATACAACAATATTAAGTACTGGTCAGGTTGTGGGTCAACCTAAACTCATATACACACAACAGATGAGAATAAAAATGGATACCACCACTTTGAAAAATAACTGGACATTATTCTGAAAATTTAAAGATACTTATACTGTAAGGCCCAGAAATTCCATCATTAAAATACGTCAATGCACTTTTGCAGAGATCTCCCTGTACATTTTATTTTGCTATATCACTGCCTTCTTTTCCTTCACTCGAAGCACAAGAGCCTTCTCTTTGCCTCTGCTCATGTTGTTCTTTATTCCTTTTTTGCTCTTATTCTTTCCTTTCCTTCCCCACTTTCTGTGCCCATCTCCTAGTATACATTAAAAACGACTAACTCCCCAAAAGAAGTACTCATTCTTTCAAAAAAAATTTACTGAGTAGCCACTAATGTGCCAAATATTCAAAGCACAATGTGGACTAAATTAGCATTTCTCCTACCCTTGTGTTTTTTGCTTTCCAAAATTGAGTAGGTGGTCGATGAGGAGGCAGAGAATAAACAAGCAAATCAAGCAAATTCGAATTGTTCTGAGGGAGAAAAGTAAACAGTATTACCTGATCTGATAAAAAATTCAATTGAAGTAGAAATCTGTATTAGATACAATGTATCCTGAGATGGGCCTGTTTAGTGTATCCTTCCTTCATACACTAAATTTCATATGTGTGTAAATACATGTGTGTATTTGTATGTGCATATATATATATAGTTGACCCCTGACCAACACGGGTTAGAATAGCATGGGTCCAATTATATGCAGATTTTTAAAAATAAATATTGTAAATGTATCTTCTCTTCCTTATGATTTTCTTAACATTTTCTTTTCTCTAGCTTACTTTATTGTAAGAATATAATGATACACATAACATAGAAAATATGTGTTGACTGCTTCTATAATCGGTCAGCCTTCCCAACAGTAGGCTAGTAGTAGTTAAGTTTTGGGAGAGTCAAAAGTTATATACAGATTTTTTACTTAACGGGTGGTCAGGGCCCTTAATCCCCGCATTGTTCAAGAGTAACTGTACACACACACTTCTTTCCTATTCAAGACTCTAAGGTTCCATACATCACAGCCTATGTTTGATTCATCGTTTTAACAGCTTCACTTCGTAGCCCAGTACTTCACCAGCTACTCAAAGGGCATGGATAAATGCTACCAGCTGAACAAACTTATGCGGATCATGTCACTAAGTAACTTCTGTATTGCTAAGGTTATGGCAATTCAAGCTGAGCTTAGTTGGAGCTATTCTGCCTTTTCCATCACTCTCTTCCCTTCACAAAAGCCTCATGGCCCCCTTCTCTTCCTGTTAACTGATTTGGAGGATGTGGCTATTTTTCATGAGAAATTTCTGTGACACCTACACAGACTTTGAGAATCCAAAGACAGATTATAAATTAAGGTCGGGGACCAGCAACTTCTGGTCAGTGAACCTATATAGAGGAAACATTTTTTTATTGCTTATGCTACTTAATTGAATTTAAAAATGCTTATGGTAAAAATCATTGATATTTTTCGTTGTAATGACAATCTTTGCTTCTAAGTAATTATCTGAATCTCTAAGCATTAACACAGAAAGTATTATTACATTTTTAAACTAGTACTGTGTTTTCTATAATTGTTAAGCTCCCGTTCCGTGGTAACAAAACTGCTTTTTAGAAAGTTGATACTAATTTACACACACGTACACACACACTAGTTGTCTATGTTACTCTCAAAACACACAGGGAGGATTTTCATCCTTTTAAAATTTTTGTTGTGTTGGAAGCAAAAAAAAAAAAAGAAAAAAGAAAAGAGAGAAACAGGAAAAGAGCTCCTTTTTTAAAAAAACAAACTTTCTCTTATGACTGCAGCTGAACTATTTTCTTATGCTCATTACTCTTTTGTGGTTCTTGTACTTTGAAATCTCTTTAATATTGTTGACCATTAAAACATTTTTAATGTTCTTACAATCTTTAACTTCCTTCTTTTGGAAAAGATTTACCCAGTTTTTTATCAATTAATTTTCCTAATAATGACTTTTTGATGTATAAACATTTGTAAATTTTAATTCGAGTATAGTTCATCTTTCCCTTCGTGATTGTCTCTGTTACCTTCATACCTGAAAAGTTTGTTTATGCTTAGAAGTTTACAGATCACAGCAAGTAATTATCTAAATTGTCATTTCGTTATTATAATATTTTAGCTTTACATTTACCCTACATTGACTTTCCATCAGTCTCTGACTTTATGTTTCTCTCTTAAATTTATCTTGGTATATGATGTGAAATGAGGATCAAAATTACTGTTCTCTTCTAAAGTCAGACAATATGTTCAACCTCATTTATTAGGTAATCATTATTTTACAAATGGTTTGTGATATTTTCTTAATTTTACATATGCTAAATTCATCTACACATGCCCACAATATAGACATTTCTGAGTTTTCTAATCATTCTTACATATTTGTCTGGATGTTCTTGTGTATACTTCTGTTCAATGTATTGTGTCTTTATCACATGGTCAATATTTACAATATACTTTAATATATTTAAAAGCATTTTACAATACATACAAAGTAAGTTTAGAGCCACTGAAATTATGTTTCTCTTTTATGCCATGCTAGTTATTTTTTAATGGCTGATTTTAAAGAGAGCTGGCATTTTAGATAATTTTATCTTTTTTTTTTTTTTTTGCAATTCTCTCCTCAACTAAGTCACGTATTTAATTATCGTCACTAGGGATTAGACGTAATTATTTTCTAAAAATTTTTGACAAATTTTTAAATAATAGTTGTTAAGTCCTTATAACATATAGCCCTAAAAACAATTCTTCAGCAGGCAAAGAATCACTAAATTAAACTTACATCGGTTAAACTTATAAGTTTAACGCTAGCTTATAAAACAACTTAATGTTTTACTTAAGATCTAAAGTATGCCCCTAAATAGGTTACTCAAAGCCTACGGTAACTCTAGTAGTACTTTGGCATTCGTGCCCAGAATGTTTTAAAAATCACTACCATGCCACTCCAATATTTTCCACTATAATGATTGTCTATAGTGCTAAGGGAAGACTGAGCAGAACTGAGTGCCTGTTAAATGCACTGTTTCACATTTAGACTATTCCTTGGAAGAAGAGAGAATTAAGGGGGAAAAGGGCTGGTGGGAATGAAACTAAGGGAGCTGAGGAAGATAAGAAAATGATAGGCACGCAGAAGTGAGTTAGAGAGGTGGGCTTTCGAAAGGAACTGAGGAGATGTCATCCCCAATACTATGTGTGTCTTTCACAACTTCGGACATCCATGCCCATCCTGGGAGGGGAAGAGAATTAGAAAACTGAGCATAGTACCTTGTTTGTGTGGATGTTTTATTCTAACAAGGAGTGCTTCATTTAAATATAATGCTGTTTGCTTTGTGCAACACTGAAACTGAAACATTTCTAAAGGTTTCTTTGTACTGTTTCTAATCTATAATTTAACAGATTTGTTCCACCAGAACAAACATTTGCTGAATGTCATGGAAATGGTTTTGCAAAGTATAATGTCAGCAAGATCACCCATGAGCACGACAGTGGAACAAGGCAGCACCTGTATGCTCAAATACACAGACCCACCCACAAAATGGGCAATGTTTCAGAGACAGTGTCACAGCCATGACTGTATTCTTTAAACACTTTATTTTTTTTCTATTCTTAAGACATGCCCTCAAACTCTTCCTCATAGTCTGCACAAACAAGGGGCGTTAATCACACAAGTCGCCATGCCCATTTGTCCAGAATTGTTGCCTATGATCCATCCTTTGAATAACTTACACTCCTGACCTTTCTGATCAATAAGACGAACGATAAAGGCAAAGGCTGGTGGTTTACAACTTCGTAGAAGTTGCCATCTCCTCCAAGTAGTTAAAATAAATAATTCCTTTAGTGTTATTCATTGCCTCCTGCAAGCGATATTTGTATGTGCGTAGGAATGAGATGTAGTGCATCTTCTTACCTTTGATGTTTGGTCTTGTATTGGGGCTGCTCTTTGACAGGCTTTCGAAAGCCCCCTACTATGAATGTCGAGTTAAGTACCCTTATGAATATGCATGAATATAAACCTCATATACTCATTTTAGTGGCTACTCACTGTGCTGGGTTGCCCTGGAAGCCATTCCAAATGGGTCTGATTTCGCGTTTGAGATTCTTAATAGTGGTAATTATCTGTTGCAGTCATGCAGTAGCAAATATGATGCGTGTTAGAGATACTTTAAAAAATAATAATAAAAACGACTAAAGATGCTAATTCTCACATTTTAGTTCCTACAGGGCAATTAGCCCCTAGTAATGATGTTTATATTTATATGCAAATGTTTCAGGAAAAATGAATCTTAACGGAGACTTCATATCAATACTATTGGGAGATGAGAACATTCCATCTGTCTGTGGAAAATGCCTGCCATTAGCTCTACATGTAGCCTATTTCTGTAATAGAAACTATTTAATCTTAAGTAATTCATTCTTCATCTTGTGTTATTCTCCCTTCCTTCTGTTCTTTTATTAAGACTCTTAACTAATGTACAGTATGTGTGGCTCTTCAGGGCCTACACATAGGTGACTTGCCACATTTTCTTCTGATCATCATCTGTTCTTTCAATTATTACCTAATATGCTCACCATTCCTCATTTCAGGATAATAGCTGAGTAACGAAAGCAGGCTTCTCCAGGGGCACTGACTCATTACTATCCTCTGTTTTAGGAATTAGTACAACTAGCAAAGACAGAAATATAATAAAGCAGCAAAATTTCGAGATACGGCTCTAGCTTTTGACTTGCTTCTGGACTATACATGTGGAAACTAAGGCTTGCAGATGATTCAGGATTCTCTGTTCAATCAGACTTAGGAAACAGGCTCAGTCTATAGCCAACCAACTATAATGCTCTTTTGACTCCAAGACAATCTCTTAAGAGAAAGGGTCCTTTAATGACAAATCAATTTTTCTATACTCTTTTTGTTTTCACAAGACATTTAAAACTATCATTTAGCAAATCAGTTACTTATACAGTGTCACTGAATATACAGCTTATCTCACATATGTTCATTTGCAGATGAATAAAACATATATCCATTATAGTAGCCCCTCTTACCTTTGGGGATATGTTTCCAGACCCCCAGTAGATGCCTGAAACCACAGATAGTACCAAACCCTATGTAAACTACTATTTTTTTTTTTATGTACGTATGTATCCAGGGCAAAGTTGAATTCGTAAATTAGGCATAGTAAAAAAATCAATAACAGTAACCTATAATAAAATAGAGCAATTAGAACAAATCTACTGTACTAAAATAAAAGTTATGTGTATGGCTTTGGGGCCATTATTAAGTAAAATAAGTTTTGCTTAAACACAAGCACTGTGATACTGTGACAGTTGATCTGATAACCAAGGTGGCTACTAAGTGACTAAGAGCTGACTAGCGTATACAGCATAAATGCCCTGGGTGGTAGGATGATTCATGTCCTGGGTGAGACAGAGCAAGAAGGTATGAGAGTTTATCATGCTACTCAAAACAGCATGCAATTTAAAACTTAGAAATTGTTTATATCTGGAATTTTCCATTTAATATTTTTGGACCGTGAGTAACTGAAGCCACAGAAAGCAAAAGTGTAGGTAAGCGGAGGACCATTGTATTTCTTTTAAGAATTGTTGCTCATCACATGTTTTAAAGATCAGCAAAAAATAGTTTCATTTTAGCTATCAAGAACAGAGAATCTCTATATTCATAATTACATCAAATGAAATTGTTAAACTGAATACAGAACTCTAGAGGACTACCCAATACTGTGAAAGTGCTTAAGATTTGAAGTTTTGTTTAGGATAATGAGAAAAAAGAAAACAAAATCAAAGAGCAGTTTAGTAAGAAAACTGTATTATATTTATACCATCTCTATAGTAGAAATTCCTTTAAGAATAGTAACATGTAAAGGCAAGGGTAGAATTTGGTGAATCTGGAGTACTTAACCAGATGCAGATATTTTGTAACTACCCACAACTTTCCATATTAATAGATGCACCCACTTGACATCTGTGTATACATTTTTCCCCTTTAACCTAGAACAAACAAGTAAGGAAGCCACTCCAGAATTTCTAAATGAGAACCAAACTGACAAAAATAACAACATATTTCAAAACACAGATGCTCATTGTCACTCACAGTCAAAATTTGGAATGAAGGAGTCTGGGTAAGGGAGAAATTCAGCATCCTGCCAGTGGAAAAATTTCATTAGAATCTCTTGAGATTTATCTGTCACTCTGACAGGATAATTTGATTTTAAATTCCATCACTGCTAGCCCTAATTTTTAAAATTAAATCGAAAAAAAAAAAGTGACTTCTTTTTCTCTCATATAATGAATAATAGGATAATATAAATCAAAATCGAGGGTATCATTAATCAGAAATTACAGGAAAAAGGTCTGAACAACTTCAGGGTTTGAGGGAACGGGAAAAGTTCCCCTCCCTTTTTCTCACCCACCCTACATGGAATCAGAGTGAAGATCAGTTAGAGATCCCTTATGAAGTTGAATTAAGAACATCAAAAGTTTTCTTATCAGTGCAGAATGTTAATACTTTCTCAAAACATCTGGTCTCTTTCAAAAGAGCAGCACTTATTCAGCCCCACACTGAGCCCATTTCATGTATTTCTATCATAGTTCATTCCTGAATGAGAGTTTTTCAGACAGTAGACAAAACACAGGGAAATGTCATAAACATGCCCTTACTTTTAGGTGTAATAGCACCTAAAATCATATAAATCTTACAAAAAAAATCCAGTCACTTCTCTTCCACTTTTTCAGTAAAAAGACAAACAATGAAATGGCAGTGATGGATGAAAGTAATGTCACTTTCGGAAGATCTACTAGAAAAGCATCACTTGCTTTTTCTATTGTGTCTCTGTATAGCACCTCAGAATCCAGGCATTCCCAATCAAACAACTCATTAAAAAGAACAGAATTACATCCTGACCAAAAGGAGCAGAGTGACATATCTTGAGAATTGCTTTTTACATTTCCAGGTGACACACTTCATACACTTTCCAAATATTAAAATTTCTAAAGAATGAGAACTTAATGTCAACCTGCTTGTTAGGGAATCGGGTTCATGAAAGGTGAGCAGCAGAATTTTTTAATATGGAGTCGAGAAGTCAGAGGCTCTTCTCTCTTAGCCTCTTCATTTAGCAGAACCAACTCTGATTGGCTCACCTTCCAACAGAGTTCTCTCTTGTAACATTTACTTTCTCTTTAGGGAGCTAAGTTTCTCATGCCCGGTACCTGTCGCTCTTGAAGTCCTACTTCCAAGTTTCTCCCTGCCACATTCCTTCTTCTAGGTAAATGAATAAAGAGACAAACTATATTCCATTACTTATTAAAATATCACTGTGGCTTCCTAGGAAAAAGCCCAACTACAAAACAGCCTCTCCCTTAATTGAAAGTTAGAACCAAAATGCTTCATACGATTTAATATTTGTAACTTTGGGACATCCTGGCTCTACTGTTTTCAGTATCATTAAGATACTGAAAAGTTTAGTATGTTTATATTCATCAAAAAGTGGTCATACTTTGTATTTGGTAACCTAGGCAGATTCTAAAGCCTTTTGACAAAGCTTTTCAATATTTAATAGGTATGTACTTATACTTCATATATATACCTTATATGTGCCAATGTGTGTTGGCACATGTGTTTGTCTAATGTATAACATCTCATAAAGTGGTAATAGCCACGAAATTATGAATTAAGAAAATTCGAGTGAGAAATGTGAATTAACTTTACTCCTGCTTATCAAATCCAATAAGCATTATTTTTAAAATAATGGCTTAGTATATCATCCAGGCTTTAGAAATCTAAGGCAGGCACTTACCTTGCAAATTTATTGCAATTCCTCACAAGCCTGATTCCTCACCAGCAGTGTAGCTTTAGTAACAACTTCCCACCTGTCACAAAGTTAAAATTGGGATAGTTTTAATATAAAATAATATTTTCAAGTTTTATATTCATTTAACCAACAAACTTAAAACTATAAGTACCTACACATAGGATTTAGGGTGTTAAATCATCCTCCATAACCTTTTTTTTTTTTCCAGGACCACTGTCATATGTAATAAAACACAAATAATGGAAAAGGAATATGAAAAAATTACATTAAGATAAATACTCTTAAAATGCTTTTATCAGAGATGCTCTTGTTTTCAAGAAAGAACTACTCAAAGATTTCACCTTCACCCTGAACAGAACTATGACAAGCCAGTCAAGGTCCACCGAATCCAATTAGAACAGTTTTCTGGGAAAAGAATCATGATTTATGACAATATTAGGGCAAACTATTGCAAGCTGTTTTAACTTTAAAGAGGGCAGTGGTAGCTACAGTCATCTTTAGTCTGTGGCTTAAAACTCTGTCATCAAGCCATGACAGGCACAAAATACTTGTCAGGCTCTACTGGAACCAGTTGTTCTGCCCTACAAGTCTATAGATTGTTTTTATTCTGTCACATAAAATCAGGAGAGTGTTTAGGGGTTAGAAAAATTCAGAGCAATGGGCAGAGAACTCACCATTGTCTGTTATAACTTAAGAAGAGGTGATGTTATGTGAATATCATGAAAAAGAACTTACAAGATCCACCGACTCAGAGACTTGAGAGTTACCTATTTCCTTCTCACCCCATCAACTCTTCAGTAAACCCTGAGAAATCCACCTCCTACATGTCTCCCTGTTCGTGCCTTCTATTATACATTTTCTGCCATTACTCTCATATTCTGACATTGAACCCTAGCAAAATCCTACTTAGCCGTCACCCTTACTTAGGCCTCTCTCCAGTCTGCACTGTACTCTGTCAGAAGCACCTTCCGAAAACGCAAATATAAACATGCCAAACTTTGACTTATTTTATATCAATAGTTCTTCTTTCTGAGATCCTTAAAAAAACGATATAATATCCTTTATGACCTGGCTTTTGCCTATTTTGCAGACTCATCTTGTGAGTATCTGCTACCCTTTCCCACTTTATTTAGAGCTCCAGCAATGTCAAACTCCATATAGTTTATAGTCACACTTTACATATAAGATTCAATCTGCCTTTTAATCCACCTAGAAAAGTTCATTTAAATTCTTTAAGTTCTTTAAAAATAAATAAGTAAATAAATATTCCCAGAGAATGTACATTAAAGTAGGCCTATATATATACATACATATATGTATATATATTCTTTAAGTTCTTTAAGTTCTGCTTTGAGACATTATTTTCTCAGAGGCCTTCCTTATTTTACTCCCTAAAAGTATTAATCATTCTCTCCTCTTAAGATGTCTCTCTAGCTGTCAGTGTATTTATCTATTTACATGTATATCGTCCCTCCTTGAATGTGAATATTTGGGTCTAAGTCCCATTTATCATTCATCTTCGATTCTGAAGTGCCTAGCACCATGCCTCATCTATGAAGAAAATACATATTGGACTGATACAGACTTTTTAACTTTTTTTTTATATATATATTTTTGAGATAAAATTATCTCAAGTCAATACTGGGCATCCTCAATGTTTAAAGATATTTGAACTTAAATTTAAATTTGGGGAAATAGTCAGCTGATAAAGCCCTAGTATTTTCATTCTATAATTGCATACTGTATGTCTCCAAGTGACCATCTAACCTCCCTTCATCATACTACAGTCCCCCAAAATGCTCACAATAATCTCAGAAGGGAGTTCTGGGTTCTTTAAAATATTTTTAAAGAAGGGTTATCGCAGTACAGTTCTCAGTTTTACCTAAATTCCTGATAGTCAACAAAGAATTTATTTGTCAAGAATGCACATGCCCTAAAAGACCATGATTAATGAACTGCCATGGATAATACTTTTAACAGTTCATGTGGATTAAAAAGGAGAGGAGGAAAGAGAGGGGGAAGGAGAGGGGAAGGGGAGGGGAAGGGGAGCGGGAGCGGGAGCAGGATTGCTTTATTGCTGAAAGCCCAAAGGCCACCCAATTATACATAGGTAAGTTCAATATATAAAATTTTTTTGTCCTTGGATTTAATCCCCATAGGTTCTACTAGACAGATATTTGTTCCCATCAGGTTAATATTTTCACAGCTAATATTTGGTAAATAAAATCAATGGAACATCTGTCCTGGGTTTTGTCTGACAATGTTCAAGAGAGTCGAATCGGGTGAATCACATAATTATACCAATCCCTTCACTTGTTATCACATGCTGGACATGAAGCCCTAATATCAATATAAATTGCATTTGATCAATATGCAGGAGGAATGCAAAGGCGCTCTCAGGTTTTTCTAATGCTCTTTTTTACCTTTCAAAATTGAGTGGCTTTATATAATCCTCCTAAAACTTCACACCTCACACCCCTTCAAAACCCGCGATGCTCACACGTGTTAGCATTAGAGGAAGGCTTATTAAAGACCCCCATCGGAACTGTGGCCTATTCATTTTCTGTGTAAACCATGGGGTTCCTGTGCAGACAGTGATGTGCCAACACGAACCCAAACAGCTGCTGTACTAAAGCTGCTCTGAGTGCAGGTGGGGAAACAGCTTGTGATATTAACAAGACTAGATCCTTCTTGTGGCTTTCTATAGCCTTTATTTAAAATACAGAAAAATGCTTTCAAAGACTTATTTATAACTGTATCAAGCACAGATTGTACCAACATTATGCTGCAATAAGCACATGTGTTATTCATGCTGATATTAAGTAATTTTTTCTTTTTTGAATAGCCAAAAAGAGAAAAAAAAACGTTTCCTGAGGATGATTTCAGATAGGAGCTACTAAAACCATATCAGTGTAGCTAACTTGGGTGAAAATAGCTTTTTTGGAAATTAAAAAAAAAATCATAAAAACAAACAAACGAAAAGATTCAGTGTAAACAGAGAAATTGAGACATAAGAAACAAATTTTTTTAAACAAAGGTTTTTATAGATATCACAGCTGTTACATGTATTTTTTTCTCCTTCCTATAAAGATCATAATTAAATTAGATTCAAATGATCTACATCACAATGAGCTTGTATTTTATTTATTTTTTCTTTTTTAACTCCTATAAGCTTTAGTAGAGTTCTTAATTGTGAAAACTTATTATTTTCTCCGCAGTGTTAGTAACCTCCAGTGTGTCACAGCCTTTGTTAAGTTTTATGGCCAACATACAATGTTGTTTTTCAGGAATGCATACTTCTTTGGGAAGCCACAAATATCCATTAATTGTCGATGAGAATGAAAAGTGGCAATAATAATAAGTGGTTAGGGCCAAAGAATGCAGGCTCGGCCACAAATTCACTTAAAGTTTTGGCCTCAGTTTACTCATCTTCAACATGAGGCTCAAAATATGACCTGTCACATAAAGTTGCTGAGAAATAATGGAGCTGTTACAAACAAGGCACTTAAAAATGATTAGCTACATAATAAGCATTCAGGAAAGAAAAAAAGTTATTTTTCTATGGTAATTCATAGGAGGTGGAGTTATTTGGGGATGGCACTGACTAAAGAGCTATACAAAAAAATAATTATTTGCATTCAGAGCACTGAAAATATTTAATAATTGAAGAGGAGAAGGGGCATCTCATGTCTAGGGAAAATACCGAGTGAGGTTGTAAAACTATGAATGAGCAAAAGATGTGTTTTACAAAGTGATAGAGTCATTGGAGATACATTTGAAAGGAAGAAATGAATTTTTAGGAAGTCGATACAAGGTTGGTAAATTAATATCAAAGAGGGACATAAATGAATAGAGTGAAGGGCAAAATTCAAATGATTTTCTATCTAATATTTTTATACTCAATTATTTTAACCCTACAATAAAACTTGAATAATTTTTACTGACATCATTACTTCAGTTGACATTTCGATTATATTCACTCCTGGCTCAAAACAAGGAATTGTCCAGTACTCTATTCCACATATTCACGTTGCTTTAATTCTGTTGAATTTCCGTAATATGCCCCTTTTTCTACAATTTGTCTTTTATTCCCTTCTTTTAAACAAATGCATTTTTGTATTTGGTCATTCCAAAATCTTGAATGTCTATCTTAGCCTAAAAAAATATTTGTGTGTGTGTGTGTGTGTGTGTGTGTGTGGGTACACATACATACATGCATATACGCACACATACACTCTCTCTTGGGTTTAACTTTTCAAGGGAAATATGGTTTACTGTTGAGTATTTCTTGGTTTTAGAGTTTTAGGCAATAATATATTCTCCCTAAGTATCAGTTCTCTTAATTTTAGAAAGGTTAAAAATAATGGCTGATTCATCTGCAAGTGGCAATGAAGATAACAAGTAACATCAAACCTAAAATTAATCCAAAGTATGATATATATACATATATATATATAAATATATAGTTATTATTTTATTATTCTTAATGGCATTGCTTTTTAAAAAAAATCTTTAGGAGAAAATTTTCAATAAATTTATTAGTCAAAATAATGGTTGAAATATTTTTAAAATGGACAGCTAAGCCAACCAAAATTACATCCTTAAAGAAAGCTCATCTTATTATTGGGAAATATTAATTTACTCTATTCTTCTTATATAAAGGAGTAATAATTATTTCAATACTTGAACCAAATATTCTCAAGATGAAAATATTATTTTAAAAATTACAGTGGAATTATATTAAATTAAAAATTGAATGAAAGTAATTGTCAGAATACTAACTTTTGACATTATTGATTGGAAATTTAAAAATTATAAAATAAAATACTTAGATGGAATTATTAATACTTTGTATTTTACTTGGTTACATTTGTTTTGTCAAACTATTTCACTATTGAAATTAATTGCAAGTATTAGATCCTAAAATGAAGCTATTTTAGTTTATTTTAGACACCATATGGTGTTATGTCACTTATGCAAAATCATATTA
Source organism: Pteropus alecto (assembly GCF_000325575.1). NCBI lineage: Eukaryota > Metazoa > Chordata > Mammalia > Chiroptera > Pteropodidae > Pteropus > Pteropus alecto. Next base: position 12,589,340 of record NW_006431919.1, on the reverse strand, counting down.
TACTTTATGGTATGAGACCTGATGCCTATTATGTAGATTAGGTTAAAATAAATGGAGATAATTCCACTTTTTCTAGGCATGAAATATTGGGAAGTGCAAAGCCTGCCTAGAGAATAAATATAATATTCTTTGAATAATAACAACAACAACAACAAAAATCTTATAATGTAGGCTTTAGGTCTTCAAATTTCATTACAAACAATGCAGCCAGGAGACAAAGAAACTGGGTTTGTACTTTATTAGTTATTTTCTACTAAAAGGAATAAAGTGCTTGGTTGTTTATTTTTCCTTCTCAAATATTTAAATAATTGCACATAACATGGTTAATAAAAATATGCTTAACTTAGAAAATTAAAAAAAAAAGCAGACTGAACTATCAAATTAAGAAAACATTTAAAAGATTTACTAAGGTTTTGGTTATTCATAAATTAACACTAACTTCTAGAAAGATACACAAAAAAGTTGTAGTAGTTGAATTAGAGTTCATTAGGCAGTAATTTATTTTATATTTTTTCTCTATCATATGAACATACGCCATGTGCATTATTATCAATAATACAATTAATTTACCATGTGTCACTGCATAAGTGAAGACAGCAATACAAAATTTCAAGGATTGCTAATATTGTAGTTATTTGTACCGAGTAGAGGAAGTGGACACTTTTATACAGTGTCGATGAAGTCTAAATCGATATAGCCTTTGAAACACACATACATTATGAAATAGCCTTCTAAGTCTTTGAATTTCACCAAGAGAAATACTGAAATGTATAGATATAAACAAGTATGTGCAAGAATGTTTACAGCAGTACTGTTTAAAATAACCAACAATTAATAAAATAAAATAACCAATAATTTAGAAAATGTTCAAATGTTAATCCAAGGAAATGAGTTAAAATTTCCCCATATACTACCTTTTGAGAGGATCACTTCATAAGCTATATGTCTAATCACTATATTGCACACCTGAAACTAATATAATATTGTATGTCAACTGCAACTGAAAAATAATAAAAAAAATATATTTTCCCATATAATGGAATGCCACACAGCCAGGTAAATAATTGCATGTTCAAGATGTATTATTAAGAAAAAAGAAAGTTATGAAAAAGCATAATTAATGATTAATCAATAATTCTTTAAGTATATACATATTTGTTATTATAAATATCAGAAAATTCTAGAACAAATCAAATTGTGATCACTTTATCTTTCAAGGATGAGATTATATAGGACTTTATTTCCTATATGTTTTATATTGCTGACTCTTTTCTAATGAGGAAAAAACAAAAAATAAGAAATAAAGAAAACCTTCTCGAAATAATTTTAATACATTTATTTGTAATTACTCTAATATCCTCGATTTAGCTTCATTCATTCCAGACTATCCATAGAGTACCTGGGGAAAATGATTAATCTCTGTTTACAGAAATTGGTTCACTTTTTTTTCGAGGAAGGAGGAGGGAAACACATAAGCATTTAATGTTTTGCTTGTGGGTTTAGGCCTAAAAATGATAAAGAGGGAAGAAGAGAGAACATAATGAAAAATTATTGTCTATGAGGGTGTTATACTCGATCTTTTAGAAAAGGGAGAAGAGACAGTTAATGATAAAATAACAAACAGAGCCTCCCCCACCATCATCTGCAGTTTGCTTTTCCCCTTTCAGCATGTTAGTAACCTAATATAAATGTAAGAATCACATTACATATCAAATTAATTCAGAACATGACGGGAAGGGCAGATAAGTGGCTGTTTTAGAAATGAATAGAGTTCATGAATAGAGTTCATGAAGTATTTAATAAGTATTGATCATGATTTCACCAGGGGGTAAACTGCTCTCTGCTACTTAGTTAAGTACTTTTGAAAGCTGCATCAACTGTGAGGTCAGTGGTTCAATACCCAGTCATGAGCTATTGGCTCAACAGATTTCTTGAAATCAAGTCAGAGATTCTTCCCAATCTCTCTCCCCTCCCGCCTCTCCTCCCCCATTGGCTACTAAATCTATTTGGGAATTTAAAGATTATATATTTGAATTTAGGGCATGGGGTCGGGGTCATCATTGACAGTTTCTGTATAATGGTATAGAAATGAGCCTATAATTTGCTGTTGCCTTCAATAGGCAAAAAGAAAGATATTTCCTGCAGATATTTTAAAACCCTCAAAAAGCCACTTTGTGAAACGATTCTATCTTGGTTTTCCTTCTCTCACTCTTGCTAGATTTTGTTTTCACTCTCCCTATTTTCAGTTTTTACAACGATATCATAGCGTCTCAGAATAACTATGAGAAAGATCTTAGGCACAACACTACTTCTTTTGTTAAATTTTTAAACTGTGTGTTTATATGTCAATCTCTTTGGATCTCACTTTTTTATCTGGGATTTGATGCTTATCAGACCCATAAGCTGAATGAACAGAACACAGCGATTTATATCCTACACTTCGAAATGATCTGTGAAAGAATTAGCTAATGTATTAACAACTTTGTAGTCTCTATTTTCCTGTTCTTCATTATGGGCTTCCAGATTGGCACATCTAATTAGAAATCTGAAAACCATTTTTAAATTGAAGAGAGTGGAAAAATCTTGGGAGTTTTTTTTTTTTTTTATTTTTTATTTTACGTGAACCTCGTGCTATGGTCCATGACACTACTGCTTGGAAGCAGTCTTTAGTCTTTAAAAGGCCTTGTCTTAACTCCATCAATGTACTTCCCAGATGATCAGAATTGCACTTATCCCAATGCTTTCATGTAGTTTATAGATATAGAAGATATTTTCCTAAAACCTGATATTAAGCCAACTGGATCTCACAGATTTTTTTTTTTTTTGAAGTAAAGCCTGTGCTAATGTGGGAGTGTGTAAATACAATGATAACATGAGCAATTTTACTGTTACTTCGACTGATAGAGTTCAAATTTGGGTTAATTTGCCTAATGCCTCAAATGCATACTGGTCACAGTTACAATCGTCATCTCATTTTCCATGTGATCAAGATGAGGGATAGCAATAACCTGGCATTTTCAAGGAGTAGACCTAGGAAAGGAGGACCTATTCCTCAATCTCTACCTAGGGCTTTCTGTCTTGAAATGAATACTGAACACAGCATGATTTCACTTATTTTCAAGTTTACTATGGAGCTAATAAAAGGTGAACACAGTGTAAATGTATGTATGCTTTACTGTTAAAGTGTACAGATGAAACTAATTGGATTTTGTTAACAAAGGTCACCATAAAAAAATTAATTTAAAACTATATATATATATTCAAAACGTATCTTAAGTCCTAAAATGCCCTTAAGCAATGGTATCTACCATGTTGCATCACTTCGTTCTTTCATTTTGGCTGTGATTTCCTTCAAAAACAATTCCCTACGTATGGCTCATTAGTTCAAACAGCACAGCTCTCAGAGGAAAACATTTATTTCACATGTGAATGCTGTTTATTTGTATATTAACCGTTTCCTTAATGAGTTGCATACAAAGTTTTTGAACAATAAATAAAACACATGCACATATTTAGATTTTCCTTCTAGTTCTGGTTAACAGAGGTCTCCTACCCTCACTTAGGCATCAGCTGTCCCTTTAATAAGTCAGATGAGGATTTCTGTAAATTTTCAAAATTACGTAGTGATAAAACAATTTCAAAGTGAAAAATTTAATCCAACTGTCACAAGGCAGGCACTATGTAGCAAGCGAATTAAATGTTCTCCATAAAAATGTTCTCTTTCCCACTAAAAATTCCAAAATATATTTTCTAGCAATGTAACAAATAAATTTTAAAATACCCCTTGGACAATAACAAGGTAAGGGTATCAAATATTGTTGTTTAATGTAGAAGAGTACTGAAAAGATGCTAACTTTGTTATCCAATAATTAAAGCTACAAAGGTCTAGTTCAAATATTGACATGTATGTCTGCAAAATAGAATAAAAGTCCAGAATTCTATCGCTAACAGAAAATTTAAAATATAGAAATAAACACAAGGGGAAGAAAAAAGGACGATATACAACTGGTCTGAGAGAATTTATTTGTTGTCATAGGCATTGCATCTATAACTCACACCATATAATAATAATAAATTTTAGATGGATTTAAAACTTTTCAATCTAATTATTAGGTAATAAAAAAAAAAATGAGCAGGTGCTGAGAAGAGAAAAGAAGGTGATGCAGAAGAAATCCAAGCAGCAGAGTTGTTTTGTTATAACTTCGGAAAAAGCTAGGAAACTATGGCTGCTCTTTGGGTCTCTCTCTGAATTTCTTGGAGAGACTGGGACTCAGAAAGCATAGGTGTAACGGTGGATTTGACTTGAGATGAGAAGTCTGGCTATATACGAACCTCTGATAGGCACTTATCATAAGTAAATTTAGGGTTACTCATTAGAGAAGAGTTACATAGTCCCATGCAATGGAGGGACATTAAATAATGCTGAACAGAGGATAGTTAAATATATTTATACCAAGTGTTTTCCCTTTTGGTTATACACACAAGGGAGTTCCCAAATATTCTAGGATATAAAGGAAAGTGTTTTCCCTAAAACTGTCCTTTAAATTAGAGTCATCATCATCCAGGTCTTTCTAAAATGTCATATATGATAGAGCACAGTCTCAGTTATTATATTTTGAACAGCACACATTATCCAGATGATACAATGGCCTTAAATGATGTCAACAAAAGAAAAATTTTGTACATTTAGATGTCGCTTCATAGGGTTGTTTTAAAGAAAAAGAGTCAAATATATTTAATGTACAGCTGGCAATTTTTTATAGAGAAGTGACCACAATTACAAGTCTAGATACTGTTACTAGTCTTTTCAGGGGCTAGACATATCACAGTGTACATTAAATGTCTATAGTTAACTACTCAGTGATTATGAAAATAAACTTACAGGACTAAACAAGCGAGGGAAGAAACAACCAAATGAGCGACTAACACCAGTTGAAAAAACTGTTCTTTCTGCAATGAATAGTCTTGGACCTATTTTAAAAATCAATTGACTGCATTTGTGTGAGCTTGTTACTTGACTCTATTTTATTTCATAGGTCTCTATGTCTGTCTTTATGCCAATACTATACTGTTTTGATTACTATAGCTTTGTAGTAAGTTTTGAAATCAGGAAGTGTCAGAGCTCCAAATTTATTCTTCTTAGCTATCACTTTATACCTCATATTTCATTTTTATGAATGATTAAGTATACATTTCTTAGAGTCTTAAACCCTCTAGTTTATAACACAGTAACTTGAACAGAGCAGAATTTTTATAAATGGTTGTCAAGTACTGGCTCACTTATTAGCTTTCCTCCTAAATCTAATTTCAAAGTAAATTCTTGTTATAATTCACATTATAAAGTTCCACATTTCTATTTTCATTGTTATATTCTTTAACAAAATAATCTTAATTTTTTATATTTCACAAATGTTTTAGCTTATACTAAAAGCACTGATTGAGTTATGTTATTTTGTGATGTAATATTTGTTTTGAAAAGTCATCGACATCATAAATTAAGGCTAGTTTATTGTTCTTGTGTTTAACGTATTATCCTCTGAGGGATAAAATTAAATACAATATTTACAACAATATTAGAAAAATATAAAAGCTAAAATAAATTAAAATGTTAAGTTATAAAATTAAAATCTCTGGCAGAGAAGAGTTAAAATACATCAGCAAGGAAGAAGAGACTATTTTTAGCTGAGTTTTAAAGAGAGTTAATGAAATGGAGAGTTCTGGAAGGCAGTTCTAAATGGCAGATGGCCGATAGCGGGAACTGCAGAGCGTCCTGATGCAGTCCTGGCTGTGACGTTCGTAGAGGGAGTTGGGACTGGAGGAGAAGCTTTGGAAGAATTGATTCCAGAGTTTGAAGTGGTTTTAAAAGTATGTCTATCAAAGTTATATAAAATTCTATGTTATCAGTAAAAAGCAAAACCCTCATGATATATCTTTTTTATAGAAAAGTTATCCAAAAAAAAAAAAAACTTAAGGCATTGTATATGTTGTTAATATTTTATTAACAGCTGACCTTAATGTATGCTTAATGTGTTTGAGGTGCAGGGTTAATGACTTTCTAAGTATTTCCTTGCCAGCCAGAAAACGGTAGAGGTGGACTGGCACCCAGAATGTTCTGAGTCCGAACAGTGCTATCAGTCCCTCTCCTCTACTGTTTCTCTCAGCTATTTTTGACCGTGCAAAGAAAAACAGCATGGAATTCTTTCTTTTACTGCTATTTTCCATTTTTTCCCTATTTTTTCTATTATTAAAGTTAATATAAACAGATTGCTTGTATTTATCTCAAGAGTCTACATAGGGAACATGACAGAAATAAGAATAAAGGGCAAAATAAGCATTTTACTATTCATGCAAGATTTAGGACAATGCAGCTGAAAAAATTCCTACCACAACTTTTTTTTTGTCTCTAAGAACTCAAATTTTGAAAAGGGAATTTTTAGAGTAAGATTCTGTTACTGTATAAAATGAAAGGGGTAGGCTTTTTTTTGCTATTCATAGCCTATTTTCAAATATTTTTTATTTCTAAATCTAAATATATATATATTTACACACACACACACACACACACACACACATTTATCATTAGAAAGTGAATTCAAGAGTAATGACCATTCCGGGGTTTTCTAGTGTTACTCTTTATCATTTTTTCTGAGTCCCTCCCTTCCCAATTAGACAACAGTTTGTTTTGTTAGGTGTGTTCAATCATTAAAAGCTGTCAATGTACAGGGCATTCTACTCATTGCTGTGGGAGTACAAAATCTAAGAATAATTCCTGACCCTATGATTTAGTTAAGAACATGAGACACAAATAAAAGAAAGTTAAATTGCTAGATGTATTGTGCAGATGATAAATGCTTTGAATCCTGAGTGGAGAAAGATTCCTGTGGGTTTCTTCTCTCATCTGGCTAAAAGTTTGGGAAGCTTGCTTGTGTGTGTGTGTATGTGCGCATGCACATACACACACACACGCACACACACACACTCACACACATGCATTTTCGCGTTAAATTATATATTTAGCTAAGGCGTTCGGCAGTTCTGTGAATTGGGTACTTACATGTAACTGACAACTAGCACTGAGAATTCTAAAAAAAAATCATGTATCTGAGAAAGTGGACTTCTTTTAAACTATGTTATTTAAATGTTTTTTCTTTTCTTAAACTAGAATTTGGAAAATATTCTTAAACTTACTTTCTTAGTAAGTTTATTTTCAAGCATATTACTTGAAAATAAGAAATAAGAGACAGTAAGATACATTTTAAAATAAGATAAGTTTGACGAGAAAATAAAAATTTGTTTCTACCTAATACTCAACATTGATTTACATTAAGCATATTTTCAAGTGGATTTCCCCACCTATGTGTCATATAATTATTAGTCATTCTTTCCTGAATTAAGTTCCATTAGAGAATTTCTCTAGGGTCTGTTCAGGCAGTATTCCTTTTTCTGCTTCATGACAGAAAGATTGACATAGTGAAGGCCACTGCTTGATTAAAATAAATGATAGTCAGTGTATATAAAATCTGAATGTCAGCCTGAGTACTTCTGTGAATATTTCAAAAATATATAATCTTCTCCCAAAGTGAAAATATAAAATTTTATTTACTTAATCCATTTAGGTTTAGCAGAAGTTTATGGTTCATAAACTTTTCAGAATGGAAACAAGTTATTTTTTTCCCTAATGACAGAGCAGATTAAGCAGGTCAAAACCAAGTTCTAGAGTTTCTGTAATTTATTTGGCTCTATCTTTGGAACAACCTCATTGATCCTACTCCCACACCACTAAGTAGGGTCAGTTTAGATCAGAAATCAAGACGTTAATTTTGGCCTCAAGACCCAGTTGGGAATTGGCACTAACTAGACAAGTATCCTTGAGCAAGTAACACGTTTTTATGAGTCTAATTCAAAACCAAGTTCTAGAGTTTCTGTAATTTATTTGGCTCTATCTTTGGAACAACCTCATTGATCCTACTCCCACACCACTAAGTAGGGTCAGTTTAGATCAGAAATCAAGACGTTAATTTTGGCCTCAAGACCCAGTTGGGAATTGGCACTAACTAGACAAGTATCCTTGAGCAAGTAACACGTTTTTATGAGTCTAATTTCTTTTTTTTTTTTTTTGCTTGTAAAATAACGGTGCTAGATTATATGATATATGACTCCTAACACCTTGCACATTCAACATTTCTCTTGCGCAATATTATGAAGAAAGAAATGTACTGCTGAAGTATGAGATGGAAGATAAATGGGGTAAACATTTAAAAATAAAAAAATATATACTGTAACATGTTCTATTATGCAAGTAAACTATTTTCCAAAAATAATAAATTTTCAATAAAGAAGCAAGTAAATTCAGCCTTAAGCCACTAGAGACTTTTTTTGTGTGTTAGATGATTTACACACTTTTAAAAGTTACTATTGAATAATAATGAGAGATGTGATATTCTCAATATAAAACTGAAGCTATGTAAAGCAAATTAAAAAAGAAGTATTTTGTTGTTATTTACAAGCTGATGCAAAATCTTCATTCATTCCTTAGAGATTTTAGTGCTTGGTTCACTGATATCTCTTCTGTATTTGTCATTGAATGATTTTAATAGTCACATAAATAATCTTTCCAAAATCCTGGCTCTTGGTTACCTTCCCTTTCCTCTTTAATTGAGTGTTCTCTACTCTCTAGCACACTGCAGCATTACCCGAGTAGTTTTAATCAATTATTAGATTTTTTATTACTTCTATTTTAGGCATTCTACTCTCCAATCATCACCTCCTATCTTTCAAGAACTTACTGAGCATTATTGCCCAGCTTCAACAATCCTTATTCCTTCGTGGACCCTACAGGCCATTCTCCCAGGACGTGCACACCAACTTTCACCCTTTGTGCCCTAACTTCTGCCCGTAGCCAATTCAACCAAGGTTCATCATCTCTTGTCTCTAGTCTCAACTCTAATATCTCCTTCCCTGTCACTTATATTTGCCTGAAAAATGCCCACACCCTAGTTCAATTTAATTCTCTTTTTAGTCTACTCCTGTCATTGAGCAGATGAGTAATACTGGAATGAACACAACCATGTTGACTACATGTCCCTACTGAACACCAAAAAATGTAATTTGAAATAGACCAAAGTTTATCTCACCAACTCAATGATGTAACACTACATGTTTTTTACTTTTTTCTATATTATTTAATTTGGCTTCTTTACATCATTCTGATTAGCATACAATATGTTATAATATCTGCAATTCAAAAATTCTTCTTTCCATGTCATCTCTCTATCAAATCAAATCTTATGAAAGACACAGTTTCCCTTTCCTCAACATACAAGAAAGATTTTATAAAGATAATTATTCATTCTTTGGACTATTTCTTCACTTGCCTTTTGGGATCCTACTCCTTTAGTTCTCCTGGGACACAAGGACCATCTCTTTTCATTCTCTTTTGTTCTTTTCTCCTCATGTCTCCAATTCTTGCTCCTTATTTTATGGGATCTAATTTAGCCTTGTGACTTTAAATATCATTTATACATGGCAACTCTCAAATTCACATTCCAGCCCACAGTTTTCCCCATACTTGATTATCCAATTTGCCTGTTCACCATCTCCCTTTGGAAGTTTCATTCTAAACCTGGATCATCGATGGAATCAGTTACCGACAAGCCCATTTCAGTTGCTGAGGTCTGAAACATTGCCTTCATCCCACCTCTTTTTTCCTCCTTCTCACAGCCCAGATATCCATGAGCAATTTCTATTAGATCTACCTACAGAACATACCCCAAATCAGAAAACTTCCAACTGTTTTTACTACTGTCATGCTGATTTGTGCCATCATCATTTCTCCTTGGAATTACTGCAAAAGCCTCTTAACTTGTCTTCTATACAAAGCAAAGCAGCCAGAATTATCTTATAAAATTTGCCATATATTTTATTACATAAGAATTAAGGCAAGAATAAAGGCAAGTTAAAACAAAAATATCAACTGAAAAAAAAAAGTATTTGTATCAAAAAGCCTATTCTTTCTAATATAGTAAGGGCTACTGAAGTTGAAAAGGAAAAGAACCAACAATCAAATTTTTAAAATGAGCAAAGGAGAGGAATAAACATTTAACAGAAAAAAAAAAAAAAAAAACAAAATGCATATGTCTTATATGCATTGATGCTTCTATGCAATGATGCTCAATGTATTTCTCAAATAGATAAATCTAAACTGCAGCCTATGTGGTGGCAAATGAGATTACACATGATGTAAGTCCTCTGAGGAGATCTAGCAATATTTATCAAAAGTATATGTGTATAGCAACACAGAGCAACCTCAGCTCTGAGGGTATATTCATTTCTGGAAATATAACTTCTTCACATATATGAAATTAAATGGTTAGGTTCTCCTCAGAGAAGCTAACATTTGCCACTCTATCTCAAATCACCTTCTTCAATGGTGCACAAGTATTCTTTCACTGCTAAAAACTATTTTTAAATTAACCACTTGAAGTTGTTTATTAGAAAGATATAAAGCACATCCTACCCTGTTGATCATTTGAAGGTTTTGTTTCCCTATTCACATACACAACAGTTCTAACATGCCTTGTGGAGGTCTTTATTTCTAAATTCCACTTAGCCCCTATGTTAATTGCTTTTCTAGTATTTTGAAGACTCAGAAGTAGACGATCTGTGGGTATAGAAAGATAAACGAGCCACAACTACATTGCTGAGGGAGCATCAGATCTAGTGAAAGAGCAAAAGTGTCCTCGAATAGCTGCATTAGAAAGCATAAGTGATAAATACTACCACAGAGCAACAAAGGACCTCAGACACGCAGAGAAAATAGCTTAACTGCTCTTTTCTGAGTGCTCAAGGCATATAGAGTTGACAAATAAATGTTAGGGTGGCCCTTTCTATCTAAACATGATTGAGTCTTATTTTAAGCTGAATTATGTATCCGCCCCAAAGATAACATTAAAATCCTATTGCTTAGCATCTTAGAATGTGAAAATTGGAAATAAGGTCTTTACATGACTTAAGTTAAAATAAGGTCACTAGAGTGGGCCCTCATCCAGTATGACTGGTATCCTCTTAAAAGGAGAAATTTGAACTCAGAGTCAAAATGCACGGGGGGAAGACAATATGAAGACGTAGGGAGAAGATACCCATGTGATGCATCTTCACGCCAAGGGATGTCAGCAAATGCCGGAAGCTAGAAGAGGCAAGGGAAGTATTCTCCCCTAGAGCCATCAAAGAAAGCATGGCCCTACTGACACCTTGATTTCATACTTCTGGCCTTCAGAACTGGGAGGCAATGCACTTCTGTTGTTTTAAGCCACTCAGTTTCTGTACTTTGTTATGGCGGCTCTAGGGGACTGATGTAAGTCCTAAATTTTGCCTGATACTAGAGAAACAGAAAAATACAAAGCACCAGGCACAAACTTGGAAACTAGTTACCAATACTAATTATTTTAATTATATTTAAATATAATATTAGAACCATTTAAAGAATTTGACTTTTGGAGATCAAAAAAAAAAAAAAAAGGCTGTACAAGACCATTTTTATGTATGTCATTTTAAAAGAAATCTACCAGCTACAGTAATATTTCTACTAGAAATCAAAATATATACTGCTTATCAACTTTTTTACTTTCACAAGAGACTTCTTATATTTTCAGTACAGTACAGATGGTAGACTTTGCAAACTTTTTTTTTGGTCAATTAACCCATAAAAATAGCATAATATTTTTTTCTTTCAAATGGGCAAATACTTGCCCCAGCTAACTTAAGTGTGTTGTTAAAACTAAAAAAAGATAATGAGCATTAAAATGTTTAGAAACATTTAGTAGAACACTAGGAAAATATTATGATTACTGAACTATTTATTTTGTGGAATAAAAAACACTTCAAAAATAATTTGTTTATAATATAAATATACATTAACTTTAAATGTTGACCATATCTTTAAAATGGCATTTTACTTGAAAACAAAATTGTTATTGAATAAGATTTACTTGCATGATTTATCTTTATGTCTATTTGTTTTTCAGTAAAGAAATTATTTAGAGGGATTTGTTCTGACATGAAAAAAATAAAAGATAATAAAATTGTGAAAGGCTAAGACCAGATAAAAACAATATGCAAATGAAATTCCCAAATCATTATAATTTACAGAGAAATCTTTTAGTTGATTTACCAAAATTTTTTTGCATAAACACATCTCAAAAAAAAACACAGCAAAATCAAAACAAAAATATCAAGAAAGGCAAAATTAGGGAATATTGATTTTTGTTTCTCTGATTAGGTTGGATGCCAACTCTCCACTTTCTGAATTGCTTATTCAAACCTTATTCAATGAGTATAATGCACAAACTCTTCCCTAGGTTAAACACTTAAGTGGGTTTCTTCTAAAACCTGACACTCTCCATCATTAACTGGAGTGATTGGAAAGAACAGAAAAAAAAAATTTAAATACAAATCTAGTCACTTTGAATCCATGGTAGAGACATTGAATCCTGATCCCATACATTTCACGTGCCTGACAATCATCTTTCAACTCTCTGTCTTCCTCTTGTTCTAACCTAATACTTTCAAACACTGCAACCATCTCCTTAATTTCTCTTATAAGTATTTCTGAAAACAACCAGTTTAGCCATCAACAATTACTGACTCTCCATTTTCCCATCTTGTACATGCTCCCTTCCTCTGTGTTCAAAGTTTTTCCAAGAAAACCTAAGGAGAAACCTAGTTTCCCTCTACTAGTGGAGAGCTCCTTAGAGACGGTGGCTTCTTCTCTCTAGTTCTCAGATTCCTGGGCAAGGAGGTGGAGTGGACACATTTTAAGATCCTCATTCTCCATATCAGATAATCATGTAAAATATTCCTAGAAATAATAAGGTAAGTAGTGGCAGAATATGGTCAGTTTGCCTAAAACTACTTTCTTCCAAAATCTGTTTCTTTCTTATTTCTGTCCCTTAAGGAGAAGATACACTGTTTCATGGCTAAAATTGGGAAACAATTTTTCTAGTGGTTTTCCATGATATATAATGTAAGTGAATTGTTAGAGTTAAGGGAAAATGGTATGTTAGAAGGAAAAGTAACATACGTATGAGAGCAAAATTCTATTAATAATATATTACTGGAAAAGAAAGGAGGGGACAGTAATTTTGATATGAATCTCTGGAAAAGGGTTCAAAAATATCGTTTCATTTCTGTTGTGGCTAAGTCGAAGCCATTCAAAGTTCTTGCAACATCTGGTCTCATTTAAGTCATGTAATCACTTAATGTATCAAAAAATATATAAAGAACAGTGTGTGTGTATGTGTGTGTGTGTGTGTGTGTGTGTGTATATATATATATATATATATAATATACATGCTTTTTAAAGTTCTTACATAATGTTTTAGATTAATTTTTGAGGCCTGAGTTTATAATAGGTATATTGCTTTTATTAATGTGATTTTCCCAAAGACATATCCCACAAATGCTAAGAAGCAATACTTACTTATTTGATTATTCAAATAGTGTTATGCATTAGGTAGGTCCCAAAGTATGCTCTGCAGTTTTTTTTATAAAGAAATAAAATATATAACTAATAGCCAACACAAGTTTATTTTAGGTGCTAATGGAGGGAATTAATTACTGAATTGGCATCTTACATAGTTACCGAACATAAGAATCTTAGTGTTTTGTATCCAACTCTGAAGTGCATCTGAGATCATTAAGGTGTGTGTAGCTAAGTAGATAGTATTTCTCAAATTCTTGATGCATTAAACTTATCGTTTGCTGGATTAAATTAATAGTTTACTGGTGGCAGTTACCAAATAAAGGGAAACTATTTACTAGCCACTAATCTATATGCTTGATACATTATATCTATTAGCCCTTGTAACAGTCCTACAAGCCATCATTTTTATTATTATCTCTATTGGCTTATTTTCGTTTATACAAATGATAGCACTTCAGCTATCAACATGAACTAACAAACAACAACACAAACCTTATTCTAAAAAAGACGATGACATGAATTAGTAGTGACAGAGTCTACCCAAGGTCACATAGCTTGGTACTGAGTTTAGTGTCCATCTAACAGTAGCCACTTTGGTACTGTTTATCCAGATATTTTGGCATTTTAGAAAGTTAAGAAAAAAATATTCAAACATGATTAAGTGTAACTAGAGACACTGGAAGGCATTAGGTTTAAGCAAGAAAGAACTGAGGAGAGGGTGACCAAAAAATGAAAGTTCACCTTATGAATCATATAAATGAATACCAAATAGAGCAAATGGGCTTTTTGATTTTTTTAAATTTAAAGATATAGCTATCTTTCAGGAGAGCATGTATGAAGTACTTCCACTTTGTGACTTCTCAAAATCCCTTTTATCTCATATAGTCTCTGATTCTAAAACAACTACTTCTACAAACAGTATTAGCAGACAGGGAAAAGAAGGGGTATCACCTCAAACAGCAAAAACAGAATGTGGGGTTAAGTCATTGTTATCCATGGCAGTTTTGCCTTTCAAGACAATACTTTTGTAAAGTTTCTAAGAGAAAAGGGAATTTTTAAAAAAGTTTTATATTAATTAAATTCCATATTGCATTAACCCATCATCCCATGTATTATGATCATATTACGGGAAATAATTTGTCATTCAAGAACTTGCTAACAATCTCAGTAGATATGGTCTCTTAGAAACAGACGTTAGGAAGGTGAATAACAACAGGCGTGTGTTGCTTGGGAACAGATTTTTCATTTTCTCCACTAGTCTGAATAGCCAGTTGATTTATTTAGGAACAAAAGCACAACATTCAATATCTTATGAAAGACACCTACATAAAACTCTTTCAAAACTAATGATTTCTACGTATAATTTGAAAGATGTGTTCAAGTACTAAACCAGAGTATAAAATCAGCCACTTTATCAATTCATACTAGTGGTTCACTGTAAAAATTTAATGGAATACTAGGAGGTGGAAAGAAGGCAAAAACTATCTTTAGGAAAGAAAATATCTTTGGGAAAGAAAAACTCTTTGTAAATCCTCAAGGGCAGAAATTGGGGAGTATGGTATAAAGGGTATGGAAATGTGTACCAATGTATAGAAACATAATTAGTAAGCAACATGCTCAGATGAATAAGAGTTATTCTTTTACTCATAAATGATATACTAATTCAAGTAATTCACTTCAGTTATTTTGGACCTTGCAAAGGTAGGAATACTGAACGACTTGTGTTTAAGGGTAAAACACAGTGACTATGCTTATCTATCTGGGGACCCCTTCATGATTGTTTTCAAATACAGAAGATTTTTAAACCTGACTCAGCACTGTGTCACATAGTCTCTTGAGTTATAACATCTGGGTTTAAAAATCTTGACTCCAGGGTCACCTTATTTTGGCATTGTAGAAATTTATTTATTTTAATGATAATGTACTTATTACTGTTTATGCAGTATGGTGAAAAATACAGCTACAGTCTTCAAGGAGGTTCTAGCGGGCTCTAGGCACTTCTGCCTTGTGGGCCCCTTTTTTCATAAATATATTAATATGCATCTATAGTTCAATAAAATTGTATTTTATGACTACGTTGGTAAAATGAGACTGTATTAGCATTTTAAGACATTTTCATCAACCTAAAAGTTCATCTTTTTCTTCGGATTAAAAAAATAAATTAGAACATGTTTGTGTGGGCCTTAGGAACTCTATCCACTGCCCCAAACAGAGAAGTCAGTCCTACCTGTCACCATGTAATACATTTATGACCTTTGGCATCTTACCTAAGCCTCAGCTTTGTCATCTGTAGAATGGGAAGACAGTAACAGTGCCTATTTTATTGGATCGCTGTAATACTTGAATTATATAATTCATCTTGGATGACAGAGGCTGAATGGGCTGGGACAGGGCTGAGAGCTGTGAGAGGGAAACTTGTCAGACAAGGTCAGGAAATGGGGCAGGTGGTCTCGAGGAGGTTACCGTTTCTAAGTACTGTAAGTCTTGTCTCCTGACTCATGGTCTATGCTTCACCCACTTATACACTGCCACTTTTTACATATAGCTTCTACTGAGTTAAAATATACATAAATTTATTTAAACAACTTATTGATTCCATACTTTTGTCATAGTACATTTTATCAAACAACCCTGAAAAAAAGCACAGTATTCTTAATGTGAAGTTTAAAGAAAATATATACAGTAAAAGATGGTAATAGCTAGTGTAAAGATTAGTTGGAGGATGAAGGAATCAAAGTTCATTTTCCTTCTAGTTCATCTTATAAAATGAGTTTAATAGGATTAGGAGGTCCAAAGAAACTGACGATGGAGCCTAGAAAACTGTGATACAATTAGTTCGCTACTAATTTACAACAACATTAACTTGTATTTATTGCCTGCTCTTTTCCAGAGCCTTTTCTAGGATATTTATATAATTTTCATATAATTTCTAGCATTTTTATGTATTTACTTATTTAAATCCTTAATTAATATAACGTAGATACTTTGATTCATATTTTACAAGAAAGAAAATGAGACACAAAAAGTTCCAGTACTTTAAACAGCATGAGAATGACCAAGCAAAATTTTAACTTCAAGCTCTCAAATATCAAGTGGTGCTGCCTCTTTCGATGAACCCCTGTAGTTTAATCTTACACAAAAAGTATAATTAGGCCTTAAAAAATCGCCTAGGGTCCAAATCTAATACGCTAAGAGGCTAGGTAAGAATTTAGGGCTGACACTCTAGATAATATTAAATAGTGTTACCGCTCCATTGTCCTCTTGAGAACCGAGAGGCACTGTAGTAGGTCCCTGGGTGGTGTTAGGAATTGAGAGATCTGTGTAACTCACTCAAGTTCTTGTAATAAATATAAACCAAGATGAGTATTTGGAATTTTTTTAAGTCCCTCTGCAAATTCTTTGTCATTTAAGAGCCTTCGATTTTATAATAGAAATACTCAGACATAAGCACACTAATGAACTTGCCTTTTTATGAAGAAGACGTATTATTATTATTTGGTAATATCTTGTAAAATCATTAATCTGATTAAAGCATGAAGAGCAGAGACCTGTGACCTCTGTCCTCTGTTTTGGAGATAAATGAAGCATTAGCTTGCTTAGAAGAATAGTGATGTTTTAAGGTGCTGAATTGTTCATTTTTATTACCACATGGACTCCATGTAATCAGTTCTTAATATAACACTTTGCCATAACACATTTCATGGTTCATTGACAAAAATGATCTTTCAACCCAGGTAAATAACAACGTATGTCATATATGTGTTATCTGATTGAGTCAAGCATTGAGCATCTGAAGTAGGTAAAATTTTAGTAGGGGATGCAATTCACAAGTCAGATAAAAAAATAGGCCAAGTAATATTTTTTGTCAACAATGTCTTATACCATTTTTACATTCTGTGAAAAAGTCAGAATGCACAGAATGTAGGTGTACAATTTTGAATCCTTTCTTGTTAACTGCTTTTAATGCAATAGCTCATCAACAATTATCAGGTACAAAGCACAATGTAAATGAAACCTATTCAATTCACATTATTTAGCTTCACTTGGAGAAGAATATGGATAAATCTATTTGACATGGAGCAGCATATTTCAGTGAATGCTGATAAAAATCCTAGTGAGACCTTACTATTCAAAGAAATCTGTCTGTGAAGGACATAACCTTTTCTGTCATGATTGCAAATCTCATTGCGAAATGAGAAAATTAAATCACTTGGGAATGCGAGAAAGACAGAAAACTTTAAACTAAATGCCACTCATAACACTAGAAAGTGGAGAAAATGATGAGTTGACTTTGATACAAGAAAACATCTATGACATTATCTATCATTAAGTTGAAAAATCTGGCAGGTATATTTTCCTTATACTGATGGTTTTTTAACTAAGTCTGAGATTGAGCTGTTTAAATAGTAATTGGTACCTATATCACTTTAAACAAACTTCTCGACCCACCTATGAAACAGACAAATGAGAACTTCAGAGTTCTGGATCCCAGTTTTCAGGGTGACTAAATAAGCCTAAGAAAACCTTTGGCACCATCCTAACCTTCTGTCCTACCTCAATTCACCCTGGGCAGATTGTCGCCAGTCTACACAATTAGCTGAGGAGTTTTCATGGTGATTAGCCATTTAGCAGCAGCCTAGCCTCACCAAAGGTTAAAGGTAGCATAAGGGTGGAAAAAGTAGGTGGAAACTATAGGGAGCAAAATAATTTGGAGAAAACTTTGTATTTGCTGTCAAGTACCTATATCATTTTTTACACACATATAGAAAAGAAAAACAGAGTCCAAATGTTATAACATCTAAAATTACATATTAGACACTTAACAATAAGTTATTCCATAAATATTTCCCTCTAGGAAGATAAGACACAACTAATTTTTTTTCTTCTCATTTATAAAATAACAACAAAAAAATTACTTCCCTGTGTGTTTATGTTTTCTCTTCATGGTTCCTACTTTTGAAATAACATGTAAAAAAAGTCATGATTGAGAACAATCAGAAAAGCTGATGCTTTGGCTAAATTAACCTATATTCAGAGCAAGAAGGAATATGAAAATTTTTAGACTTCTATTTTAAAAAATTTTCTGAAAATGCTGTGTGACAGCAGGCTAACTTTGCAAGAGGTGCGATTTTCATACAAAAATGTATACGAGTGTTTGTATGCATTCCCCAAATACCAGACTGCAGTTTGTGTTTGATCCTATAGTGAATCACCATTTTGTTTTCTTTTTTTTAGAGTAATTAGTACCTCATGATATGACTATTTAACTCTTCTAGTATATAGTATTGCATAGCAAAATAACATTTCATTTTTACTTCGCAATATTTAGATTCCAGTTATAATCACCCACCCACTTGTGGAATTAACAATACACAGATCAATTGTTTTCAGGGCATAATTTTTCTGGCGCATATTTGTGATACCAAGAAAATGGCATTTTCTCACTTTAAAATTAACTTTTGAGTGATCATTAAAAGGCTCTTTATCCAAAAATATCTCAAGGCTTCGTAAGTTTTCCCAAGGGTCTCTTAACTCTGATATTTAAATCATAAATCATATGCTTTTGAGGCACCAAGCATTTCACTGTTCTTGTCAATTTTTCCTTAGGAGACAACTTTTTAGATTGTTAACTACTCTGCCAGATGTTCATGGCTTTGCAAATTATTAGAATGGTTCTCCAACATCATTGTCACCTACTTTATGAAATCCTGTGGCTTTATGCAAGATTCACAATGTAACTTTGCAACCTCACTGCTCTATATATGTATAACATTGCCAAATTTCAAGACTAAAAATCAGCAGGATATATAGAAGTGTTCAGGAAATTCATTGTATTGTTCTGTGTATTCCTCTGTGAGATTATAATTAAATGGAGCCAAATTCTATAAGTGGTCATTTATCTAGTCAACTTGGTTCTTATTATGACAGATTTTGAGCCTCTAACTCAAGGGTCAGCAAACTTCCTCAAAGCATCCAACAGTAAATATGTTAGGTCTTTATTGCAACCACTTAGCTCAGTCACTGTAGCATAAAAACAGTCATAGACAATATGTAAAAGAATGAGCATGGCTGCCCTCAAATAAAACTTTATTTATAAAAGCAGGTGTCTGGTTGGATTTGGCCCAAAGACCCTAGTTTACTGAGACCTTCTCTAATAAACACTCAAATAAAAAATCTACTTTCAAAAGCAATTACTGAATACAACCAGGTTTTTCTAACAAAAAAAAAAAAAAAAAAAAAAAAAAAAAAAAAAGTCTTGTGGTTGTTAGTCCAGATGGACCACAGCTTTGAATCATTTTGAACCAATTTTCTACAGTAAACCTTAGGGCAATCTTTGTGGTATAAAAAATAAGATTCTCTATTCTATTATCAAAACATTTAAGGTTTTCATTGAAGCCCAAATAAGACAGAGAAGGTCAGATTATGGAACAGTAGAAGAGTAAATCATTCCGAAATTAGATGTGCTTTGGTTTTGTGCTCAAGGCACATGGAGTCATGAAGAATAGACATTTCAGCATTTAGAGATGTCCCACCACATGGGTTGCCCATCACACAAGCAATTGACTGGTGCTGGTTAAAGCACAGTTAAAGAGTGTCTCTACTTACCAATGTAGAACGAGAATCTTCTCATATAAGAACTCATTTTTTCCCTTTCATCTCTAATTTATAGGAACCAAAGATTATGTTGCATAACACTGACAAAATTTATTATCAACTGGTATCAAGTTATATAATTTACAAAGAGTAGATTATTGATTTCTTACATGCTATGCTTTATATAAACTATATTTCCAAAGCAACAGAGTTAATAATAAAAAAGAATAGATAAAACTTACATATAGCACTCGTGATGTGCCAGCAGTGCTCTAAAATATAGAATGTTAGAAGATAGACAGGTGTAGATATAGTGATATCTATAAACATCTGTTGATCAATTCACATATACACACATGCATACGTGTATGTATATATATGTGTATATATATATATGTATTTGAATAAACTATTTTAATCCTCAGAACAACTCTATAACATCAATAATGTCATTATATGCATTCTAGAGATGTGAAAATGGAGTCGCTAAGCATTGACTTGTCCCAAGTTGCAAAGCTAGTCATTGAAAGATCTAAGATTTGAACCCATGTAGCCCAGCTTCAAAACCCATGTGGCTATTCCTACTTTTCAGGTTATTGATCAAGCATTTCTTTTCCTTCCCAAATGCTAATTCCATTAAAAAATTTTCAAAGGCAATACTCAAAATCTGGCTAAAATAGATTATACAGCTTTAAAAAGTTTACACAAAAATTCTTTCACATATATTAGAATTTATAACGAGGCAGTCTGTTCTGGGTACTGACCAGTGTATACACATCTATCTTGTACAATGACTACAAGATTCCATTTGATTCATCCCATCTCCTCACAGACTCCGCAAAACACTTTTTAAAAATTAAAATGACTTGAATAAATCAGTAAATTAGTCATCAAACCAAATGCTAATCTATTATTCCCTTGGCATTATCAAAAAGAGACAAACGGTGAGAATTGAAGTGTATATCAAGTCTTTTTCAAATAATTAAATGGCATTATATGTCTTAGAGTCAACATACATTTCAGATCCACCACTCTGACTTCTTTCAGTTAAATTTATATAAGCAACACAACCCTTTCCTCCATTTTCTCCAATTCATAGGGTTTTAATATGTTTAGGAAATATCTGGTTGAATTTAATGAAACAGCCAATTATGAATCAGGTGTTTTAACTGTATAAATAGCCTAAGACGTGGACTGCATTAATTATGTCAAGTCTTTATACCAGCTCCAAACCATCCAACTAAAAATGGAATGAGGAGTGTTGCATATTTCTTCAACTTATATCTAGATTGTGTTTTATTCTCTAATTACATTTTTAAAGGACAGAATCCAGATCTCTAAGGCATGTAGAACTCCTCAATAATTATAAATGTAAGGCTGTATTATTAATAAAATTTTGTTTCCATTCATTTTCTCATTAATTCATTCTTTTAAATTTCATATATTGCAATGGGATTTTTTTTCTCTCCCCTATTACAGATGTTTGGATTCTGTAATCCCCCAAGGTATCAGGAGCCTGTATATCCCATCTGCAGGGATAAACATATCTGGTGATTACAACTTCATATAAAGCAAAATACTAATACATCATTAAGCCTACAAAATATTTAGTCCTCCATATGTTGTTTGTGTTTCATATTTCTCAAACATTTTGCTATAAAATACAATTCAGAATAAAATGTAGATAGATAAAAGTAAAGTCAAAGAAAAGTTAAGAGCATTGAGATGTTTTAACTTCTATGTTTTGTATTTTATTTGCATAAGGTGTACTAGTCAACCCTCAGTATTCCTCACTCCCTTGACATGAAATTTGAATATTCAGTGTGTATGAGGTTTGCAGAAGATACCAGTTTTAATCATACATTTGGTATTAAATTGTGCTTAACTCAAGATGGGTGGGGAAAATTCATTAGAAATTATCTGGTTGGGCATTAATTGCTGGTCATCCTTTACAAAGTGAACTCTATTTTCTACAGTCTGCAATGGAGTAAGTATTGTTTTGCTATGGCGCTTAAATGCAACTTCATGTCTTGCTGCAACATTTAAAAATAAATCAGTTCTTAGGTAAAACCTATATACATTTTATTGCACATAATAAGCCAACAAAGCCCTAAAATGAAATGAACCATAGTGAGAAGTTTCAACAGCAAGAATTTAGAAAGCTAGAAAGAAAAAACAAAAAAAATGTCCTTGGTAGCCCAGTATTTCTTTTATACCTTGGCAATGGTGCTAAATAAGCAATTGGAGCAAAACTACATCCATGGTGTGAAATAAGGCTGCAGAATCAACTCTCGAATTTGGACAGTCTGGTAATTATCAACAGGTAATGTGAAATTTTTCAGCTTTAACCTTAGAGCCATTTACTTTCCCACTAGTTTTCTTGACTACTGCTTTACATCAATTCTAGTCACCCCTTTTCTTTCCTGAGTTCATTTCACATACAATTACCCTAATCTGGGACTAGAATAGTAAATGCTGGACAAACTAAACAAATCAGTCTCCTCTAGGGAAAAGGCATAGATGATTCAATATTTCACCCAACAAACAAATGTGAAATCTAAAGACTAGATCTAGCAGAGCTTGAGACCTGTACATTTTAGTTTAAAATATAAACATAAATACAACCCTGAAAATTAAACCATTTAATATTTTTCTTTTCTCATTTAATGAAGACTGGGGGCCTTCTGAGTGTTTCTTGAGTACAAACATCTTAGAAGCATATTTTTCATTAAACTAAATTAGCCAAATATGGGGAAGACTTTTCAGGTCAGTCAGACCATCCCCTGGAGACCATACAGTGCAGTTGCCTAGTATAAATACTCCACTGTGTGCTCCCCTTGAGTGTTAGAGTTCCCTAGTGTTAGGCCAACTTCTGACCTTTTATTTACAGTGTTATTTATTATTCATATTTTATTAAATATTTAAAATGCCACCTATTGTATTGGATGACTATTATGAGAAGAAAAGGTCTCTGTTCTTTGGATTGAGCTAGTTAATATCCTGCACTTGGCATTAATTATCTGGCACTTCCTTTCAGAAATTCCTGAAGCTTCATGCTTGTATGTAACAGCTGGCAGTTGCAAAACCCTTTGGCGGAAACCAAACACTGCCATGAAGATAGTCACACTCACGAATTCGTTCTTTCCTGACAGCTTCATTTATAAATGAACCCATTATTTCTTTCACTTCTTTAAGAGTACCATTGATAATAATATTAAGAAGTATATACAATAGGTAAAAAGGAGGACATTTGTAAAACGAAACAAAACAAAAACTCCAAATCCAGTATTTTTTTTTTTCCATAGGGATGGCTGTTAGGTACTTTTATGGCCATAATTTGTATGGAATTTATTAAATAAATAAAGGCTCATGCTTGCTTGTATCTGTCTGACGCTCTCTGTCTCTTTCTTCCCTATAGGGTAGAAATTTGAAAGTGAAGAGAAAGGGTATGTTATATTGATTATTTAATTGCTTTTCACCTAAAGATTATTGTCTAATTTTCTTCTGTGGAGCTCTGTATTCTCACATTAAGAGAATGGAGAAAATCTCCAAACTGTTTATTTGGGTAAGTTAATCCTATAAGAATTCTATAAGACTTATATAATTTGAGGAAATAATAAATCTACAACAAAAAAAGCAAACCCCCAAAAAAACCAGTACAAGCCAAGGCACTTTTCTGTGACAACAGGAATCAATTTAGATTAACTGCAGAGAAACTGGGTGCCTGAAGGATTTTAGCAGTCAGAATGAGCTGCCTAGGTCTTGCAGAAGCAGTTCAGAAGCAGCGCTAATAATAAGGGAATTTGGCACAGGTCTAAACCTTTATAGTATCTGAGCACACTTCCTGAAATGCACCTTTCCCTTAACTATGCATATAACATTTCTTTAGTGATGATAGTCTATCCTCAGTTACATTGTACGTGGTGAGGGAAAGGCCTGAGTAGGAGTACAGCAATGCCATCATAGTAGATGCTGTGACCAGCAGAACAGATGCAAGAAGTCATCAAGAGCAGGGTAGCAGTGAAGAGCTATAAGGGCGAGGCCAGAATGAAGAAGCAGATAAAATAGCTAGAAAACTTGGACAGAGAATAAGCCCCCTTCCCCATAAAAAGTTCATGTAAACTCATGCCATCATGATCTGGATTATGTTCACTTCTTGCTGCTTATTGCTTATTTTCATTTCTCTAATCTTTTCTACAAGCCTCTCCAAATTTATGTCTTATCTATATTGCTCCCTTTATTTTCTGCCTTACTCCACATCACTCAGCAATTTCTAAAGGATCCTGAAATTAAGTTTGATTTTTGACTCCATGGAGAATAGATGTTAAAAAAGTAAGTTGAAATTCCTGGGGTTTGATTTTAGGTCTGTTACTGATTATTTGTGTGACCTTGGAAAAATGAACTTATCTGGAACTCAGCTGCTTCATATATAATATGGAAATAAAAATTAGTACATACATAGATGTTTCTGATGAGTAAATGAAGTTATTTGGGAAAAGCACTTGGCAGAGCGCCTGGCATACAACATATCGATATTAGCTCCACTTATTATTAATTATAATTAGTAAGGTGATTCTAAATATGTGTCTCCAACCATGGCATTTATACTCATCTCCATCCTTTATTTCCAGCTCTTTGCTGATTATGTCTTAACTATAACTACATATTCAACATTCGTTAAATTGAATTCATTCTTTTTTTCCTATTCTTGCATGCTAACAACCTATTTTCTCTCTGTAACAATCTAACTGGTTATGAAATTCTCTGGCTACTACTGATTTATTTGAGAATCCCCTCCTTTTCATTCCCAAAGTCACCCCTCTAGTGGAAATGCTCAACTTCTGCCACAACTTTTGCAATTAACTCCTAACTCTTTTTTCCTCTTCTAATAACTCCCCAGTCTAATTATTTGGAACTCTGTAGACAAATCAATGTTCCTAAATCACAGATATTAATTATAGGCCCTCCAAATTTACAGTGCTCCTGTAATTTGAGCCCTTAACAAATTTTGGCCCAACCTTCATTTCCAGTGTTTACTAGTTTCATACAAAAATTTAAGCCCAAATGAAATATATTTGATTTACCTTCCTTGAACATTCCACATATTTCTTTACGTATCAGTCTACATTATTCTCTTGTTCTTAAATGCATTCAGCATTACATTTCTGTGTAAAATAATATGTGCCCCTCAAGGGCCATATCTAATGAAATAGCACATACAAACCTTGTCTTGATTATTTTTCCTTGACCAAGACTTCCTAGCATTTGATTTACATATTTCTCCTGCCACTTCATTATAACATGAGAAATAATATGTGTTTATGTATCTTACTGCATCTTCCCTTTATCTCCACTAGGCTGAAAGATCCCTGGAGAAGGTACATAGGGATAACTGAGTTGTATATTTATATAGGTGCCCGGGTGACATTCAGATGTATGGTTAACTTAATGACACTTGGTCATTTTAAAAAATGACAATAAATTTCTCATGCCAACAGTTAAAATTATTACTAAGAAGAAAATATTTATTAATTAGTTTCATTATGTATATAAGCTCCAGGTAGTAATCTAGGCTTATTAATTATTATTTCTTAAACAAAGGATTATTTAAGTCAAAAAATTTAGTTATGTTTTTAACAAAGGAGAATGTCTTAAAAATGCAACACCCATATGCTCACATTATTATTATTGAGTTCAAATATTAAAACTTGAGGGGAGAGTTTCTGATTCTGGAATGGCCAAAATACACCCTATCAGATCTCATCCTCCCATACGTAACAACTATAAAATTGGAGAAAGTATAAACATAAAAGTAAGCTGAAGACCTTATAGAATGAAAAGAAAAACAATATATGGAGAAGAGTTGGCAGTTTCAAAAAAGTATCATCATGAAGTGAATTATCCATTTTTACAACTTTAATCTTAATGATAGGTCACATTCAACCCATGCAAGATGGCAGAAAGTCCTGTAGAAAACACACACACTTTCTGGCTAAAACAACCAGAGAAAAGAGTTTGTGGCAACCTCAGAAATTGAAATGGATTCCTAGGATAGAGCACACCAGAGAGAAGAAAACCAAATTTTGTGTACAAATTGCAAAAATGTCTAGCTGACTTCTAAACAATGCAACTACTGAACTGGTTTGGAGGTGACTCAAAGCGACTTACCTAAGAACAAATTAGCTGAACTGAGATTTCAGTTCTCACGGAGACAGAATGTTCAGCTTATGTTTAACCAAGTGAAAAGCCTGCCAAAATCACACTGACAAACAAAAATCAATATTTTCCAGGAAAATATAACTGAATCAAGAATTCCCACAAAACACAGTCAATATATCTAAGGGACAATCCTAAATTACATGACATCTGAACTATCAGAAAAAATGTTAACAAATTTCATGCAAAAGACAGTAACTGAGACTACCCTTGAGATGACCAAGATATGGAAATCTTAACTATGCTAATAAATGTAAAGGAGACAAACATTCAAAGAAGAATTAACACCTATTCTTCTCAAACTATTCCAAAAAATTCAAGAAGAGGGAAGGCTCCCTAACTCCTTTTATGAGACTATCATTACCTTGATTCCAAAAACAGAAAAAGACATTACCAAAAAAAAAAAAAAAACACAACTATACACTGATATCTCTTATGAACACTGATGCAAAAATCCTCAAAATACTAGCAAACCAAATATAGCAATACCTTAAAAATATCATATACCATGATCAAGTTGGACTTATTCCTGGGATGCAAGGTTGGGACAATATTCAGAAATCAATTGATGTGATACACACATGAACGAATCGAAAGATAAAAATCATATTATCATGTCAATAGATGCAGAAAAAGCATTTGACAAAATTCAACATTTATTTATGATAAAAATTCTCAGCAAAGTGGGAATAGAGGGAACATACCTTAACATAATAAAAGCCATAAATGACAGACCTACAGATAATATCATACTCAATAGGAAAAGGCTAAAAGTGTTTCCCTTAAGATCATGAACAAGACAAGGATGCCCACTTTTACCACTCCTCTTTGACATTGCATTGGAAGACTTAGCTGCAGCAATAAGACAAGGAAGAGAAATAAAACGCATCCGAATTGAAAAAGAAGAAGTAAAACTCTCATTATTTGCAGATGACACATACCATATATAGAGAGAACTCTAAAGATTCTACCAAAAAAAATGTTAGAACTAATCAATGAATTTAGTATAGTAGCAGGATACAAAATTAATTTTCAGAAGTTAGTGGCATTTTTATACATCAATGATGAACTTTTGGAAAAAAAAAATTAAGAAAACAATCTCATTTACAATTGCATCAAAAACAATAAAATACCTGGGAATCAAATTAACCAAGGAAGTAAAAGACTTGTTCTCAGAAAAGTATAAGTCATTGTAAAAAGAAACTGAAGAAGATACAAATAAATGGAAGCATATACTGTGATCATGGTTAGGAGGAATCAACTTCATTAAAATGGCCATACTACCCAAAGCAATCTATATAGTCAATGCAATCCCTATCAAAATACAAATGACATTTTGCAGAGAACAAATATTCCTAAAATTTATATGGAACTATAAAAGATCCCGAATAGCCACGGCAATCTTGGGAAAGAAAAACAAAATTGAAAGTATCACACTACCTGATATCAAACTATACTACAAGTTTATAGTAATCAAAACAGCATGGTACTGGCATAAAAAAAATAGATTACATTGATAAATGAAACAAAATAGTGAGAAACAAATCCCAGAAATAAATCCACGCCTATATGCTCACTTAATATATGACAAGGAGGCAAGAATATGCAATGGGGTAAAGATAATCTCTTCAATAAATGGTGTTGGGAAAATTGGGCAGATACACGCAAAAAAAAGAAGTTAGACCACCTTTTTACACTGTATACAAGAATAGACCCAAAATGAATTAAAGACTTAAATGTAAGACCCGAAACCATAAAATTGCTAGAAGAAAACATAGGCAGTAAACTCTCTGATATTACTAACAGGAATTTCTTTTTAGATATAGCTCCTTGAGCAAGGGAAACAAAAGAGAAAAAATAAACAAACGGATCTACATCATATTAAAAAGTGTTTGTTTAGCA
>NW_006431919.1:12543987-12560939 GCF_000325575.1 Pteropus alecto | reverse complement strand
AAGAGGTTCTTATCCAAAATATATAAAGAACTCATACAACTCAACAACAAAAAACAAACAATCCAATTAAAAAATGGGCAGAAGATCTGAACAGATACTTCTTCTGAAGAATAAATACAGATGGCCAATAGACATATGAAAAGATGCTCAAGGTCATTCATCATCAGAGAAATGCAAATTTAAAACACAATGATATTTGTGTTTACTATCACCTCATACCTGTTGGAAGAGCTATCACAAATAAGTCAAAGTGGAGAGGATGTGGAGAAAAAGAACCCTCATACACTGTTGGTGGGATTGCAAATTGGTACAGCTGCTATAAAAAACAGTCTGGAGGTTTCTCAGAAAATTAAAACTCGATAAACCTTTTGACCCAGCAAGTGCACTTCTGGGTATTTAACCAAAGAAAACCAAAACGATAATTTGTAAAGATCTATGCATCCCTATGTTCATGGTAGCACAATTTACAATAGCCAAGATATGGAAGCAACCTACATGCCCATCAACAGACAATTGGATAAATAAGTTATGGTTCATATATACAATTAATATTACTTAGCCATTAAAAAAGTGAAATCCTACCATTTGCAATGAACAACACGGATGGACCTAGAGGTTATTATGCTGAGTGAAATAAGTCAGACAAAGAAAGATAAATACCATACGATTTCACTTATATGTAGAATCTAAGAAACATAAAGAACTAATCAAAAACAGACTCACAATCTGGTGATGGCCAGAGGGGGCCAGGAGAAATCTGGTGACTGCTTGGGGGGGGCTGGGCGACAGGGGTGAAGGGTTAAAGAAGTATAAATTAGTAGTTGATAGATGGTCACTGGGATAGGGAGCACGCCATAGGGAATGCAGTCAGCATTATGGAATGGCTAGGTGGAGAGTCAGTGGAGAGAAAAAGCAATTAGGGGGATCGTTTTACAAACCATATAAATGTCAAACCAATGTACTGTATACTTGAAACTAATAATAAAATAATTTTTTTAAAAAATGTAAAGGGGAACATGTCTGTAATAAATGAATGTAGAACATTTTAGTGAAAAAGTAAATAAATATAAAGTGGTAAAAAAAAAGAACCAAATAAAAATTTTTTTAAATAGAATTTAAAAATCGGTGGATGTGCTTAACAATCTGGTAGAGGTAATGAAGAAAAAGGCAATGATTGTTTAGCTAGAATAGAAATTATCCATTTTGAAAAATAAAAAAGAAAAAAATGAATACAACCTCAGAGATCTGTGGAAAATATTAAAAGGTCAAGGTCAAAATTATGTGTAATTAGAATCTCAGAAAAACAGGAGAGAAATGAGTAGAAAAATGTATTAATTTGGTGAAAGGTATAAATTTACAGCTTGAGAAGTCCATTGAACTTTAAGTAGAAATGGGGAAAAAAAACCCTAAGTGCATCATAGTCAAATTGCTGAAAACCAAAGTAAACAAAATCTTGAAAGCAGCCAGAGAATAAACATCTTAATTACAGAAGAACTATTATTTGAATTTTTGCTAACTTCTCATCAGAAACTGTGGACATCAAAGGCAGTGAAACAAATTTTAAGTGCTGAAAGAATAAAAAAAAAATCTCTCAACCTAGAAGTTTATATTTAATAAAAAGAATAATAGATGAAGACATTTTCAGATTAGGAAAAATTGTGAGAATTCATGGCCAGAAGATACGAAACACAAGAAAGACTAGAAGGCTAATAGGAATTGAAAAAAAGACACATAGATCTTTAGGAAGAAATAAATAAGATTGGAAATGGTAAAGATTTGTGTAAATATAAAAGACTTTTTTTCTATTGTTTTAAAAGAAAATATAGAATTGTCATGTGAGCTTCTTAACACCTGTAGATATTATAATCCACCAATTGTAACACAAAAGAGAAGGGGATTTAAATACACCCATAAATCTGTAATGTGTTATTTTATATGAAATGGTACAAGATTAGTTTTACAGAGGCTATGAAGGTCAAGAAAGTATACTATAATCCCCAAACACTTGAGACATAATACAAAAAATGTATAGCAAAAAATTAATAAATTAAAATGGAATTCTGAAAACAGAAGAATTTTTAAGTCATAAGTATTATTTTGAAAAAGAATTAACAACATAAATAAATTTCTAACTAGATTGATCAAGGAAAAAAATTAAAGAACACCATTTTCAGTATCAGGAATGAAAAAAAATTGTTATTACTTAACCTAAAGATATGAGATATTTATAAACAAACTCATTACTACAAATTGAACAACTAAGATAAAATAGAAAATTTATTAAAGAGTTACAAATAAAAATTAAATGGAAAATACTATATATCACTTTAAATAAAAAAACTGACATATATACATAGATGCATGTGTGTGTATGTGTGTGTGTGTGTGTGTATTTAAAATGTCAAATGATAGCAGCATTATAGATAAAAGTATAAAATGTATGCTTTAATTTATATAAAATGCCAGAACAAGAAAAAGTTGTTCTGCATTGAAAAAATAAACCAGAACAATATTTGTCTCTGGATGGTGTGGGCAGAAATAGACAGATGGGAAATGAGAAAGCTTCCTAGGCTGATAGATTTCACCACTTCACAGGAGTTTGGGTTACACGGTTTATTTGTATTTACCAAAACTCAGTGAATCTACACGTAAGACTCACCAATATTTGTTCATTTCATTGCATTTAAATATTAATTCAAAAGATAAACACTGTACAGAAGTCTTAGACTCTAGTTAATGATATGACAGCTGAATAATTTAGGGTACAGTGTACTGATGTCTGAAATTTTGTTTAAAATTCACCAAAAAGGATGATTAATTAATAGATGGATAGTGAGACATATACATAGGAAGATATGTGGTTTACGAATTAAAAAAAAAAAAAAGGTTGGGTTAATGTTAATGGTAAATTTGGAGGTAGGTGTATAAATTCACTGTCAATTTTTTCAACTTTGATGGTGTTTGAAATATTCATAGTAAAATATTGGGGAAAAGAGAATGAAGCAATGGTAATAGATATTTACGTTATACTTTTATAATTATTTATATATTATATATTACATTTTATAATTATTATTATTTTTGTAAAAGTCATATATTTCCAGATAAAGTATCTTATATCAGCCAAATCTTGCAACTTAGGAGTTCAATGAAATAAAAACAAAAGAAAGAAAATAAAAACAGCTAATTAAAGCTCTTGAGAACATTTAAGGTAGCCAGGAATTGAGGTGCCAAGTTTCCAAAATAAAATTTTTTAAAAGCTTCTGAGATGAGTCAAATTTTGTCAGATTTTGTATTGAGCTATTTGCTGAGCTGTAACAACTAGATTCACAATGAGGAATTAAGCCAAAAGCAACTGTTTAGGCTTTCTACAGTGTCACAGGGAAGAAAGATAAAAGTTGCATTTCAAGGTTACCCAAGAGGCCATGTCTCGAGGCACCAAGATTCCAGCATTATTTTTTCCCTCAAGCTACAGTATGCCCCCTTATCTGTGGGGGATATGTCACAAGAGCCCTCAGTGGATGCCTGAAATCGCGGATAGTACCAAGATTTATAGATATTATGTTTTTTCATATACATACATATATACATACTTTTATCCTTAATCAATTTCTTCAACTTTGCCCCAGATGTGTCAATGGCTTCTTTGTTGGCAGACTCACCTTCTCTAATAACATTTATTCCTGAATCTATGCCACGATCCCTTACTCATAGTAAATGGCTTGGTGTCACTCACTGCAGGGGACCCCTTGCTGAAGTCTTTACACAGGCTCAAAGCATTTGGGTGTAATAAACACATTGCTGTCAATGGGAACACATTTTCTGTTCACATCTTCCACCCACAAATTTAAAGCCTTTTTCATCTTTACTAAGCATTTATCACACACCGTAGCCATAACTTTTGCAGTTTCTAGTGTGAAAGCAAAACTAGCACATTATTTTCCTTCTTCACAATTTCATGACAGAAGACTCATTCTTACCATAGATCTTAGCAACCTTAGCATACATTCTTTTTTTACACCAATAACTTCCATGTTTTTTACTTAAAGGAAGCACTCATAGTTTTTCTTTGGCATATTCGAATTGCCAGCATCATTGTGTTTGCTCTTTGGGGCATTATTAAGTAAAACAAGAGTTATTTGAACAGAAGCACTGCACTATTCCCCTGGTTGATTTGGTAACCAGGATGGCTACTAAATTCCTAATGGATGGGGAGGGTATTGGGTGTGGGGACACGGGACGAAAGGGTCTCATATCTCAGGTGGGATGAAACGCAGACTGAGATTTTATCACGCTACTCTGAACGATGCACAGTTTAAAACTTGTAAACTGTTTATTTCTGAAATTTTTCATGTACTATTTTCTTGTTGCTCTTGACCCTGGTAACTGGAAAGCAAGGGAGCAAAACCAAGAGTAAATGGGGACTGGTATATTTGCCAATTTCTAAGTCAATGGGAGAGATTAAGAATCCAGAGAGAAAATTGCATCTAAAAGAAAAGTCGCAGTGCTTTTTGCAAGCTCCCTGTTCCATGATCACAAACTTGGAAATGCCATAAAGGAGAAAATCTGCTGAACACCCTCCTAGACTTCTACTCGAGAGCCCTGAGGGCTACGTTCGAGAAATATGCACAAAGTGGAAACAGTTTGACTCTCAAAGGACTGAACCACAGAATTAAGCTGTCTCAAGCTCTGACTGTCTTTGCCTGCTAGAAGGAAACTAAGTCCTCTCTGGAGGAAACTATCATAATCGAGAAACTTTTTTATACACAATGTCCAGAAATTAATTCAAAAATACCAGATGGAGCACTTCCATTCAACATCGTGCTAGAGTTATCAGCTGAACAAGACAAAAAGGAGAAATCAAGATGTCAAGACTTAAAAAAAATAACAGTGTCATTATTCTCGGATGAAATGATTATGTGCATAGAAAATCTAAACGAATTTCACAATTATTAGTAAGTAAATTAGCAAGTTTGCGAAGGAGAATGTGAACATAGAAAAGTCTAATGTGTTTTTATGCACTAAAAAACAATTAGACATTGGAAATTTAAAACAATATTTATAGCAGAATGCAAAGGTATTTTAGGACAATGAAAATATTCTGTATGAGACCATAATGATGGATACATTTGTCCAAACTCACAAAATGTGCAACGCCAAGAGTGAACCAAAATATAATTATGGACTTTGAGTGCTTATGACGTGTCATTGTAGGTTTATCAGTTATAACAAAAGTATCACTCTCTGGGATGTGAGATGTTGTTAAAAGCTTCGCATGTATGGCAGGGTAGGAGATACATGGGAAATTTGTACCTCCCCATCCATTTTGCTGTGAACCCAAAATTTCTATAAAAAGTTAAGAGAAACATTTACAATAAGATGATAAAACATCAAAGATCTAAGAAAAAAACCATAAGAGATATGGAATATCTCTATATAGATTTCTATAAAACACTACTGGAAAAATTAAAGACTAAAATAAATTAAGCATTAGCTCAGATAATTTTGAAGGAGATGATCAAATTGGACAATTTGCACTATACCAAAGCCTTGTACTATATAAAGCCATGGCAATTAATACAATGTCATTTTTGTAAAATTCCAGAAATATACTTATACAAATATAGGCACTAGATTTACTACAAAGGTGCCACTGCAGTAAGATGAGGAAAGGATCAGTCTTTTTAAGAAGTGGTGCTGGGTCAAGAGGAAATCAATATAAAAATAAATTTTGTTATTTTAAATTATATGAAAAAATAA
This sequence comes from Pteropus alecto, assembly GCF_000325575.1. Classification (NCBI taxonomy): domain Eukaryota; kingdom Metazoa; phylum Chordata; class Mammalia; order Chiroptera; family Pteropodidae; genus Pteropus; species Pteropus alecto. Next base: position 12,555,179 of record NW_006431919.1, on the reverse strand, counting down.
ATTATAGATAGGTTTTAGACCTACATGTGAGTCTAAAACAATAAAATATCCAAAAAACAATATAACATAGGAGACTACCTTTATAACCATGGTATGAGAGGATATTTCTTTACTTAAATACCAAAGACACTGATCATAAAGAATGTTACACTGTATTACGTTAACATTAGAAGCTTCTGTTCATCATCCCTCTCCCTCTTGGCGGTAGGGGGAGAAAGCTATTAGCAGAATTAAAAGACAAACTGGAAGATAGTTGTAATATATGTAACCAACAATGGCTTGTACCCAGAATATATACAGCTTTTCTACAAATTTAGAAAAGGCAAACCAATTTAAAGAGAAAGGGACAAAGAACATCAAAAAATATAGCCAACAAACAAAAAAGAATTTCAGCACAGTTAATTATCAGAGAGAGAGAAATTAAAACTTTAATGGGAACAGACTCGCTAGGATAGCTAAATATAAGTTTGACAACATAAGTGTCAGTAAAAATATAGTTCAACTGAAACTCTCATGCTCTGTTGGTGTGAATGTTAATTGGTAAAAATAAATTATTGTGCATCCCATGTCCCCACACTTCCACTCTTAGGTATATACCAAACAGAAATGTATATATTTTAGCACCGTAAGAAATGTATAAAGATATCCATCACAGTATAACTCATAATATCAAAAAAAAAAAAAAAAGAAAAGAAATAACATGTCAATTAATAATAGAACGGATAAACTGTGGCATAATTAGTCAGTGGAATTCTATAGACAAATGTAAATGAATGAACATATTTTACACTATAACCTGATGAATCTCAAAAAAACAATAATAAGAAAGCCAAACAAACAAAAAAATACACTTAGAATGCAATTATTAATTTTTGTTCAAAAACATGTAAAACAAACCAAATGTTGAAAGATGTCTGGAGAGTGGTTATTATGAGGGTGGGGATCACAAGGGCTTCTGGGGACATAGGCTCATTGCTGGGTTTATGGGGACATTCCATTCCTTCACTGGAGTTACAATTAACACAGTTGTGTTCACTTTTCTAAAGAGTCATAGAGCTGAATAAATGTGGTTCGCACAACTTCTCGATATGTATATTTTACTTCAATAAAAAATGTTTTCTTAAAAAAATGATATAAACTACATAGGTAAACATAGAGCCTCTAGAATAGAGTCCCTATTTCCTATTCACTGAAAGAGAGAATGATCTAAATGTACAGTTATGTCCATATGAACTTTCCTTTTAATCTATAATAAATGCAATAATAGCTCAATACAATAGGAAGTTTAGAATATTCCTGCAATTTTTCATATTTGTCTTGCTTCTACGTGTTTTAGACAATATAGGGCTCTAGATTCTCCTCTTGAGAACTTGACCATTCAAATGTAAAATTTAGTCTAGGCACTTGTACATCTAATTTTTAGAGGTGCTGTCTGAATGGGTGTTACAAAGAATGTATGACTCCAGAATGGACATCCAAAGTTTTCTGTTTACTCTGCACTGGGGAGAAGAGATTTATCTTCTTAGAGATCATAAGAAATAGTTGCTCGTTGCCTCCTGTTAACATTCTCTACTGAATTAGATTGTGTATTGTTGAACACATTTTAAATTGGGACAAAGTGATGCTATGTATATTTATGCATTATATATATTTGTATATATATATATGTATGTGCACAGTATACTTTAGGACATATATATGAATATGACTTGTTCTTAGAATCTACTATGCTTTATTTTAATTAAAAGTTTTAAAAAATTTTATATTCAAGACTATATAATTAAGTACTCTAAAATATGTCCCACCAATAGGTAAACAATGTGGCCTGGCCCAAAATGTGCCTTCTTTATTTTATTTTCTGTACTTAAATAACTTGTAAACTGTGATACTAATTATTCTCATTCTTGTTCTTTCTTTATCTGTATTTTTTTTTTGCTTATTTCCAAAAAGCAGAGTAATTAGGCAAATAGTGATGCTACCTATGGTTAGGAGTAACTGGTGATAGCCAGGCTCCTGGAGTATATTATTACTACATTTGTGATATGATTCGTAATAGGAAAAAATAAATAGCAAAAGCATATGATTATTTCTGTAATTTAACTTACATTTTCTAAAACCGGTAATAACTAGTGTAATTTAGATCTCATAAAAGAAACAGAGATGCTCTACTGAATCTAAAATCAAAGCCCATGAAAACCTTTTATACACAACGTAAACAGACATGTTTAATATAAGCATCTGCCAATCTAATCTGATAATTTTGCTCAAGTTGTATTTTTTGCCCATTTGGCATGTTTTTATGTAGCAATTTATATACAACACTGTATCAGCATATATGGGGGGTATACAACCAGCTGTGTCCTATTATATAATTTACAGGAAAAAAAAGTTTGACAAAGAAAATTGCTTTCTAATGAAATACAGGGGAGGGAGGAATTCTAATACGAGGAATCTCTTGACCTATTTTCCAGTCGAGCCAACAAGGACATGTCCTATACCTTGATCTTTACAACGCTGACTCCTCTTGAACAGACTGGCATGTCTACGGCAAGGCAGAACTTGAAGATTTGCCTCATGAATGAGTCTAACAGTTTTGATGTCAACCCTTCAAAAAGATAGGAGAGAGCAAGATGCACTTTACTCCCCTAAAGAGGGTTGTTTTTCTGGAATTCCACCCCCTCCCCCGCCCCAATCAGAATATTGTAATCAGTAGTAAACAGCAGTGGTGAGTAACAATGTACAATCAGGAAAATACACACAACGAGCAGCTGTCAGTAGTTAGCATAGTTTTTTGTTCACTGTTTTCCAAAGAACTGCTTATATTATAAGGGGAAAAAAATCAAGGGGATAAAATTGTTCAAAATGAACATGGGTCATAATACTCCTAACAGTACTGTTCCTCCTATCCCCCACCTCCAGCTTATTTCTCCACACATGTATTTGGTGAGTTTTCTCAGGTAAGGAAGCTTTGATCAGCTATCAGTGAGCCAGGTATATCCACTGGTCAACATCTTCTCACCTCTTCGGTTTTAGTAGTCTAATGTCTTTGAATGTTTCAGACATCTTGGCAGGATTTTGTCTTCTGCAGCATGACTACAAAAGAATTCACTTTTCTTATGGCATTCAACTCGTTTTGTCTAATTTTTTATTCGTGTGCAAAGGTCATCAGCCAATTTTCTCATATTTGGTATCCTATGTCAGCATATCTTGAGCATGAAGCTTCATCCCTCTGTAACTATTGTCTGCATCCAGATATCCTGAGGTTAGTAGATGCATTTTGAAAAAGCCCCAAGGTGATTCTGATACACTTCATATCCATTTTGAATCATGGATTTAATAGATGAGAATGTACCGGTCTAATGGACTTCTAGTGTTTTTGTTCCTTGCGGGGTTTTGTCCTAGAGGATTAAAACAGCAGCTTCCCTCTAAGAGTTAACTTCCCATCTAATTTGAACACAAAGAGACAATGCTGACCATGGTAATATAAGTATTTTGGTTCATGATTGTGGATCCCATAGTATATTAACATATTGACGTTCTGAGATTTGCTTTTTTTCGGTGTGCCTTCTGATTAACATGGGTGTGTCTTTGAGTCAGCCAGCCTTTCAAAGGAGAGAGTCAGATTCTGGAATGTAATAACCTCTTTGGAAGATGGCCTCTGAGTTGTTAGCCAACTTTGCTTAACCTTGCCTCATTTGAAACCACCACCATTTCATCTTGTACCGTCAGTAGGTTAACTCTCAATTAACTGCTCTCTTTATTAAAACCATCAAGTGTCTATGACATTGACAAGTGTACACTAACCAGATTTATGCAATAGGTGTTTTAAGTGCCCATTTCCAATTATCTAGTTCCCTCACAGTATTTCATGCCTTCTCAGGATCATATCTGGCATAGGACTACTGAAAATAATTGTTAACATTTTATAATAAAAATAAAAATAAATTAGAAATTAACATTTTCAACTACTCACTTGTTCCAGGAACTCTGTGTACTAAGCACTCTGAACTATATTATTTAATTTCCACAAAACCCTCTAAGATAGGTAGCATTATTTTCCACATTTTGTAGATGAAGAGACTGAGGTACAGAGAAGTTAGGTAACTGCAGTTAAGCATGTCTCGTTCAAGCTTGCTTGCCATCACCTTCCTCACCGCACAATCAGCTATGCTAAATCAAAGGCTGATATTATTAACACGCTTGCCATTTAATACACTACCATTGATAAAGAGGCTTTGAAAGGGTGTTTTGGTTTGGAAAGACCATGGTGAAGGGAAGGGGTGTTTAACATAGTTGAAAGGTCAGGAAAGTAGTGAGTTTTAGATAAACAGACTCCCTAGGAACCTCTCATACCCGATTACGTTAAGCTGCTGTCTACCCACAGCATATGAGTTTAGCCATATGTGATGATTTCAGAGTAGGAATTAAAGTGCCATTTCATCATCCCCCATAGGAAAATAACAATTCTTCTGATAACTATCATCATGGAGCATGTACTATGGATCAGGTAGTGTCCTAAGCATTTTAGGTTATTTTAAAAATTGATGTGTGGAGACAATGGTGAGAGCTCACCAAATGTAGTGAACATAATACAACCTTATGAGAACTCAGCTGGTAAAATCCACACACAATGAATATACTTCTTACAAATGTATGGATAGAACATGCAGGAATATTCACAACTCTTGACACCAGTGAAACAAGGAAAAAACTCCAAGGATGCAGGACAGAGATATTATCACAATTAAGTAGGTGAAAATAGAATTATATGTACTGCACACTGTTCTGAGAAAGCTTAGGATTGAAGAGAAGACTAGGTTAGTTCAGCCATAGAATTTCAACAAACAAACAATCACCATAGTGATGCATGCAAACACAGGGAGGCCCTGACTAGGTACCTTCTGAGGGAGGTGGCAGCCAATGATAGGCCCCCTTGAAGTGCTATCCACTTGACATAAATCCCTGTTATAGAGATCAAATCAGCAAGCTATCGGAGTCTAAAGGCAATACATTTGAAATATATAGTGTTTCTTTCTCAGATTCCATATTTAATAGGCAAACTTATGATTATAAATTTTTTCACACGTGGTTTTCTTTTAAGAGAAAAGATGCTAGTAAGACTTAATGTCAGCATCTCGTGTGTTCGGTAGTCGTTTTTTCTATTGTACATGAACACACTCTTATGCTGGCATAGCAATGCAGTTAAGGCTCTAAAAGCACATAGATCTAGACCAATAATGTGAGTTGACCCATGGGTAAAAGTCAAAGAAAAGATATTTCTGAGCCAGCAGGAAAGACTATCAGACCACTTGCTAGGGTCAATGTCATTCAGTGAGGCATGTTGGCTTGCCATCAGCGGGGTAAGAATCCTCTGCACTCCTAGATTCCAGTAACCATTGCATTTTACCTATAATATTTTCTAATTATCCCTGTATAGAAGCTATTACCTTTGTTTCTTATACAGGAGAAAACTGAGGCTCAGAGAGGTAAAATCACTTATTCCAGTGCACTCAACTACAGGAGTAAGAATAGAGCCACATACTGAACCCAGAACTGTTAGGTTGAAAATTCCAGATTCTTCTCATTACTACCCAGGATGCACTCTCTGAAAGAAATATGAAATCACACATCATTGATGTAGAGGGGGTGGTATTCATTAAAAAAGATTCATTGTGAAAACCCCTGAAAAAGCCAACTTCAACCAAATCAGAGAACTCAATAGGAAGATTTTCAGAAGCTTTCATTTTTTTTTTTTCTTCAGTTTTCAGGAGAATAAAAAATTCTCAAAATTGTGTTCATGACAGACACCTATGGGGGAACTCAGTGTCACTCACTGCTCTCACAAGTAGGTTTAATATATTGGAAGGCTGTTGCCTAAATAAGGAAATACAAGCTGATGGTCCCTTCTCATATCTGATGCCTCCAATTATTCTAGAAGTAGGCAAGAGCAACAAATTGGCAGAAGATTCATAAGGAAAAAATACATTTGTAAGAGGAGATTATTCATTATGCTAAATTGTGTTTGTCTTTCATGAAGAGAGAGGGAGGGAATATTAATATCGGAACTCAAATGACTCTCCCTTCTTATGAAGAGCATTTTTCAGATTTTTGAGCCAAATTGCACTGTCAGAGAATCACTCCAAATTTCATAACCATTATTATGACTCAAGAGCAGTACAAACTACTTAAAGTAGAGTTTGCCTTAGGCACAATTGTGAAGTAAGTAAAATTTATCTTTTGAAATTCATCTTCTGGGCCCTTAGTGTTCTTTCTCTATATTCCCCCAACCCTTCTGGCACAGCCTGCTCTTGTCCCAGTTTTATTTTTTTCTTGTAACAAAAAGTTATTAGTCATTTACACTTTAGCATAAATGCATTTTAATGTTCATAATTAGTGTGTTTCTTCATTTAGGGTAGGCTCATTTTAAGAATTATCTCAAATTGTGAGATAAAAGACTATTGCAATTTTAAGATATCAGGGAAATGATGGAAGAGTTTTTGAGGAAATCATTAAGAAGAGAACTTTTGTATAGTTACTAACGTGATACAATAAAGGCAGTCATCTACAAAAACAATGATAATTGGTGAATACCTACAGCATCTCTTCAAGAAATACTGTATCTACAAACTAGGAATTGAAAGGTAAAATAAAGGCAGGTGTGATGAATCTTTTTTTTTCTTTTTTGCAGTAACAGTTTAGATTGGATAAAATGATAAATCCACCATTTGCCTATTTTTTTTCCATGTTTTGCCTCTTTTGCTAGAAGCACAGAGCACTTTCTGTCCACATTACGCACACGGTTTTTGTCTCACTAAAGCATTGCCCATTATGCAAAATTTATTTCTCACTCTCAGAGATACATTCCCCACAAACCAAAGTTTCCATTTCTCAGTGACATGTTTTCAACAAATGACTGTTAGATAATAATCTGATGAATTAGTATTTACTAGAATAGGCATGACCCAAAACTGCTTAAAGTTTTAGTCATCCATATTCTTAAATTCATTTCCTTTTAAAAATAATTGTTAACCAAATGGAATGTGGCCCAACCTAATTATAAAGTGTTAAACCCCAGGCATATGGCAGATTTAATTAACAGGTGTACGGGCAGCTGACCTCCCCAACTTCATATCAGTGACAAAAATAGCAAGACCTATAGCAAGGGCAGGGAGAGCAGCAACAAAGCCATACAAACACCACTAATAGAGAGCAGACAATTTTCTACTCTTAGGATGAATAAGTTTGAGCCCACCTTGATGGGACTGTGGCATGATGGTATTAATTATACCGTCAGTCACACAGTTTTCATAGGAGGAATAGTTTTCTATGAACTCCTTTAAATTATTTATTCGTTAGGCACATTACTGGATGCAGAGGTGATTATCAATATCAAATAGCACTAAAATGACTGGATTTGCTAGCATCCCCCCACCTATCAATTAACAATTGTTGCTTTAGAATTATTCTAATCACATGTAAGCCCCACTAGTACTAAAGCTTTCCAGGAACAATCTGTAGGATTCTACATCTCTTCTACTAGATATATTGTCTCTCTCTTCCATAACCCAGCAATATCTAGAGTTTTTGATCTCTACTGCTGAAAGGAAGTTTGGATTAAAATCTTTAAGCAGTTATAGAAAATAAAGTGAATTCTTTTTTATAGGCATAACAAAAAGTAGCTGTGTGCATGCAGATACAATTCTCTACCTTAGTCTGGCAGTTCAGATCCCATGACCATTTCCCTTTGATCCTCCTTGTGGTCTTGTTATCACTTTGAAGCAGCATAGCACGCACTCTGGGTACCAGCTTATTAAATACAGGTTATTGTTAAAAGAAAATTCCAACTGAGACTGAGCTGATTCATGTACAGTCGCCCTTGTTTACTAAGAATACTTTTTACTGGAAAATATTGAAAAGCAGCTTTTTATTTTTTCAAAAAAAGAAGTTTTAACTCCCTTTTATTGAGAAAAAAATCTTTGAAGTAAAATTTCACCGATCCCTTCCCAAATTTGTTTAATCTCACATTCTTTGTACTTGAGGATATTCCTGCACACAAGTGACTCAGTTAAATATGTATCTTACTGTCCCATTAACTAATATTGCCATTTTTTGATTGACAATAGAGGTTCCATAACCTAGCTGTTATTGGAAAGAACAGAGGTTTGAAATGCTGTTATTGTTTACTAGTATTAGTCAAATTTTGTAGCTTATATTTTTTCATAAGAATGAAATATGAAAAAAGCTATAATTAAGAGGACCATTTTTCAAATTCCAAAAATATATAACAATTATAAAATTATCATACTTTAAAAATCATACATATGTATAGAAGGGGGAGATAAGTATGTGTGTGTGATATATACACACCTGTGGAAGTGTGGATTACAAATTTTGAGTCAAACAGATCTGGGTTTTACACATTTTACTCACTACATGGTCTTGAACAAGCTTTTGTAGCTCTGTGGACCTCCATTTCCTCATCTATACTCTAGAACTGGTAAAATCCATCTTGAAAAGTGTTGTGAAGGTGAGAAATAATGAACAATGATGAATGGAGCACCTGACATTGAATGGGTTCTAATAAGTAGGAGATGATTTTGCTGCTGTTGCATCTGCACTTGGGAGGTCATTAACCCACCCTAAGTTAATAAATCTTAGCCTCTCATTGAAGTCGTTTCTGTGAGAAGCAGCACCATAGGAAACCATACCTGTGATTCAGAACATCTGTCCCAGACTTTCAATTTGGGGGTCCATATTTTATAGCCTGTGTGTTTTCTTTGTCCTTGGCATACTAAGTATGGCTTGGGTCTCTTATGGAAACCTATGTTCATTTTAGCTACTTTGGAGGAGGCTGAGCTATACTTAGGACCCCCCCCATCCAACCCCGCAAGTGAATTTCCATTATGACAGACGCACAGTCCTTAAAGTCCAAGTACCTTAAACATGTGTTAGATATTTTCTAGATGCTTTATTGAGGTAGTTATCAACCACAGGTAACTAATTTTACCAATGTAATTAATTATAATTTTCTTATCATATGCCTTTAGACAAAAAATTAAATTTTGTAAACTCAAAAAAATACACTTTATAAAGAAGACAGAGAGTGATATAATTAGTATCCTCTCATATTCAATACATCTTAGTCATCCATATCATTATATGGAGACCGTAAGTAGTCTGATGTTAACTCTGACTTTACCCTATTCATAGATAAAAGATCATGGGCTATATCTACCAATCCATATCCCTAATCAATTATTTATTATCCCTTGCTGTATGTACCCCATTTTGGTAAGTGTTGTGGCTGCCTTTGTATGTTTTATGCTGTTAAGATGGTTCTAGTAAAAACTTGTAGGTTCTCAGATTACATATTAAGTCTGGATTTTCATCTGTCACATGCCATTTACTAAGTGTGAAGCCTTGAACAATTTCTTGAGTTTATCTGCTTCCTTTTTCTCATTTATGTAATGAAGAGGCTAAACCAGATGATAACTCAGGTCACTTTCAGTTGTCAGATTCTATGATCTTCCTCCTATTTCCTGAGATGCTAGGTGGTATTTCCTGCATGGTTCAAGAAACATACTCTTTGCTCCAGCCATAAGGAACTATATTCATATCTATCTCACTTCTGGGATTTTGCAAATGCTAAAACTTTCCTTGGAGCATAGAGTCTGCTTTTTATCAGAATAACTCCTAGTCATCCTTTAGGTTCTTTGCAAATGCCCTTTGTTTGCCCAGAGGTCTTCCACGATCCCCTCTACCCATGCGGAATTAAATGCTCCTCTTTCGTTCCCATCGCATCTTAAAACTCCCTCCATGTCTTTTAAAATTCATTGCATGGGGCTGTCTTGTCTATTTGTCTGACTGAATTCTTCACTAGATGGTATGTGTTTTACTTGCACATCAGATTTTCAGCTTTAGTGTGGGATCAAAGATTGCTTCTTTGAATGAATTGGGAGTTGAATTCTCTGCTTTAAATCCTTCAATAGCTTCCATATGGACACTGTGCTACTCCTCTCTTGATCTCTCTTCAAGATGCAGGAGCTTATCTCACTAGCAGGAGGCAATGAAAGAGCTATCAACAGCATCTCTCCAGGAATTGCCCTGGGCAGAAGCCTATGCCCAGGGATAGCCTACATGCAATGATTGGTTGATGTGGATGTATAAAGACCAGTCCCTTTGCCTAAGTGAAAGACAATGTACAGAGACATCTCGGCCTCAGAGCTCCTCATGGGAAAGGCTGAGGGAGGCATTTGAGGTAGCTGCATTGCACTTCCATTCTTTTCTGTGTCCAATCCAGCATGTTCTCTAAAGCACTCAGCAATAAACTTCCTGCCTACAAAACTCCATCTCAGAGTCTGTTGTCCAAGGAATCTAATCTTTGACATCGTAGACCTTAGAATAAAAGTCAAAATTCTTAAAAGGACTGCACATGATTGACCTGGTTCTTTCCTCCATCTTGAACCTATTCTCAACATCATGCCACTTTTCTTCAGTTACACTGTCCATCTTTCTTTATAGTCTTGAAATTTGCTTTTTCCCTCTATCTGGTTATTTTCCTTCTCTAGTCTCTTCTTCTAGAATGCGCCTTCTTGGAATACCTCAAAGATGGCTTGTTTACACCCCTGAAGTCTCAGCTCTGGCACATTTCTCACAATCCTAGTTGTTTCCATGATAGCATTTTTCATAACTAAGAATTATAATGCTCCCTAATATATTGACTCCATTAACATCTAAGCATCTGAAGTTGCACAGAACTGACAACAACAACACACTCATTATTAACCTGGCACGATTTGAAAGACTTTACGTATTTAATCCTAATAATCCTAGGAGACAGGTACTATTATTGTCTCAATTTTACAGATGAGGAATCTGAAGAACAGAAATCCCACAGTTAGCAAGAAGTGATACTGAGATTCAAACTCAGGCATCTGAACTATAAAGTCTGTGCTGTTAACACCTACCGTAGACGGTACGTAACACTTTTTGATGATGTGGAGCAAATGAATGCATGAAATGGATAGGGCAGTGACTTCCTTTTTAGTAATTTTTCTCTAGAGGGTAATAGAGTCCAATATAAGAGTTTTAAAATGTAATTTGAAATGCATGCTGTTTTGGAAAGAGAAGCACTCATGAATTCTGTCTCATCTTCTATGTTGCATTCATTGTTCTGCTGCCCCAGGGAAGAG
>NW_006431919.1:12525744-12543968 GCF_000325575.1 Pteropus alecto | reverse complement strand
TACGCTGGTGCCAAATCCAGTAAGTTGTATGCTGTGCACTCTGGTGCCTGTGTCCCTAACGTCTCTGTAATAACCCAGCAGTTCAAGTATGAGCAAGCCATTCAATGGAACACATATTTGGAAATATTACAATTTATTATACTAAGATAAAAGGTAAGTTTAGTCCTAAATTTGAGGGTGCAAGTTCTTCTTTTAGATCACTATCAATATTAGAGAACATCTAGCTTCATAAATTGCAGCATGATTAAATCCAGTAATGCCATACATAGGAAAGATCAGCTCTAATAAAATTTTCCACCTTCCAAATTTACTTAGTCAGAGACTTTGTCTATAAGGTGCCAAATTTCAGGAAGCAAACTGAAAAATGCGATCAGTCGCCTGAATGTTTTATCTACATTACATTGAATATTTTGTTATTTATAAATTAGAAAGCTGAGGATTTTTGACTTAGTATTCAGCAAAGACACTCAGTCCTTAAATTCTGGCCTTTTTTTTTTTTTTTAATGGAGAATAATAATGCATGCCACATTCTTTTTCCTCTGGCTTTTTGCTATGTTTAAAATCACAGCATATTTTATTATACCTAAACTGGCTATACATTAACACTATACTTAATTGAAAAGCACAGTTAAAAGTGTTATTTAATAGGTTAATTGCTGATGAATTACACAAAAATGTGATAATCTTCTTTGGCTTAACAATTTTGGTAGCCATTTGGCAAGATAAAGTATTGAAAAGGAAATGAATTCTCCAATAACATCTATTACTGGTCTTCTACTTTTATTCCCCAAACTTTGAGTGTCAGTTACAAAATAATCACTTTATAAACACTTACATATGTCTATCTTTGAAATAGTATTATATTTCATAGAAATAGTCTCTCCTTTAAAGTCTATATAGCTAGGAAAACAACTCTATTATTGCTGAGAATAAGTGAAGCCAGTTACAGTAATTGTCACAAACAACTGTAATATAATCAATCCAATTACAACATCATATGTAGTATCAGTAACTGATTGTTTTTCTTCTTTCCCTCTTTGAACCATATACAAAGAGCACTGGCTGGTCCTCTAAATTTATTTCATGAGAATATTGTTTGGATAAATGCTAGTTAAATATTGAGTGCAAAATGAGGCACTAAATGCAAGCAGAAATAAGCTATCTTTATGAAACTTCCAAATAAAATATAGAACTTTTTTTAAAAAAGATACTTCAAGATTTCAAGAGCTATGTTTTATTTACTAATCAATGTCATTGCTCGGTTCTCTATTGTCAAGGAAAGAGTCAATCTGGGGCAGGTCTTTGGTACACTTAGACCTTATATTTGCAAAAAATGAATTATTTAACATATAACCACTGGCCTGATCATGACATTAATTTAAGACGTCCTTCCTCTCTAATTAAGATAACCATTAGATAAGGTTGAACAAGATTTTTTTTTAAAATTTGACAATTTAAGAGTTTGAGAAATATTTGACTAACTTGAAACCTTATTATTTTACTCAGTGTCAGAATATCTTAAAGAAAAAAATTCTTGTAACTGTTGAAAACACACTTTCCTAGTGTATGTGGTGACTTATCAATTAACAATTTAACTCTTCTCCCTTCTGAACAGTGCCTACTACTCTGTGACTGGAAATTACAGAATCAAGGATGTCAATTTTTATGGCAGTCTATAGCTAGACTGAAAACAAGAAATGTTTTCAATAATTATTCAGTGTCTTTAACTTGAAGGCCTCAAAGTCATTGGCAACAACTGATAATTCATCATCATAGTTTCCTATCATTTGTTTATTGCAAAATTGTACACTAAGGTATTTATACCGATCTAAGAATTAAAATGAGTGTAATGTGTCTGCACTGTTTTAATCACTGATTTTCTTTTCTACAAGTTGAATTCTGATTCATTAGGAAGAAAGTTTATGAACTTCTAAATAGTATATTAAACATTTTACTTTAAATATCAATAATACATGTATATTCCAAACTTTAGATATCAATAATACATGTATATTCCAATTTAAATCCTTCAAAGTGAGAAAATATAAGCAAGCAAGAACAAATAACACACAGGAGATGGAATTCAATTAGATAATATCATTAACAATATTAAATAAGTTAATTGGGAAAATCATGACAAATATACAGTAGTGACTTCAAATTTAAAATTTTGAATTTTTTAAACTTCTAAACCACCTTAAGTCAGAGAGCATTTTATTTTTTTCTATAAGAATAATACTTGCATCAATAAATGCCATTTTCATCAATAGATATTGTTTATTTATCTGAGCTAACTAATCATTTTAAGGGAAATTGAACATTTCGGTTTGCAATTTTAAACAATTTTCTGGATATAGGTGAAAAAAAAAAATAGCTCAATGGTATAATCAGGGATAGTCAACCCCAAGTAGTGACCATTAATCTCAGAACACACCATGTAGTGATATGACTAATTATATTTCTAAGAAATGTCCAAATTACAGGTTTTGCCATGCATTCAGTTGAGGGAGAGAACAACCTTATTAGACATTTATAAATCATCTCAAAGGAAATCCGTTTGTCATGACTGGGTTTTTAAATAGAATTTTAATCAGAAACCATTTTAAATTTTTTGTTTGTTTGTTTGTTTGACTGTTTTTAACATAACAGTATCCAGTAGACTTCCCTCTTGGTCTTAATTAATTCTATGACTATTTTAAAAATTAAAACTATCACTCATATTCTCTCAGTATCATCTCAGGTAGGAATGAGCCCCTTTGTAGTAGACATTTTTTGGAGTGTTCTCCCAGACAAGGCATTCTCCCTCTCTGAGATTTGCAGTCCCGTGTAGAAAGTAGGTATCGGCCACCATATTTTTACTACATGAGCCTGTTCCCTGGTGATACCCTACTGGACTAGGAATGGATACCTGGCCTAGACTGGACCATTCACATTTGCTTTTTCAGATTTGGAATTGGACTTGGAGAAGTAGGCTCAGTTTTACTGTCCCCATGAATGAAAGACATGTTATTTGCAACTGTGGAGTGGCCTTTTGTGCAGTGCAGATAGCAGGAAAAGATCAAGTGAAGATGCAAGATTATGCATCTTAAAGGAGTCTGAGAGACATGGTACCAGAGGCTGAATGCTTTCTAGGTCTTCATCTCTGTCCCTAAGGTGGGAATGTCTCCTTTTCCCTCCAAATCCATTTGCTATCTTTATATTTCTTAACAAATTCTACACCTTTGTGTAAGCAAGTGCTAACAGGTTTCTGTGACTTGAATCCCAAAGAGTAGTGATTAAGACATCCATTCTTTTGCATTCTGTGTCCTCTCCCAGCATTTTATATGTACAAAAATACTTAAATATATGTTTTATTATGATGATAATATATGAAAGTTCTTTGATATGGTAGGAATAAATTCAAAGTTATTATTCTCCATCATATATTTTCTCTTCTTCCAAATAACATATAAAATCCACGCATTGCTTTTCAACTTGGCAGTTTCTTGAAACATTTTTTCTTTCTAGTTAGTCACCATGCCTTTCCTTGGGCTTTCTAACATACCTCTAAGGTTAACAAGCATATCAATTGTACAGCGTTCTTATTTTTGTCCAGTGTGATGCCCAGGTCTCTAAATCTATCTTAAAACCACAAGCCCCTGTAGAGTAACATGATGTGTCACCACCAAGCAAGCCACCAACTAGAATCTATTAAGCAATTTCAGTTCTCTCACACCTAGTAATATTGAACTGTGAGTCCTAGAATGTCTCCTACTTAACACTTTACCAATAAGACTCAAAAAAAAAACAAAAAAAAAACAAGATTTGAATCGGGTCTGTGGATATTATCTTTCACTTTCAGTTGGACTAAGAGAGGCTCTATTTAAAAATTCTTAAAGTAACAGATTGCCAAAGACTATCTCTTCCAAATATATTTAGATCTAATCTACTGTGAAAGTGAAAATTTCTATAATGGAAGAAGGATGGAGGGAGAGAGATGGAGAGACGGGTAGAGGGAGACTTAGTTAACAACTATTTTTTTTTTTACTTGTTTCAACATATTTTAATGTGATTTTACATATTTAACTTCCTTACTTATTGTAATTGAATTGTCAGAACATATATACATCGCTAGAAAAAGATTTTTGAGTCTTTTTTGGGCAAAAGCCTAAATAATATAATATTGTTCTCTCTCTAATCATGAGAGTAGTGTTATGAATTGCATTTCAATAAGTTAATTGTATTTAGTTGACAGTGAATGGTTACAGAGTACAGAGTTAGTCAGTTAGCCAACAACAGTTATGGGGTAACTAGTGGATAAGGAATACTAGAGTAGGCACATAGAGGTGATATTAACAAAGAAATGAATAGAGACATTTTTCAAGGAGTTTTAGAGGAAACTGTACAAGTACAGGTGGAACCTGATTAAATATAAGTAGCTTTCTCACATTGTTCAAAATTAGGAAGTCCTGCCATATTAGACAACATGGATGAGCCTTGAGGACATTACACTAAGTGAAATGACCCATCACAGAAAGGCAAATACTGCATGGTTCCACTTGTGTGAGGTTATCTGAGTTGAACGCACAGAAGCAGAGGATAGAAACGTAGTTGCCAGTGGGGAGGGAGAATAGAGGAATTCAATTGAGTATAGTTTCAGTTATGCAACATGAAGTTACAGAGATCTGTTGTACAACGCTGTAACCAAAGACAGTAACATTATATCGTACACTTAAAATTTTGCTAAGTGGGTAAATCTCATGTTAAGTGTTCTTCTCGCAATAATAATAATAACAATAATAATAATAATAATAATAATAATAATAAAGAACATTTTAAACTTATACAAAAATCAGTCAAAAGTTTTAAGCAAACCTATGCCTGAGGAAAGAGACCTGTGTCCTAGAGTAGTTGAGCAATGCAAAGAACTGCCTATTATCATTTTGTTAATACAAGAGGCAGTTGACTTGCGAGTGTTTTTGCTCTGGGTGTCAGATGGTGACAGCCGTGCCTCGGTGCCAGTGCCATGGCCTGAACACTGCCCTGCATCCTAGTGCGCAAGGAGCACCGCCTGGAACACTGAGCACTTTGAGGCGTGCCTCCTCTCTTCAGTTGGTCTTTGGCAGCTATTCAAATGCAAGTCAAATCTGTTAGGACTGGCTTTGCAAAACATCTCTAAAGCAAGAACTCCTACCAAAGAGCAAAATGGAAATTCTGCTCTTAGAAAACTTCCAGAATTAGGTTTTATTTCTGACACTTCAGATAATATATTAAAAAATTGTCTTCATACAGTGAAAGTGCCTCACACATATTATTTACACTGCCTGTATTTGTGAGGAGTTGGGGTGTGGGGAGAAATGCACTTGAAGGATCTAAAGCATAGAAATGCTCAGTGATTCTCCAAAGCTTGATTGATAACAATAATAATTTTCACTATGACTACCACTCCTGCCATCGATGCTGCTGTCTTCCAAGGACCACACAAAACACTTCACATACAATCTTTCTCTTAAGTTTTACAGTGCCTCTATTGGTGAGTGAAAAAAGGCTCATAGAGTTGTTTCCAAACATGGATAGCTACAAAGAAGTGGGACGGAACTGCTTAATGCTATAGCCCATATTCCTAACTACTAACACCATCCTTCAAAAATCTCACGAAAGGCTTTTCACTACATAATCATTCTGTTATTATGCTTCTAAATATTTTTGTATCAGATTCAAAATTATTTTCCATATTTTGTTCTCACATAGTGAGTGCGTAAAACTAATCAGTGATCATCTAACACTATTTCAAATGTTGAATGTATATTCCACTTGACCATTCATTGAAGCATTTGCCATGACATGATACATAGGGATATTAATGTATATTTGTTTGGTTATTGTCTGTCTCCCTCACTAGAATGTAAGGTCCATTAGAACAGAGATTTTCTTTTTTATTATTATTTCAGGAATACTTTACATTGGTTAGACATTTATATAGTTTATGAAATGATCCCCCAATTACTCTATCACCCATAGCCATTACAATCCTGCTGAGTGCATTCCGTATGCCGTGTTCCGCATCCCTGTAACCATCTTCCAACTACTAATTTGTTCCACTTTAACTCTTCATTCCTTTCTCCCAGCCACCCAACACCTCTCCCCTCTGGCAGTCACCAGAATGTCCTCTGTATTTGTGAGTCTGTTTTCAATTAGTTTGTTCTTTTTGTTCCTTAGATTCTTCATATAAGTGAAATCATATGGTATTTCTCTTTCTCTGTCTGACTTATTTCACTCAGCATAACAACTTTTAGGTCCATCCATATCATTCATTGCATATGGTAGAATTCCATTTTTCATGGCTGAGTAATATTCCATTGTATATATGAACCATAACTTCTTTACCCAATCGTCTGTTAATGGGCATTTAGGTTGCTTCCATATCTTGGCTATTGTAAATAGTACTGCTGTGAACACAGGGGTGCATAGATCATCCTGAATTATTGTTTTGGTTTTCTTTGGATAAATACCCAGAAGTGAAATTGCTGAATTCATTTTTAATTTTCTGAGGAACCTCCAGACTGTTTTCCATAGTAGCTATATCAATTTGCATTCCCACCAACAGTGTCCGAGGGTTCCCTTTTCTCCACAACTTTGCCAATATTTGTTGTTTTTTGATTTAGTGATTATAGCCATTCTTACAGGTGTTAGGTGATATCTCATTGTGGTTTCAATTTACATTTCTTTAACAGAGATTTTCTGTTTGAGTCATTAGCCTATTTTCAGAGTTTAGATTAGCATAGACATTTAATATGTATATGTTGAATGAATAAATTATAATCTAGACCCCAAAATATCAAGGACTATCTCCATTTTAGATTAGAAATATAATTATTCTTAGATTATCAACTCATTAAAAGCATTTTTACTTGAGCTATTTAATCTGATTCTATAAGTACCGCCATATGACACAGGAAGAATACAGAAGAAAACCGCTATGTTGATATTTAAGTGAAGGAGAAGTGAACTAGGGGAATAGATATTCAAGAAGCATACCATGTGGCAGAGAAAAATCAGGCCTTGAAACTTCCAAAACTGAAGTTCAAATCCTGACGCTGTCTGTGACATGTGTGACTGCAGATAAATTGTTTCCCTTCAGGTATAAGAATGAGTAATTAAGATTACATAAAAATGAGGAGTAATTAAGATTACCTAAAGAAATGACTATGAGAATGACATGAGATAAAACATTGGTGCATGACTTTTAAAATATTATTTTCCTCACTTCCTTTGAAACACTGCAAAACAGCAAAGCATTCTATTTTGAACAACTGGAAATCTCTCTACCAAATCATCCGGGGCAACAAAACAGAGAAGAAAAAAGATGCAAGGCCCTCACAGACGTGGAGGTCAACTGAGAAAACATCAGACAGAACATGGCAACCTGGGTGATACCTAAACCAAATGTCAAAGCCGAGACACGAAAGAGAAGGCATGAAAAGCAGCCCCAGAAAAGAAAGTGGACAGCATGGCTTTTGGACTTAGAACTGTGTGGGGGGGCCAACTTCAGAAGCAGCTTAGTGTGATGGTGAGATAGTGAATAGAACTAAATTCAGACCAAAAAGCTAGAGCTTTTCATTTCAAAGAGAGGGACAGAAGGGGTAGGCTGGCTTGTGTTTCAGGAAAGCTCCATAGAACTTCACAATCTTTGGGAATTCCCCAGGGTGTAAAAGTTCAATAAAAGAAAATTGGCTTAAAGTACTCAGCACTAAGTGAACATCTCAAGATCAGTAGGTAGTCCACTTCCCCTCCTCCTTAGCTCTTTGGACTGGACACAGTGGAAAAATCAGAAAAAAAAAAAAAAGCTAAATAATTATTAAGGAGATAGAAAGCATATGGGTGGTGCTGTGTGAAATACTCATGATGAGCAGATAACAGACAGCGTTTCAAAGAACTGCCCCTTTTTAAAAGGCAAGGTTATGAGGTGATTAGCACATGGCAACATGGTAGATGGAAATATAAATAAGGAAACTTATATGTTTTTGCTTTCTTTCCAGGATCCTTTAGTTTTATGTAATTCTAAGTTTATGTAATTAATGAAGAAAAAAAGTGGAAATTCTGTAATTATTCAGAGGATTTGGGTATATATAAAAGTCAGTTTAGATAATGACCTTCAATATTGTTAGCCATTTCATAGTTATTCATAAATGTTAAGGTGCACATTTTTAATAAAGAAAAAATATATTTATATAGAAAATACTAGGTTCCAGTTATTGTTTTCAATGCTTTTCACATAGTAATATATGTAACCCTTAAGCAATCCCAGTAAGGTAAGAACTAATAAACTCATTTTACAGATGATGAAACTGAGGCAAAGAGGGGTTGTATGAGCTTTCCCAAATGACTCAGCTGGTATGCGGCAGAGACAAGGTTCAGACACAGAGAGCCCGGCTGCAGAGACTGTGCACTTAAGCATCCTGCATACCACCACCGAAGTCTTATTTGATCAGTTCAGCAGAAAATAGCAGTGGGGGCCAGCCTACCTATTGTTAATCAGAAAACAAAATCTTAAAATGTGACTATGCATATTATACTCATACTAGACTATAACATATACTCTCTCTCCTTTCAGATGAATTTTTCCCACTGTTGGATGGGAAAAACAGGAGCAATACTCATAACCATTCGATGTCAATTATTTAAGCCGGTTATTTATTTATTTATTTATTTATTTTTACATAAAAGGAAGATTTCATATATGAATAAGTGGATATAGGGGTCCAAGGAGATTGGACATGGGAATGGGAAATTAGTTCAAGAAAATTAGTTCACTGAAAATGAGGTTGTGATTATAGGAGAGAATGCTGGCGAGACAGAGAGCTAGACATTGTAACTAAATGAAGGCAGAGGAGAGCAGCAGAGAACCCAGGCTCTGAGGGAAATCTGGGCCGAAATCCCAGGTCATCTTGGATAAGTCACCAGTTTCTCCTAAATGCCTCGTTTCCTCACCTGTGAAGTGGCAGTAATCATGGGGGCTCCCTTATGGAACAGTTGTGAAAATTAGAAGAGACAGCTTAATATTGTAGCCATTAGTAACATCACACACATTAGATATGGAATAAGAAATATTAAAGAATCACACTTGATTAAAGATTTAACAAATAAATAAAATAGTATCCTATAATAAGGTGAAGACCACTATAGGAGTTGGTATAACCTCTCCAATTAGAGAAATGCAAATACAAATGCTGTATTCCTTTTAAGTGTAAAACTAATAGTTTTTATTACTTTATTTGCCAAACATTTGAATTCAATATAGAAGAGGAGTATAAGAAAAACTAGGATATTATAGGTGCTTGCATCTGTAAGTTAATATAGTTATTTTGATGAGGAAATATGTAAGCATCTATTTGGAAAATAGTACCTGTCTAGATACAATTAATTAGTTTAAAATTTTATTCAATAACCATATAGACAAAACTGTAACTTCATCTTCACATACAAAGTTTTAGTATACAAAATTAGCAATAAGGATCTTTATGATTTTACAGTTTTCTGGTTTTCGTTTTTAAATGACCTTTCTCAAAATTTACAATATATATAAAACATTTAGGACCCCGTATTATTGTAAATATCTTAATCAAAGCCTCATTTAGAGATAATTGACTTTATACCTAGACTTCTAAGTTGGCATGTATACTGTTTTAAAAGGTGTAAAATGGATCCTCTAGTGGTTATATGTTGATAGGTGAAACATCAAAAAATATTTGAGGTTTTCTATTTATATTTCAGAATAATAATTTCATTTTAAAGCAGGAATATAAAGTTTTATTTATAGGTAATTTTAAATTTCAAACTTAAATTTTTAAACCATTCTTTTAATAAATGCATTAAAATTATGTTACCAACATTAAAATCCACAACAGAAATTAGGGAAACACTGGAAAATGTGAAGCATTTAAACTTTAAAAGAATATAAATCTCTCTTTCAAGTTTCCTTAAAAACATTTTGTGTTATGTAATTTTCTATTGTATCTCAAGAATTTAATAAAAACACATTCATCACTAATTGAGTAAAGATTTCAGTCCACTGTTCTGTATTATACAGGTAAAACTAACCAGATTATCTAATTTTCTTTGCTCTGTTTGTGTGTGTGTTCTTCAACTAATATTTAAAGATATATAAACACTAACTATATTCCATCTAACATCCATTATTAAAATGATAATCAGGTATGCCTTTTCATTTTCCCTTTTAAACTTATAAGACACCATGAAACAGGTAAGAAAGAAGAAAAATTGGAACTACTAGAACTACTGGATTTTATCTTTTGACTTAAAAGCCTTTGACTTCTCTTATTCCAGTACCACTCTCCCCATATGTATTGCCAACCAATAGAAAACTGTGAATGCACGCGCGTGCGCTCTCTCGCTCTCTCTCTCTCGCTCTCGCTCGCTCGCTCGCGCTCTCTCTCGCTCGCTCGCTCGCTCTCTCTCTTTCAAAACACCACCTTGCCCTGACAGTTCCACAGTTCTAATTAAATGCTACGTTTTGTTAAGCAAATTAGGAGTTACAATAAAGTGGAGGGAGCATGTGAAATGAATAATTAACGTTGTATAGACTTCAGCATCATAATTAAGATTAAATGCTGCATATATCCAAACGAGATTAGCACAGCCATTGAAAGCAGCGATGTGCTCTGTGGGAGAGTATGCTTTTGCTAAATAATGTTTTATGAAGAGTATTCAAAAAACATTAAGCATAAGGTTGTCATATATAAAATGATTAAAGTTTTATACAAAAAAAAAAAAAGCTGTAATTCCGGTAAATGAAGTAGTTTCATTTTCCTGCTGTTTTCACCTTTAGGAACATACTGTAAATGGAAGGAAACTCCATGTGATATCTTATTAAATAGAGTATGAATCCCCTTGTTTGAAAGTAATGAACCCTCACTGCATACATTTGAGGTAACAGACAGTTTCAGGCACTTAACCTCACTTACTTCTTTGATATCTCTCAGAAAGATATATTTCATTTAACTTATTTATTGCCTCTCTCAGTCTTGCTAGTAACTTTTTTGGGATAGGCATTACTCAAACATTTATTTAACTCATCTTTTACTGAATTTGTTTTTCATGTTCCCCTAATTCCTGAAAACTCTGAAGAGTTGGCAATAGATAGATAGCTAGAGAGCACGTGCACTTCATTCATGCTGACAGCTAGCAACTTCTGCTGAAATTCGACTTGATTCCGAGCAGTTTCATTCACTCTCCTTCCTTGCTTCTTTTCTTAAAGATTTCGACAAACTAAAGCAAAATGTGATTTTTACACTAGTAAATTTTATTGCTTATAGTTCTTTGCTGCCTAACCTCTCCACTGTTTTGTTATGAACCAACCTAAAACTGTTTAAAATGAAAAAGTAAAAAGTTTATCTTAAATCTAATCCCATAATATTATCATTAAATTAAAAGAACAGTAAAATGAATATATTTTTAAATTATGTTTACACTATATGTATAATTTTATGCACAAAAATTTGAGATCAGAAACTCTATACTCTGAATTAGCAAAATCATTGCTCAAAATGGTCAACTATTTAATAAGAAACCCAGTGAAAATGCTGATAGACTAGGTAGACAGATTTATATATATGTATACAATTATATGCATGTATATATATCATTATTTTAAAATCTATTTTATTCTATTTAAAAAATCCCCTCATAAAATTAAGATAAAAACAAAAGTTTTGCTATCATGATATATATCAGTTCAGGAGAAAAAAGTGTTTTGTTTTGTTTTGTTGAGGGTGCATTTTTTCCCCCTCCCCATAGTTACTTAGACATATTGCAATGTAATTTATTTGAAAAACAGTTATTGTAGAGAAACAATTCAGGGACTGCATTTACTTTTAGGTAAGTCATTGTGAAGTCTGGTAGGGTAGAATGAAGGAAGAAATCAAAGAAAGAGTCCCATGAAATAGGATAATCAGATAGGCTGTTATTTAAAATAACGAGGAATCTGAGGTTTTATTCACCTTTTTCAAGTGTTTGTTTTATCAAAATCATACTATGAATTTGATTTAGAATAGGATGGCTCCTATAAACTGAGAAAGGAACTTAAAATATACATATTTTTATTTCTTTTTTGATATTATTATTTTCTGGAAATAGCATTCTATACTCTAAAAATTAGCAGACAAAAAAGATTTAAAAAAAAAGTTTGTGAACACCAAATCAAGAGTTAGCAATCTATCTCATTACATCACAAATGAGTAAAAGGGAAACCCTAAAACACTGTATATTAAATGTCAATCAAATATATATTAGGTAAAAATTTAGAAAAACTCAAGTCATGGATTTACTAAGAGATCCATCATTTTTACTTTTTTACTAACTAATGCCAGGACAATTTTCAAAATAATAAAATAGATAACAAAAATATATTATTGAGCTGATCAGGTGTGAAGAGAACAAAAAAACACTGCAGTTAATATACTTTCCAATTAAACAAATTCTTTTTAAAAATTACATTAGTCACCCATTTTGGTGTGAAAAAATTATTGCTTTATAGATTCAAGCTTTAAGATGAAAGTTAGATACTATTACTGTAACTATAAATTACATTTATAGCAATATAATTGCAAGTCTTACAAGTAGGTAGCACTAATAGTCTTTTCAATTACAGTGCCATAAACATTGTTTATGGCAGCATAAATATTGATATTAATATAATCAAGAATCAATAGTTGTTATTCAAAGCGTCATGCAAAATATAACTAAGTTGTTAGATGAAATATTTAATTTTAAGCCTATGTGCAATATGTATTTCCAAGAGAGGAAATTCTGTGTGAAGTGTAACAAAATTTAAATATTTATTTAAAATGAAAAGAAAAATAGCTGTATTCATTTGATATCCACAAATGTTTTCATTTTATGAAATGTTTTCCTTGAAAATATTTTATAATTAAGAAAAGTTGATATAAATGGATCTTTACAACAGTAATTTTCAAATCAGCATGAATGAGTCCCATGGAGCAATCAAACCCAAGCACAGTACTCAATTTTAGTACTAGAAAAAGTAACTTGAAAAAGCACTAACAACATTGTTGGGGTTCCCTGGAAAGATTCTATGCAACCCTCCCGCTGTAGTGGACAGAATTCTAAGATCAACTCCAAAATTCTTTCACCTTGCTGTGTATGCCCTATATAATTCCCTCCCCTTGAGTACAGGTGGGCCTTACCCAATCAGGTGAGTATTTTTGTAAAAGATAATCTAGAGGTCAGAGAAGAGAGAAGTCAGAAACTCTAAGCTGCAGTGGATGCATTGTTGGCCTTAAAGGAGCAAAGAGCCATGTTTTTGAGAGGCTCACAAGACACAGAACAGCAGGCTGCCTCTAGAAGTTGACAACAACCAGTGAGTAAATGGGGTCCTCACTAATATAACAGGAAGAAAATAAATTCCACTAACAACCAATGAGAATGAAAGGGGACTTTGAGTCTCAAATGTACATACAACTCTAATTAGTACCATGAGTGGAGCTCAATGAAACCCTGAGTGAAGCCCAATTAGTCCATACCCAGACTTTTAACCTACAGAACTATGAAATAATAAGTGAATGTTCTTTAAGTCTCTGTCTGTGGTAATTTATTACACAGCACTACGATAAAAAACTAATACATATGCTTTAGCCCATCTGTCCGAAAGTATGCTTATTTCTTCTGCTTATCCGTTCTAGTATAAAAGCAATTGAAAACTTAAGAATAAGAAACCATTATACCAGACTTTTAACCTACAGAACTATGAAATAATAAGTGAATGTTCTTTAAGTCTCTGTCTGTGGTAATTTATTACACAGCACTACGATAAAAAACTAATACATATGCTTTAGCCCATCTGTCCGAAAGTATGCTTATTTCTTCTGCTTATCCGTTCTAGTATAAAAGCAATTGAAAACTTAAGAATAAGAAACCATATTTTTCCTGATTCTCCAAACTGGTTTCAATGCACAATGGCCATCAAGATAGCAGGCCTCAAGTTTGAAATGTGAGTGCACGTGTTCTTTGTACCACTGGAAGGGCATCTACAAGCACCTATGAAAGGCACATATCCATAAACACAAACTTTGTTGGTACATATAAACATCACCATTTAATTTTGAAAAAAAATCAGGATATAGAACCGTAGTGTAATTAATACCTGGGAAAACTGTAAATTCAAGTCCAAAATTTTAGAAAAGAGCCATATGGGTGTCACCATATTAGTTTGTAACAGAATCATTTAATTTCTTTAAAACTCAGGCAGGACTATCTACCTCAAATTCTCCACTTTATGAGAGAACAGACCTAAGAGAGTTGAAATATATTCCCCAATTTCATCCGAATATGTAGTAACATGGTCTAGCTATGTAATTTCAAATAAAGAGAAACCTAAACTTATTATCTGCCATGTTCCATGTACAGACTAGCTGCTTTTATTATTTGATATTTAATTATATACCATTTTTCTTAGAATGGATTAGAAAGAAGCAATAACAATGGTCTGAAAGTTAGGTACTGCTAACCAAGCAGGTATAACATAAGAGAGTAGCATAAATAGTGAAGAAGTAGGGGGTATATACCTCCCTGAATGATCTTGAAAAAAAAAAATTTTTTTTTAAAACTTTGTATGACTAATTGAAATACATATTACTCCCAAAGACTTGCAAGAGAGAAAAATAATGAAATGGTTAGAAACAGAAGCTTTGTAATTTCTGTTTTGGAACATTTATTAGTAAATGATCTAATTTCTCTAGGCCTTATTTTCCTCAACTTTAAGATGGGATAAAACAGTGTCTATTTTTGATTATGTTGCCATAAGGATTAAATCAGATAATGCAGGTAAAACACTGAGGACAATGCCAGGCACATAGTACAATCTTAACCTAATCAGTAGCGAGTAATAAGAATAGGAGTGATCAAATAGCAGTATCGAAATGAAAGAACCGACTTCCTTAACTCTAATAATCTCTTGTCATGTCATTGGGGGTTGTATACCATATGCAATCTTCTAGTCAATTCCATATGCACGTACATATATGTGTATATATGTGTATATCTCAAATATGGCATTGTTGCTTCTGATATCTGCCCTCACCTGATTTGTGGATGGAATTATTGATATCGGTATATCGTTTGAAACTATTCTGATTAAAGCACCTATACTTCATATAGTTTAGAAGGCAATTCTCCCTGTCTCTCTCAACACACACATCTGTGCATACTTGTGCACGCATGCACACACACACACACACACAGTTACGGTGTTCAGCTATTTGTAAAAGAACCAACATTTATGAATTATCTTTTATTCCCTCCTCAAAGGAATATAGGTATCACATTAGACTAAATCAGAGATATCCAACTGGCAAATCCTAGACCAGATTTGGTTTATGGATGTTGTAGTTGCCTAGCACAGTGCTGGGTTCTTAGTGCCACACAGAAGATATATTTTTTAAATGCATTAGTTACCAAGACTTACAAATTGGGAAAATCACATTAAAATTGATTTCTGTCTTCTTTAAAATTAAAATATAGATTAGTATTTTAAAAGTAGGTATTAGATCACATGGAGCAAAATTTAAAAGATATAAGCAGTATCCAATGAAAAAATTATCTCCCTCACATCCACGTTCCTCAACCAATCAATTTCTCTCCTCAAAGGCAACATTTGTTACCAGTTTACTGTGTTTCTTTACAGTCATGAGCTTCCCTAAATTCTTTTGGTTGGTGGCGGGGATGGGGCTGAGAAATTCCGGAACCACTTAGATTTCGTTTTTCTTATGGTAACATTCAGTGGCTACCTAAAAACCCCCCAACCCACCACTCACTTCCCCTTCAGTGATTTGCTAAGAATTCTGGACATTATTTTAGGAAAAAAGATATTTTAAAATTTGTATCTGTAACAATGTTGTTTGAAGACATGCCTTGCCATTTTTTCTTACCTCAGTGTCCCAGAAGACCATGGTAAGTTAAAACTGAGTAATTGAAAATGTTCCTTCCTTTAAACAGAGAATAGTGTCACATTCACCCAGGTATTAGGTTACAGCTTTCCGCGCCGCCCCCGCCCCCAGAAAAAGCCCAGTGAAACTTAGAAATGTTCTTAGCAATTTCAGAGTTTTAAACAAAATACTTTATTTATTTTTTAGACAGAAAATTTATTTCATTATACGTGTGGAATTATCTAAGCACTAAGACATCCAGAGGTTGAGGAGATGTTCTACCTGCACAACACGTTGTTCTGAAGACTCGCATTTAGAAATAATTTGCCATGGGGCTGAAATGTTACATTCTTTCAATACCTTTGGGTCAGATTATCTTGTAATGAAGAATTTTGTCCAATTGTATTAAATAGCATCCAATCATTAATTATTTCAATAGAAAATGAGAGTTCAGAGAAGAATTTTCTGCTGATACGGCAGAACAATTTCCCAAATGCTATGGGGCTCCACGAGGGCACTGCTGCTATTGTCATCTAGTTTAAGGAATTGCTATGAACAGTCTTTTTGTTTGTAACAAACCATTTGATGCCATCTCTATAGCTCATTGCTGCAATTTAGGCAACTGCCTTTTATATATGTTGGGCTAAATCCTAATTACAGCCAAAGTGACTCCTCACTTGCATTTTTAATGACTAAATAATTGATTAGTTGGTGAATACTCAACATACATGATTTTAAAACACTAAATATAAGAAAATATTCTAATCACCCATGGACAAGATTAATATATATATATACACACACACACACACACACACACACACACACACACATATATATATGTTCCAATATAATAAGTGTTAAAAATGCAGGGCAGTTAACTACCAGTTAATAGTCATCAGCTAATTTATGCTAGTTTCAGAGTTAGGGTTAAGTACTCTAGCAAAAGCATTTGTTCGCCTTGGAGATTATGTTTCATTTCCAACATAACCCTCAAATTAAAAAGATATACATGTTGTCATCAGCCCTGTTTCTTATGCACAGTAGCTCCCATTGTCCTAAAGCGTCCCCTTGGGTCATCTTGCTACAGAAGCAGTTAATTTTTTTTTCAAATTCGTAACGTGAAACTGCATAGTTGGAAATCAAAAAACAGCTCTGAATACTTAGTACGTTTAACTACAGGTTCAAAAATTGTAAGGCGGTGGAGTCAAGGTTATCCCAGAACAAATGATCAAATTCACAAAAAAAGAGGCCTTCATTATTTTGAGGAAGTCCACAAGTTTATTTATGTAACTGATATAGATATAAATATAGAAATAAATACAGACATAGATCTCTTACACCAGGCCAAGCCTTAGAAAATAAGAGCAGGAGATTTGGACAGAGATTGGATGGAGACGTGGACAGAGACATCTGGCCATGGGAGTATTGCTCTTTAGAAATCTATAGGGAGGTTTCACTTTTGGATTAACTTCAATACCCAACACTATCCAGGCTGTCAGCGAAGGTTGTATAAAGACACTGTTAATAAGCCATTCAAGAAGGTATTTGCATAAACTGTCTTTCTTAAACTAAATATTAAAAATGGTATTGTTGTGCAAAGCCAAATTGGTAAGCAATTAACGTCTGAACCCTAAATTGCTTCTGCTACTATTCTGTAAAGAAGAAAAAAATAGTCGTCTTCAAATCTCGCTTCAAGTTCTCCATAAGAAGGCCTGGATCCAAAACAACTGGAACTGTACACCCAGGCTACAAATTGGGATTTGTGATGAAGACCTCAACAGGAAAAGGATTGTGTGTTAGGTTGCAGAACTGCCGTAATGAAGTAGCACAGCCTAGGTAACTTAAAAAACAAACTTATTTTCTCACAAGGCTGGGGTTTAGAAGTCCAAAATCAAGGTATCGGTAAGGTTGGTTTCTTCTGGGACTTTTTCCCTTGGTTTCTCCCTATGTATTCACATGGGTGTGTATGTGTGTGTCCCAATCTGTTCTTATCAGGACATCAGCCAAAATCATGACCTCATTTTAATGACTATTTAAAGACTCTGTCTCTAATATAGTCACATTCTGAAGTCCTGGGAGTTAAGACATCAACATATGAATTTTGAGAGGACTCAATTCAGCCCCTAACAGTTCATAAGTAAAAATTATGATAATTGAAGATTGCAGCTCAAAAATGTGTCACACTGGTGATTGTGCTTACAATTTACATATTATTTTTGCCCTTACTTTGGCTCATTAGGAAGGAAGGAAGGAAGGAAGGAAGGAAGGAAGGAAGGAAGG
>NW_006431919.1:12523312-12525675 GCF_000325575.1 Pteropus alecto | reverse complement strand
GAGACGTTTCATTAAAGATGGTTTCGAGGATGTGTTTATCTCCAAACTCATCAAATTGTTTTTGTGCGTCTATCATACTGCAATTTAAAAATAAAAATAAAAATTTAAGGCTATAAACTCCTTTTACAAGTCAAGAGAGAAAGAGAGAAAGAGAGAAAGAAAGAAAGAAAAGGAAGATTTTTCTATTTAAAAAAAAATCAGCTAATAATTTGACCTTTCTTCCTACACACTAATATTAAATCTTTGTAGACAACCTATTAAGATCTTTTTTAATAGGCTTCCAATGGGAAAGTTTCTTGTAGATCAAGATACCTGGATAATAATATGCCATAATACCTTCTATCTTCTGGTATCATAATTGAAGGAAGACAAAGCTGCTAAGATATAATTTTCGTTTAACAGTAAATCTCCTTAAAGTTTTCAGTAAGGATGGTCAGTGCTGTCCAGGACAAAACCAGTCTTTACCGGATGTATAAAGAAAGGCATTTGGCTCTGAGGGCATCGAGTTAATTGGCAACCTGTAGAAAGAAACTTGCTTTCTACATGCCAGGAACCTCAAAGGTGCATAGTAACTAGTGGCCAAAAGACGTACAGGTCTGAAACTCCATAAACTTTTAAAGAATATTAATTATAATACACAAATATTGAATAAAAGGGATATGCAAGCAATTGTCACTATTCTTTCTAAATACCCAAGCTGAATACCTTGTTTTATATGACTATAGTTAATGATCAACTCGCTATTTGTGTTACAAAAGATAAATGAAGTTAAATCATATTTAGATGATTTAATAGATAATTATATATTTTTAAATTATTAATGCAAACATAATATCAGGAACATGTAAATAATTAATGATGTACTTATAAATAATTTCTATTAGTGAAATAGATTAAGAAAATGATTTGTCCTTACCAGTGGGCTCATAAATATTTAACAATAACTACTACTGACAGCTTTTAGATTCACCTCAAAACCCTAACATTTAACCCTGTTTAAAAAATGGAGTGCATTTTTAAATGGAAAATAAAGTGTACTTACGTATAATCCTTATTTACTTCGGATTATTTAAATACATTTTTAAATGGCTTGAACACAAATATCATTCCTATTGTGTTTAATATTCATAGAGCCAAGGTAATTTTTCTTTTAAATCTTAAATCTGAAAGATGTTAAAATATTTGTGTTCATTAAAATATAATTTGATAGTTTCAATCTATAGCATGCTCAATTTACATATTCCCTAACTCAACATATTGAGTTAAAAAATAATTATGTCAGAAACTTCTTTATATAGTTGCTTTTCCAGCAATACGCTTCCAACAGACCCCAAAATATGTCTATCAATGGGGACAGCCATTTTGCATAGGTGACCTGTAGTTCACCCACCCTTGTGGTAAACAAGAAGGAATTTGCTGGGGTGGTTAAGAAGCAGTTACTTGCAACAAAAGAGCAGATATCATGTAGTCAGCTTCTCCAGAACAGTGAGCACTTGAGGATCCAAATATCCTTATAAATGACAAGGCCAGCTGTCATCTTTGTTCGTCCTTGAACTGGGAAGTCTATAACTCCATATTGAGACATGCATGCTTCTCATTTGATGTAACAGTTTCTGAATCTTTACCATTAAGAATACATTATGTTCCTTAACTGTGTCTGTTCTTATCTACCAGTTAATATTAACTTTATGATGATCACATAATATGTGCAGGGATCTACACAAAAATATGCATACAAATATATATAAACCTATATTACATATTTAAAGCTATATTGCATATGTAAATTTATATTATGTATATAAACTACATATTATATAAGACCATATATAAATATATACTCTATTTAAATGTATAATGCATATATAGAAATCTTAAAATATATATTATATGTAAACATATATAAACCTTAAGATATGCATATTATAAACTCCATATTTTTTTTAAATTCTCCCTTTGATAACTACCTCTACTTCATGGTACAATATTTCTTTATGTATCTGAAAAATACAATCAGTCTTACAGACTCAATGGTAATTCTCTTTATGATATCTTTGATTTCTGTACTCCATGATTTGCTTATCTCTATTCTGATTCAATATATAAACCTTAAGATATGCATATTATAAACTCCATATTTTTTTTAAATTCTCCCTTTGATAACTACCTCTACTTCATGGTACAATATTTCTTTATGTATCTGAAAAATACAATCAGTCTTACAGACTCAATGGTAATTCTCTTTATGATATCTTTGATTTCTGTACTCCATGATTTGCTTATCTCTATTCTGATTCATGATTTCCTCATCACTGTTCTGATCCATTCTAAATTGGTTTTATAATTTATGCTCAGTTTGCTCT
>NW_006431919.1:12484277-12523274 GCF_000325575.1 Pteropus alecto | reverse complement strand
TTTGCTGTAGGGTTTTTTAAATTTATTTTTATTTTTATTTTTTTGGTGGGAGCAGAGGACAGGTCTAGGTATGAAGGAAGTCAGTACTCTCTTTCTGTATGAATAATTAAAGTAACATCAGCCTATGCTATAAAGAAATTACCTTCTTGTTCTTCACCATGTTATACTAATGGCTGGAAGACTTTACCATTCTGTTATTCAAGCTTTTGTTTTTATCAGATGTTTTATGATCTTACTTTTATTACATAATTAGGTAGGAATCTATCCCCTAATAGGTAGATGGAAACTGGGATTTCATGGAAGTCACAAAAATTTTGTGTAGGAAAATAAGCATTCAATAAGGGTTTGTGTAACAATAATAAAAAAAAAGAGAGAGAGAGGTACTGATTCTGATAGGAGGCTAAATAGAACTAGACACGACAAACCGCAATTCACAATAGAGATATAATATTTATGAAACGCAATAGCCATTATGAAGTGAAAGCTACAGGAACTGCAGAGAGATTTAGTAGAAATACACTAACAATAGACGGCTAAGCCACTCTCAGAACAAACAGATAAAAGTGGACAAAAAATGAGTAAGGCGATAACAACAAAAATAAGTAAAGAGATGGAAAATCTGAACACTATAATCATTAAGATAGATCTTATAAATTTTAGAATTTACACCCTTACAATAGAGAATGTACTTTTTTTCCTCAAGAATGGTGGAAGTTTCACAACAATTACTCAAGTACTAGGATCGCACTGAATATATATCTAAGTCCCATACGGCAGAAATAATATGGACAGCTCTGATCACAATGCAATAAAACTAGAAAATATTAACAAAAACAAAAGTACTTTTCGAATGGGAATTAACAAAAAAATACAATCTCTATTAAAAGACTTGTGTGAAAGGAGAAACACAAACTGAAATTACAGAATTTCTAAGAAAGTAAAACACTACTTCCTGGAATCTATGCAGCCTGTTTAAAGCAGTGATAAGAGGAACATTCATAGTTCTAAAGAGTGTCATCAGAAAAAAAAAAAAAAAAACTAAGAAAATAAATGTATTAAATACCTAGCTTAAAAATATTTTAAACATTAAAAAAAAGCAAAGCAAGCCAAAAGAGAGTATAAGAAGGAAAATAAAGAGCCAAGATTAATGAGAAAAAAATACAAATAAAAGAACCTAATAATAAATAATAATTTAAATAATTAATTCAAATCCTATTATTGCAAACCACAATTAACAAAACAGACAAATCACTAGCAAACCTGATCTAGAAACAATGGCGGAGGAATCACAAACATATAAACTAAAAAATGAAAAGAGAGAAACAATCATTGAGAGATAACTTTTTTAAAAATCATGACACTAGAGTACAGATTAAGAAAAAAAGGGAAAATCTAGGTGAAATGTATCATTTTCTAGGTAAAAACAGATTATAAAAAATGATCCAAATAAAGGTAGAAAGCATAAACAGACTAATTTCCACAGAAACAATAGACAGTGTTTTAAGGACCGACTTTATAAACAAAGCACCAGGTCCAGATGCTTTCTCAGAGGAATTCTATCAACCTTCTATATACTAGAGAGTTAAAATGCTTTGTTGCTCCAGAGTATTAAAAATATCATTTTTCTAATTATTTTTATAAAACTAATATAACATCAGTACCAAAATCTTATAAAGATAGCACCAAATAAAGCTATAAGTATTACTTTAAAATAGCAATGCAAAAATAGTAAACAAAACAGTAAACAGACTCCAATACTACAATAAGAAAGTAATATACCATGACTAAGTGGAATTTACTCCAGAAGTACAAAATTGGTCCAATATTACAAAGTCCATATTATACAGTTATTAAAAACGACAAGAAGCCTCAAATGAAGTCAGTCATGCTAAGCCTCACATCGCCAAACGGAGATGTGATTACAGTTTTGGCGCTCTCCGATGTGAAATTTTAAACCAGTCAATCAGGAATTGTCTGATCAGCATCAACTAGGTCATCTGCCTGATACCCCTGAGATCCCCTAAAGGAAAGTAACTGAGATAACCAACCTGCTCTTTTGCCTAGTATAACTTTCTCGGTCCTCCCTCATTCTGCCCATAAAGGTCTTTCATTTTGGATAGTTCCTTGGATCTCCTTTCTGTACTAGATTGGAGGAAAGTAGAGCAATATGAGGACTAAATGAAATGTGGGATTCTGGATTTGATCTTAATCCCAATCAAAGAAATCAGTAGGGCGATTGGTGAAATTTTACTAAGGTTTAGAGATCAGTAAACAGAATGGTGCCAGTGTTAATTTCCTAGTATTGATAATTCAATTGTACAGTAGTTATGTATACTATTAAAACTTGGGGAATTTGTGTAAAAGGTATATAGGAAATGTTATCATTTTTGTAGTATTTTCCCTAAAAATTCATTTTTAAATAAAAGTTAAAAAACAAAATAATTAAAAAAATAGAAGGTTCTTAATAAAATAAAATTAACCTGTGATGGCAGAAAAAATAAATGATCAAGGATAAAAAGAAGGGAAATAAAATATTTATGCCATTACTAAATTAGAGGATTGAGAAATTTGTAAAATTTGCCTGTGTTCCTATATGTCTTCTTGCATGACTAGAATCTGAAGTCACTTCTGGGACTAAGGAATTTGGATAAAATTTTTAAAAGAAAAAAAAATAATCCTTAAGAATTGTGTTCCCATCCTTAAAGACATATCCTTTAAGATGACTCATTAAAGTTTAAACATCAATAGATCAGGTTATGATATTGAATCTTGTAGAAGCATAAAGAGAAAGCTCAGTTGCTTCTAAAGGCAAATGATAAAACTATAAACAGCAAGAAAATAGAAATCAAATTATGGGACCATTTAAAGCCATAGGCGTATTGAATTGTTGTTAGTAAAAATACAAAACAGTTGTTTTATTGAATATATTGACCTAGATGCTACCATTTAACCCAAATCCTAGAAATCCATACCTCTGTACATTTCTAAAAATATACATTTTCAGGTCTTAAAAGATAGTTTCTCAGAAATCTTAATATATGTGTCTGTGTACATAGATATATACATTCGTTTTTTCCAAGAATCTCTTCCAAAAGAGTTTTGCCTAGGTTTTAATTTTCTATATTTATTTAATTGATTTGTATGAACTTAGTCAAGTCTTTTGATTCCTTCAGTTTCTTCATGTATTGCATTTATAATACCTATGCTACAATACTATTTTAAAACTGAAAATCTCATAATTCTAATTTAAATGTTTCCATTCTAGGTTACAGACCTATCGTTGGGAGCATCGACTGAGACAACAGACTTGAAAGCACTTGGTAAAAAAGAAACTGTTTTACTGTTTGTTGGAATATAAATAGGTTACATGACAATTAAGTAAGTTTACTTTAAAAAGTAATAAGTTGTCTACATTCTTTCTCTTGTGGACCGTTATCACAAAAGGGAGCAGTAAAATAAGACTCCTGATTTTGCAATATTCAAATGATGGAAATTAATGACCAAGTGACTATCGTTCAAGTAATGCTTTCATTCCCATAACAGGAAAAAAAAAAAGTCTGCATTTCTAGTTCAAATATACAATTTGACATAAAGAAACCCTGAGTTCTATTTGCTTGCATAACCTTGGTTTTCCACTTACATCTGTAATAATACAATATTCCTATTACAAGCATTTCAGGGATACATGATGGCCTCTAGACTAATAATTTTTACTAGTCAGAAACAGACTAGCTATTCTAACACAATTTAATCACATTTCTTCTACAGCTCTATAGATGATTTTCATGTCAACAGGTCTAAAGCCTGCTCACCAGATACAGAGGTGGAAATAAAGTACTGACTCTTGAATGGCAAGACTCAGGCTGTGCAAAGACTGTGATAAGAAAGAATAAGCTTTCATTCTCCACTTAACCCATTCTGTTCCCCTCCTTTATTCCCCCTCTGTCTACTCAGCACATCCTCGCTACTCAGTACAACCCATGGGTTTCAAATTATTTTGTTGTGGATAGGGAAATAGGAGGCTTGTATTCTTCTGTAGAAACATAGCACTCAGAATATAGTACTACTTATTATTGATAACTATGTAATTATATATTTTCAATAATTTGCTCTGAAGAAAATGGGCATTTCTACAGGATGCCCATTCAACCCCGTGTTCATAATGAGCACACAGTCATACATTCATTAAAGCTACCATGAGCATCAACCATATGCTAGTGATCAGGTATACCATGGTCAACAACAAGAAAATCGTGTCCACCATAAATAAACTTATTCATGAAGGCAGAAAATAAATAAGTACATAAATACTTAAGTATGGGTTGGGGGACCCTTTTAAGGTAGTGAATATCAGATATCTTGTTTCAACAGAGAATAACTCACCTTAGATGGCATGATCATCGAGAAGTTACATGAGAAGATAATATTTAAGAAATATTAGAGGATCTAACCATGTGATATTTGAGAGTGGTTTTCTAAGCTAATGTAATGGCTTGTGAAAGTGTTCTAAGGAATGTTCTAGAAATTGATTAAAGGTTAGACTTGATGGAAAGCAGTGTCTATAGTAAAGAGTAGTTTTGTACATGGTTGGAACAATAAGTGATACCAGATAATGCAGGTACTTATAAGCGGTGATATTTTCTCCTCTACATGTAATGAAAGAAAAGTGGTGAATTTTAAGCAGTGGACCGCCATAATCTAATTTTTATTAAAATTCTGGTTGCTGTATGGAATATGGATTAAATGAGACAAATAACAGAATTTAAAGTAATAGTATATTCAAAACAACTGAAAACAGGTACTTTAATAAATATATATAAGCGAATATTCACAGTAGCACTGTTCACAATAGCCAAAAGGTGGAAATAGCACAAATGTCCATCAATAGGTGAATGGACAAATTGTGAAATATTACAGGCAACAGAATGTTATTCAGCCACAAAGAGTGAAGCATTGATACATGCTACACTGTGGATGAATCTCGAAAACACTATGCTAAAGTAAAAGAAGCCAAACACGAAAGGTCACATATTCTATAATTTTATTAATATCTATAATTGGTAATACACAGAGACTAAATGTAGATTGGTAGTTACCAGGGGCAGGAAGTAAGGTGGAAAGGGGAGCAAACATTTAATGGGTACGGGATTTTATTTTAAGGTGTTAAAAATGTTTTAGAACTAGACAGAAGTGGTGGCTGCAGAACCTTGTGAATGTACTACATACTACTGAACTGTTCACTTTAAAATAGTTAATTTTATGTTATGTCAATTTTACCTCAAAAAAATTTTTAAAGCTCATGGAAATGTGATTTTTATACTTTGAGAAAAAGCTAATTTTCAAAAGCATACGCATAAAAACAAATATTCTTAGAATAATATAAAGCAAGAATTCTTCATAGCACGAGCATTCAAAAGACATTAAACAGCCAACAAACCATCAGTTCATTATCTATCCAACCATTTATTCACTGAACGGCTATTTATTCACTTTATTAAGATTCTACCAGATGCCAGCCCCCACTAGCTTTAGGGATACATTGATGTATAATCTGTCCTTAAAGGATAGATTGCATAGCAGGTGAGGAGAAACATACTAATACATAAGAATATTGATCTAATCTTTCAATGGGGATATGAAACCTACTGTGCTGTTTTATGTGAATCAAATGAGAAAACATGTAAACTTAGCAGAGACTTTGTTAGCTAATGCACTGGTATATGCTCCATAAAGGCTGCTTCCCATGGCCTTTCCCTCTCATTAATTCCCCACTCATATCAAACAATGAGAAAGATCTAGCTTTAAATTTATAAATGCATGGAATATTATCATTGACATTCAGTTCTTGGACATCTGAGCTTTTTCCTCATTCTTTCTTTGGTTCACGTTATTTTCACCCTTCTAAAATGTAGACGATATCTTAGAGGCTATTCATTCAACTGTATTCCACAAATTGAAAAAAATTAAAGGTTGCCGCAAATATTAAATAGCCATTCTTTACAGAGCTCATTAGTCCATACTTTTGTCAAGACCCCGGGAACCTGCTCGAGGTCTAGTGCTGTTCATGGCACCATACAGTCTGCTGCATCTCTGCAAGTTTCTAACTTACTGGAGTTAAACCAGGTAAAGTCTGATTGTCAAAAGGCCAAACCTAATCAATCATAAATATGCAAATCTAATTATGATTATATGCTACTAATCATTTAACTCCTTATACA
This sequence comes from Pteropus alecto, assembly GCF_000325575.1. Taxonomy (NCBI): domain Eukaryota; kingdom Metazoa; phylum Chordata; class Mammalia; order Chiroptera; family Pteropodidae; genus Pteropus; species Pteropus alecto. Next base: position 12,517,056 of record NW_006431919.1, on the reverse strand, counting down.
AAGGTTTTTTTTTTTTAAAGCATTTTGAAGTTTCCAAAGAACTTTTTCTGAAAAAAATAAATGACAATTCCATATCCAATGTATAAAACTTATGGCTTGAAATTTCATATTGTATTGTCTAAAAAAAGTATATGTTTTAAATTATAAAAAAGTAAAGAAAAAGCCCTCAACTTTGGAAATACAGAAATGTATAAAGAAAGGCAGAATTAAATAGTGTGTAACTAAGAAGCGGCTGCTAATGGATTTTTGTATATTTCCTTCCCATTTTTTCGTATTAAAGTTTATCTTTAGAACTGGTGCTACAGAGTGAAATGAATACTGTTTGACCCATGCTGTATTCCATGTCTCATTTGGAACTTCTAGCAAAAACCAAAAGAGACTGTAACCAATCTTTAGCACATCTGGCCTCTAGGCACCCAGACTCTAATTCCATATTGGCAGTGGCAATTTTACTAAAAATAGATGACTGAGCCCTCCCTTGACTTCCCCTTCCTTTCCAGATGCACCAGCCCTCTTTGCTGGCATCCCAGTGAAATTAATTAAAATAAACAAATACTGTTGAACAGAACACTAAACGATCTCCATATTCTTTTGCTCTAGGGATGGCAGATCCAGGTACTGGAAATAGTTTCTACTAAGGAAAGGAGGCACAGAATAAGAAAGGTAGGTAATCCTGTAGTTAGCATTCAGCAGGCAAGTCGAGGACACCAACTAGGAATGTTAGGGACTATGCTGGGTTGTGGGACAAGGAAGGTTAAGGTTCCGCCTAATGCACCACTCAGCTTGGTTGGGAGAAAAAATACAAACCAATGGCAGCCGCATCAATAATCACAATGTGGAGAGGTACTCCAGATGAAAGTATTCAGGAATGATCAGATGTTGTAAAACGAGGAGATTGGAGGAGAGAATGATGTATTAAAAAAAAAAAAAAAAGTAACGTGGACAGCCAAGGGGCACAGACAAAGTGAGAACAGCACGTTCTAGGAACTCCGAGTTCATGATTGACAGAGCATCCGATACAGCTCAAGGGATACAGGTTAAAGGAAACAAAAGAAATGAATCTGAGGGGATACAAATGAGCCCAGTTAAGTCTTGAGAGTGGGCTAAGTAGTTTAACTTGGACCAAACAGCAACATTAGTATTATAAGGCATGTGGTGAGTACCGGGGTTTGTGGAACAGCATGAGGAGGAAGGAAAGAAGGGAAGAAGCCTGTAAACAGCAGCCAGCCTCACAAGGGCCTTTCTTCCCCTCTTCCGGCTTGAGCTCCACTCTTAGTTCTTTTATATTTGATAAGTATTTCCTGAATACCAATTTTTGTGATGAGGACCTTTCATGCCCTTCCTGGTGCTTAGAATTAATTAGTGGAGACTGAAGAGCCTATGAACAATTACAAGACATTATAGCTAGTGCCTGGAGGAGGCATAGAGGGGGCCATGCGAAATTAGGGAAGAGACAGTTCGCCAGGGCTTGGGTGGGACAGGAGACAGTCAGGGGAGGCTTAGAGTAGAATGTTGAGGCTTTACGTTTTAAAGTTAAAGAGGCAAGAATGCTATAGACAGAGGGGTAGATTTAGAATAGGCAAGGGGTGAGTGCAGCAGGAGGAAAGTTAAAGAGAGGTTTACTGAAATTGAAGGCAAAGTGAGATTTTTTCATAGAACTTGAGACAAATGACAGGGCAGCACTCCCTCCCCACAACCCCACCCCAGAGGCCTCCCAGAGATCCAGTCCTGGTCACAGTGATTCTTCTGACTTTCAGTGGCTACTCCTACTCCACCTACTCCTTATCAATTAGCCAACTGAACTGGTTCGCTCCTTAAGTTTTCTCAGCCCTGCTGGCTCTTCCTTTCTACTCAGAGCTGGCCGGGGGCGGGGGGGATCACCCTGACCCCTGCCTATTTGTGGACCACCACTTCTAAACCACCTGGTTTAATTTGTGTCCTCCAGAGTCCAGGCAATTTATCTACGGAGAGTCCTTCGAAGAAACTATCACCACTCCAGTCAACGGTCCCCTGGATGGGCATCAACAGCTGTTGCCTCCCATCGACAAATAGCAAGTATAAGGGACCCGATCCTCCACCTTCGGCCCTTTTCGGCCTGAAAGAGCCAAAGTGGTCACTGCCCCCAAACCACAAAGATTTAGGTCCGTAATTATGGAAGGGAGAATGTTAGGGAGCTAGTCAGACAAGGGGAACAAAGGAATAGGGACCCAGCCCAGAGACCGCCCAAAGAACACCCCAATGGTAGAATTCTGGGTATGTACATGCGCACTAGGCAAAGAGTTATAGAGCAGACAGGTGTCAATCAAAATCACCTAGGAATGCCTTTGGAACCACCCCATCACAGCCCAAATGTAAAGCAGATTTACATTTCTGTGCCCTCCTTATCCCTCTCCCTTCCTGCTGCGATTGAGGTGATACTGAACTCTGATCGGCCCCAACAGCAACAATAGTAAAGACTAGGGCTGGCAGAGGACCGCAGGGACACCAAAATGACCAAGGGAACTGGAGTCAAAGGGTCGGGTTGGGCACTTCCTCTCCACAGCTACCCTGCAGCCCCAGGCTGCTCCCCCCCGCCCCCGCCCTCGTCTCCTCTGGTAAATCCCCTCCTTCTAGCCCTCCCTTTGCTCGCACCTTTGTTCTAATTCCTGGCCACACACACCCCTGATCCTCGCACCCCCCAGCTAGGATTTCTCTGCCTCCTACTCTCTCCCTTCAATAACACACACAAGCTAGGAACTGTTCCTTTCACATTCTGAAAGAATCTATTTATATTCCTGAGTTCCTTTTTTGGGAAAATAATTTAAAAGATGAGTTTAGCTATATATTAAAGAAAAGAAGGGGAGCAGCATTTTTCTTGAAAATGGCTCTGGACTAATTTTTTAATCCAGATTGCTATTGAAAAAAAAAAGGAAAAACAAAAAAACAGAAAAGAAAAAAAAAAGCCCTTACCTCTTAGGTGGCTGTAATTTGTTTTTGTTTTTGTTTTTTTTTTTATATGATAAGCAGTCAATGTGTGTTTAAGCAGTGATGAGTCACAAATGGCTTCTCCACCACTCTTACTAGTGATGTCTGTTAATATATTTTGTAATCCCCATGTCGCTTAAAATATATGTCCTCTCATATGGGTCAGTATTACTGTTTTAACATATCAAGTTCAATGTACTGCAAAAATATTTTAATGGCTGACTTTGCATGAGCTGCCGCCTACTTTCTAAGGATGTGCTAAAATACATATCATGTGAGAAGTAGGGATATATGGTAAAAAAGAACATGATTTAGTACTTGGACAGATATGCAGATAAATCCCATCTCTACCACTTACTAGTTTTGCCACTTTGGGCAGATTTCTTGACTTCTACAAGCTTCTCTTTGAATTTATAAAATGAGGATAATTCCTTGAGACTTTCCCAACCAGCCTTCTTGCCTACCTTTATTCCTCCCTTCTTTTCAAAAGTATCTATTGAGTGTCCAAAGGTGCTAACTAGAGATCAAGCTTGCTGTAAAGTTTAAATGAGATGCATGAAACACTGGTTCCAGTGCTTGACACATAATAAGAACCTCATAAAGGTCAGTGCTTTTATTATTATTGCCTCTATGGTTTATCAAACAATTTCCCAAGCAAGCATCTATCTTATTAAGGAAATAAGGAATGCTTATTTGGTGTGGTGTACATATGATGCATAAGGTTGATACTTTTTTCCCATCTATCGCTAATTAACTACAGACTCTTAGGAACTACAAATATATTGTCATAAACCAGTTACTTGTCACCTCTAAAAGGCACCACATTAGCAATTTAAAAAATGAATTCTTTGTGTATTTCTAAAGCAATAGAAGTAAAAAACCCTGTTAAACTATGTAAGGGTGGAGCTGATAAATTTTTAAGTCACTGCTTTTTAATGTAACAGCTTACTCTTTAAAATTTTAATGTGTATTGCAAAGGCAATATAAAAAATGGCATACATCAGTCTAAAATGATAAAAATGTCTTTATGACCTTCATGGATTTTTGTCTAGCCTAAGTAATCCCAGTAAACCCTACAGATGGAAAATGCATCTTCAATCATTTCACTGCTTTTGCCCTTGATTGTGGTTTTTTTTTTTTTTTTTTTTTAAACATTTCTCACTAATACATCTTTCTTAAAAGAATGACATTAAAATAGGAAGGCTTTAAATGAAAGTCGGTGACTTGTCAAGGGGACTGGCTTAGATCCTGATACTATAGATTTTACTTGTTTTAATTACATCAAATATATCTAGTGTGTGCTTTGCTGTTTTAAAGGAGTCAGCATCTCTATTTCGAAAGACTCAGTTTTGTTTTAAGAAATCCCTTGCGGTAACTTTTGTCATGCAAATTTTTATTTGAAAGAAAAGCATCGCAAGGTACTAAAATTAAAGGGGTCCCATTTCTGGCCAGCATATCTGAGGCGAATGCAGAACAAAGAAAGAGTCATCGAATGAGCACAGAAAAGAAGAGGCCTGTGTGCCGCGAATAAGTCCAATCTCTGATTCTCCTGTCTGTTCAGGGGCATATCATACCTCTGACCCACACTAGGAATGAGATTTAAAGTAAAATTTAAGAGTAAAATTAGCATCATACTAAAAAAGTGAGAGATAATCGAAAAGGTATAATCTGCCTTCAACTGGTACCCCTGTGCTAACGCAGAAGTCTGTAAGACCATAGAAGTGAGACATCTGTTGTTTGAAAAGGGCTCTTTTGGGGATGCCCCATCATTCGATTCTGGGCAGGAGAGATGTAAAGAGACTGAGAAGGGGGAAGTGTGGGAGGATTGCATGGCAAAGGAAAGCACTAAAGGTTGAATGCTGATCAGACAGTGAGCGGCCACCCACGAACTAAATCTCACCTACTTTGCAATTTTCCCCAGAGGCAAATCCTGTAGCTTAGGAAAAATAAAAATTGCTGCCCTCTCTCTATTCTCCAAGTATGTCTGTCTCCCCCAAAGCGATCCAAATGATCTACCTTTCCAACCCAGCACAAGTCATCATCTGTTGAGGCAGATGATCCGACTATTTTTCCCTTGGTTCACACTCAGTTATGATGGCAGATATCCCATCAACATGATCTCTTCCAAATGAACAGTGTAGTTATCCAAAAAGGAATGAAAGAAACTCAGACAGCTGTGGTGAAAGTTTCTAATTTTGAGTAGGGGGACACTGTGTGAAGGACAAGCCAAAATTGCTGGAGGGCTGCCTTCTGCTCTTTCTGAAGTGCATAGAGTTGATACTCACGTGCTACTCCAAACCCATTAGTTCTCCCAGATCGAGAAGTTACTTTTTCCCAATTCCGTGTTGATTTGGGAAGTGGTGGGTGTTGGGGGGACAGTAACCAACCTCCAGGGTGACTGCTACCTGCTATTGGTACAATCATAGGAGGCAGTTTTCCAGAGTTGTCTTTCTCTTACAAATCCTTGACAAACTGCTTAGCATAAAAGATTAATTTGTAAAAAGAAAAAAAAAAAACCTTACCCACAAAAAACTTTACTACACCTACTACTCCTAATACTATTAAAACAAATGTGAAGCAGGAATCTTTAGAGGAGGAAAAAAATCATTTCAATTGCCAGTAGTCTGTAGTGAAGATAATAGTAAGTGATTAATGACTTACTGGTATAGATTGCATATTCTACGTATTTATAAAATAAAAACTTTCGAGATCATGATAGCAAAGGATAAAGAGACATATGTTTACAAAGATACACACACACACACACACACACTGACCTATGTCCTACAGCACTCACTTTAGAAAGATCACCCAAATAACCTTTTCATTTTCACAAATACTGTCTGTTGTATTCAGGAATAGCCAGGACTGTGATGTGTTCTAATGTATCTCAGAGTGTAATGTATCTCAGAGTGATCAATCAAGGGTTTGAGTTAACTCTGCAGATACATAATTTTTATCTGAAGACGATGCTACTTTGTACCTGACAAAGAACAGCTCTTATGGTGTGGTTCCAAGCTGGGGACAGGGTGACAGAACCTCCTTCAGTCAGGGCCTGAGCAGTGGAGTCCAAAGCAAAAATGTCTCATATCCAATTTAAGTTTGATTTTCTATGTTTCTTGTATCATTGAATCTCCAATAAAGTTTGCAAATCAGTGCAAATTAGCGTCAGCTTGTTCTTAAATAGGACGGGAGGAAGAAGAGTGGGAGCTGTGAACACATTTGAGAGCAAAGTGGGGTACAGAGAGCTGGACCGGCTAGAAATATTCAGGCAACTTCCAGGAGCCAGGGGCCATCCCAGGGCCCTCTGAATAGTCAAGAGGAAGCCAAATTTTTAGAAGTCACGTGGCATTATTATCTCCATGATTCTTTAGTGAGAAAAAAATTACAAGTGACACTAGAAGGCAGGAAATCCTGATATTCCTTGAGTTAAAAATAACTTAGTTTTCCAGCATTTCCATAAGCCAGACATTATGCTATACGGGCTTTGTCTCATTTAATTCTCACAATAACTCAGTGAACGGTTAAAATCGCTATCATATAATCATTATAATCATTATGAAGATGTAGGGGAAAAGGTCCTAAGAGGTTCAGCATTGTGCCTGAGGTCATAGAATGATTGAGCAAATCTAATTGATACCCAGATCTGCCTAAACTCTTAACCATTATTATGTACTAACTTTATCAGAAAAAAGCAATCTATAAATCCGTGCAGTTTTCTTACGAGAGAAAAATGAAACACTAGGCCTTCTCAGGACAACTCCAAAACTTGGCCACAAGCAGGTCAAACCTTCAATTCATTTAATTCATAACTTCCATCCTAAATTATAAGGTAAAGGTCATACATACGATTTCCTCAGAAGATGGCGGTCTACACACATAAAATATGTCCAGGCTCTAGGACGACAAGGCTGAGTTGCTCAGCTTCCCTCTTAGGTATCATTAAATAGCTGCCTGCCATTAAATGTTTCTATTTCCTATTACAAAAGGCCACTCCTAGTATCTCTGGTATAAAGAATGTCAATCAGCAGCAAATGCTAATTCCCCAATTTCCATGCAGATCGAATGATGGGTGCCTACATTTATGTAACTATGGTTGATGCTTTTATTTCAATGATCTTGAAGTTTCAAGCACTCATTCTTTACAAGGAATAATCTGAACAGCATATATTTCTAAGGCAAATGTTTCCTATAGAACACCTTTCTTCTATTGTTTCGCTGATTATTAGCACTGCACAAAGACACTGAGAAGTTCCTGAGCTCGTCCCAAGTCACGGGATGGCAAGTATAAAAATATCTTTATTTGATGAACAAATAATAGGTTTAAAGGCTATTATAAATCAACAGATCCTTTGGTGGGGGTAAGGTGGACTAGAGAAAAGAAGGATGTGAAAGAAATAGGGAGAGAAAGAAGGAGGGAAAGGAACAGGATTAAGAATCATACAAAAATGGGCTGTTTCCCTTTTGTGCTCTGTTTTTAACAAAAGTAGTTTCAGAAGTCTAGCTTTTTTAGATTTGAATAATGACATTTGTGTTTTTTAACTTTTTATATTTATCCATTTTATTCTTCCCCACTTAATCAGTTTTAAAGTTTGAAATCTTGCTTTGATTTCCTTTTTGCTATATCCAGAGGGGCTAGATTAGATGTAAAAAAATACTATTTATTAGATAAAAAGCTAATTTTAAAAACCAATGATAAGAATTATAATTACTTTTCACTAAAGATGCAATTATACACAGATAACTTCCAATTACAGAATTAGTGAAGAGATGGGAAGGAAAAAAAAAAAAAAACCTCAGTGCACCCAACAATTATTTTCTCAATGAGCGTAGATTTTCAGGTCCTTTGAGACTTTCTTTAATTCACAGCTAACTCTCTAAGCATTTTTATGTGTATCACCTAAAATGAAAGCGTGATAGAGAGTAACAAATGCTGAGTTCAGAATTCTCATTTATCAACCATATCCTTCTAGTGGGTTTCTTCAAACATGAGAGTGTACCTCTTCTGGCCACAGGTAGTATTTACTTGTCCCTGGTAATCGTATCCTTAGCTGAAAATATGAACATGTACTAAACTTTAATAGGTCACCGTTTGGTAATTAAATGTAAATAGGATGATGCTTTATAAAAGGAAATAATTTCTAGTAATGTATTGATATAGATTACATATTCTACCTACTTATGAAATGTCACACTAGAAGGGTTGTATTCTGTCAGCTTCAAAATCATGTTCACAAGGAATAGAGATAAAGGTGTTTGTGAAGATTATATATAGATATAGAGATACAGACATATAAATATGTATCTATATCTATATAAAATGGATAGTGTCCTATAGAACTGATTTTATATTTATTGTGACTTTTTTTAAAGTAGACTAAAATTTACACAGTGAACAATATGCACTTGAAGGGTGATTTAAAATTAAATGACCAAACATTTTCATCATTTTGTTACATAAAGTATACTCAAGTTATTGGCAGATGTTTAATTTCCAAATCAATAAGCTTCTTTCTCAGCATTTTAAGTCTGATGACTGGCTATTAAGCTTGTGGAATTCATACTTTGAACAAATGTAGCATTGACCTAGAAGGCTTATTTATGGGTCTGTTTCCCTCTCTTTTTCTCAAGTCAAATGATATTTTTTTTTAAATTGAAAATGCTATTTAACTTAATAATCTAGATCTGTCTGTATATATCAAGTATTGACTCCAACCTACTGCATGTGAGAAAACATTTCAGTCATAGAACCAAGGTAGATTGATGACTACTATCATCAGGCCAAACAATATTAATCCCCCATCAAATTAAAGAAGCACGAAAAATGATGACTGTTATTTTTTTAAAAAAATCAATCACAGTCCAAATGATGGTATCTATCTTGAAATACATTTCTTCCACTCCCCAAAAAGTTGATAAATTTTAAAGTCTTAGCAGTGAAAGTGATAGAGAATCACAGACAGACTGAAGGTCTCTCGGAGATGTTCTCCAAATATTTCAAAGGGTATAAAACAAGAAAGAGAATGTATTTGTGAAGATGTGTTCTTTGAAACTGCTATATTTGTAGGAAATAATTATCTTTTTATGTCAAGTGAGGGTGTCGAAGTATTTCACTCCACTTAAACAGTTTTGTGACCACATTCAGCCACTAGCATCGTCGGCTCAATGGCAAGCCATCATTAAAATCAGGGCACTCTTGAAGATGATGAATTAATAAACATAAACATGCCTGTGTGAGGTATTTTAGGAATTGCTTTGTAAAACTTTTAACTATGAAGATTTTCTAAAATTTAGAAAGAGAATAATTAGAAGAATCTCAGAGTACACACCACTCACCTTCAGCCACCATCAATTTCTGCTTTTCCGCTTCATATATCCCTAGATTCTCTACTCCCTCCCCCACCCTGACACACACACTCACACACTTTTTGTTTGCACCTCCCCGGAGTATAAGAGAACAAATCTCAAGCATTTTATGTTACCTGTAAATACTTTTGTGTCTCTCTCAAAAAGACTTAAAAATTAAACCAGAACATATTTTCGCATCCAACAAAATTAACAAAAATTCACAACTATCATCTAACATCAATATGTTTTGAATTGTCTCCAAATGTCGTAACATGTCTTTTTCCAGATAGTTTATCTGAGTGGATTTTGTTAGTTTCTAATGAAATAACACTATTTTTTAATATAATATGACTTTATATGTGATCTAAAATCAGATTTACTGTGAATATTTTCTAAACAGTTAAACATGAATTATCTAACTAACTTTATCCTCATTAATTTCTGATGAGTGAAAACTAAAAAACAAAACAAAAAAGAAAAGAAAAAATGTTACGTGTGCTATAAAGCAAGTTCAAGTAAATATTAAAAATCAGTGAAAATCATCATAAGGCGCAAAATGTTATGCAAAGAGACACTCCTTTAGACTAGGATACATAAGACAGTTTAATGGTAACAAAATTAAACCTGAAGTATTGAAATTAAGCTGAAACTTTTATATGTACTAGTTTGGACAAATTTGAATCTATTTTGTCTCATAGTCTTCTTATATGAGGAGTGGCATGAAGTCCTTCTGCATACAGATTTGTGAGAATCAAGTGAAAATATGCTAGAAATCACCCAGCATACACTATAAGCAGCCACCAAATGTTGATTCAATATATCCTAAATTTGGCCTGAGCTCTAGTAAAAATTGTTTGATTCTCCCACCGCAGGGAGCTTCAGTTTCTTTTGTTCTGTTGTTTTCATAGTCCTTCATCCACTGGATCTCTTCACTTCCCATCTTCCCAATTAAGAGGCCACGGTCAAGTACGTCTTTCCTTTATGTATCCTGTTCCTTTCCTTTCTCTAACTTTGATATTGTTTGGCAAAATCATAATCTGATGAAATTCAACACTCTGCCTACTCCGCAATTGCACACATGAAGCTCAAAGTGCCTAAAGAAAAGTTTGCATTGCTACTAGCTGGTTTTGCTTAAAATTCACATCCAGAAACTTCAGCGTGAGTTTTCATGCTGCCTAGTAAACATCAGATAACTTTTCAGCTCATTTATTCACCTTCTCTGTTATGACTATTTTCTACCTTCTCCTTTAAACCCTCATCGTCTCCTCCTCTGTCCTCACTTTCCACTGGTGATCTTACCCAGTATTTTACAAACCAACTTAAAGTGATGCAAAGGGGACTTCCACAGACCACCCCCATGTGCATCCTCTTACTCTGTTTGCTCACCATTTCACTTACCTGATTCTTAACATTGGGGGCCTCTAAGACTCAGTCTTTGGAACTCCCTATTTACATTTACTTTCATGGTGAACTCATCCACTTTTTCCATTTTAAAAGCCATCCATGTGCCAATTACTAGATTTATACTTGCAGCTCAGACCACTATCCCAAATTTCAACATTCTGTCTGCTCATAGATACATACTAATCTATCAATACCAAAGCTGAACTCCTGATCTTATGCCAAAATCTGCTCTACTAATAGCCACCCCATTTCAGCAGGTGGAAATGTCATCTTTTCATCTACCTATGCTCTGATTCCTTTGTCTTTCTCATATCCTACATCCGACCCATCAAATCTCATTGCCTTCTGCCATTTCTCACCTCAACCACCTACCAGCAGTCTATTACTTTTAAAACTTAAGTCATGTCACTTAAGTCCAGTCTTGCCAGAAATTTCCCATTTCTCTCAGATTGGAAGTCAAATAGTCTTCAAGGGTACCTATGATCCGGTCTTGTCACATTTATGCACTCATGTACTATGGTCCTACTTACTCACGCTGCCTGAGACACACTGGCTTCTTTGTTCTTCCTTTAACATGTCAAGTGCACTCTCACTATAAGCTCTTTGCTTTAGCTGTTTCTCTCCCAGGAATGATCTTCTCCCAGATTGTTTGCTTAGCCAACTGCCTCGCCCCTGCTGTTTTTCGCTCAGATCTCACTTTCTCAATGAGGCCTACCCTAACCTATTTTGTACTCTGACTTGCCCTCCAACCCCTCCCCTCCTCTGGTACTCTCAAATCCCCATTCTGTGCTCTTTATTTTCTTTCCATAGTGTAGTTATAGCTTATTATTGCATATCCCCAGTTCTTTAATATATACTCAAGAAGAGCAGACATCTTTACCTGTCTTTCCATCTGTCATATTCCCAATATGTAGAACCTGGCATATAGTAAGACCTCAACGAATATATTTAAATAAATTTTCAAATATTTGTCTATTTGCCTATTAGTAAGCTACTACATAATCAAGTTTTCTAAATAAGAACTAATATTTACATAAGTAAACATGTAGTATATTAAGATTTGACAATACCAATATTAGGTTTATTGGTTAATATTGCCTTTTAATTGCTGGCAGAATTTCTTGATTTCCATATGCTTAATAAAAAAAAAAGACTATAGATTTGTTAAGTTGATAGTTCATCGCCTTAGGTATTAAAAAATGAAATACGATGAAAGGACCATTATGTTTTCTATCTTAAGAGTTTCTCTACTTATTTTTATTAGAGGAGTTACTGAGTAATTTAAGAAAAAACAAACAAAATTACCTCTCATAGCTCTTACAGACACAGTAAGAAATCAGCAGAGAAGGCTTGTGCTAATAAATTAATGCACTCTTGGGTGTGACTTTTGGCAGTTAATAATCTTTAATTAATTTAGGCATTGTTTGCCTTTCAAGATAAAAATGGATATCTATTCATTCTTAAGCCATTATTTTATTTAACACAATGAAGCGAAGTTGAAATTCTTTGAGAAGCAAACTATATTACAATTATATCCACTTTAAATTAATAACATCTCACAGAAGTTGACTTGAAGATATGTAAAGGCCCCAAGCAATAAAAAAATTATGGCCTCATCATTCTCCCAATCTTATATTTAGTTCAAAATAGAAACCTATTAAACTTGAATTAAGTATGAGGAATTCGAAATACAGGCCTACCTTGGAGATACTGCGAGTTCGGTGCCAGGCCAGGCCACTGCGGCAAACCAAATAGGGCAATGATGTGAGCTGTAATCTTTTTGCTGGTGGAAGGTCTTGCCTTCAGTTTAAAAAATGCAGCACCTGTGAAGCGCAATACAGAGAGGCACCATACAACTAGGTATGCCTGGATTATTTTCCCCATGTTGACTACCTTTATGTTTTTAAATTACTTTACAAAAAAAAAAAAAAAAGCAAACAAACAGTAGGTAATTTCACATAACAAGTTTCAAGCTTTAAATTGAAAAAGTTACGTCTAAAACTTGTAACTGAACCCCCTGGAATTTTGGTCTTATTTGTCTGCTCTTATTACCCAGCCTACTACTCAGATGATGATGGTTTTATACACATTTCTGAACAGGTTATTGGCTTTCTTGGGAAAAACACACAAGTCTCTTCTATCCCAATTTCTTTGGGGGACATCTAGTCTCTCCCCACATCTAGACAGGTCAAATGAGATTTGCTCATCCCAGCATGCTGAACGCGTTAGTTCATCAAAACTTTGGGGAACACAATGCTTTATACAAGAAAATCCACGTTCTCCTAAGCCAAAGTTACCAGACATGGTACTAACCTTGAGTGAATTTACTTTCAGCACTGACTCTCCTTCCTCATCTGTGACCAGCTCCTTCTTTCTGAAGCTGGGGAAAACACCTTTATTACAAGTGCTTCACAGACACTTTATAACACCTGCAGATTCTAATCAATTAGTTACACACTGAGAGCAGTGTGCATCAGGTGTATATTATAACTTCATGTGCCACGCTATGCTGTGCCGTGCTCTGATGAAAAGTATATATTTTTCAACCTGAGGAGGAAAAAACTGAAGGCTAATGAGGAAAAAAAAAAATAGGAGACAAAAACTGTGTTTTGGATGGTTACACTATCCTGTTTGTAAGTAACAGAGAACATCAAAAGCGGCAATGCTACCCCTACCCCAGGATTCCCCAATCCCGCCCACAACCGGGCCAGCAGGGGCCAGACCAATCTGTGGCCTGTTAGGAACCAGGCCACAGAGCACAACTGAAGGCTAATGAGGAAAAAAAAAAAAGGAGACAAAAACTGTGTTTTGGATGGTTACACTATCCTGTTTGTAAGTAACAGAGAACATCAAAAGCGGCAATGCTACCCCTACCCCAGGATTCCCCAATCCCGCCCACAACCGGGCCAGCAGGGGCCAGTCCAATCTGTGGCCTGTTAGGAACCAGGCCGCAGAGCACGTGAGTGGCAGGTGAGCCAGTGAAGCTTCATCTGTATTTGCAGCCACTCCCCAGCACTAGAATCACTGCCTTAGCTCCATCTCCGATCAGCGGGCATTAGATTTTCATAGGAGCACTGGTCCTTGGTGTCAAAAGGTTGGGGACCCCATGGTTGGAATAGAAACAAGTAGAACGCTCAGCTTCATTTCAACCTGATGTTCCAAAGGATTTTAGGAAAGTATAATACACATTCTTATTTAAATAATTTTTAAAGACATGAAATAAAATCTCTAAATTAACTTCAAAGAAACAGAGTCAATACAGAGAAGAGGTGCTTAGCTTTGGCATTCTAGTGATCCTTTCAAGACCTTCAGTTGTATTTCATGCGCTATACCTACCACTTTCCTACTGAGAAACAAAAACGGGGACAAAGGTGATTGTTTTTTACTGGCATTAGAGATAAGAAGTAAGAGAAGGACTAAGGTATTTATGAGGATAATAAACTCCTATCTGTTGTTGGCAAAAGTTACAATAATATCAAAGGCCTCAAAGAGAGAAAAGAATGACTAGGGGGTATATATTATCAAACATTTTACTATTTCACCACTGTTACTCTGATCCCAGCTTATCTTTTCCCCCTCCCTTTAAATAAGAATCCAGAATCACTTTTACAAATTTTAAAAATCGCTTTGATAATTTTATCTTATTAGAAAACAAATATACCTGTCCAATACCCGTGATACTTAAAATATTTTTTTATTTTCGCATATTTTCAGACCAATAATTAAAATTATAAAGGCATATGCAAACAACATGGGAAAAGAGTTGCTTCATAGTTCATAGGCCATATTCATTCCATTGATTAGACCACTCGTTATACAATTATTTTGTGTCAAAATACTGCCTTCAATGCAGCTAGACTTTATTTTCCTCACTTCCAAAATAACAATAAAATTGGGAGAAAAAAATGCATGAGTATTTGTCCTTTAATTAAAAACACAATCAGAAGCACAACTGCAGACTATCGCCTATGAATTAAAATGCTAATTCTTTCAAAAGAAAAATTTATTTGATGTCCCACTTTGAAATATAAGAAATATACAATAAAGAAAGGAGAAAGATGCTATAGGAAGTCAAACACATTTGCAAAGCTAATTGAGCAAATTCGCCACCATTTGACATTTTGCTAAAAGAAAAGCTGTCTTGCAGTTGGATAAAAGAACAATGCAAACAAAGACAGAAAAATACACAGTCTAAATTAATCTGTTGAACCCCAAAGCACTAAGATAGCCTCGTATAAAGTGTGAAATTGAACTGTGAGCAACAGAAAATTTTTGTCGTAACACCTCCCAAGATCAGAGGAAAATGTAGGAGATCTTCCCCATTTGTTTTCCTCTTTCAAAAAACTAACCTAGTTGAAGGACAACACGATTATAAATGCTCACACCTTCATCGAGGTTAACAAATGAGGCACACAAATGAGGATTAGGATTTCTCATCAGGAACACAGTAAAAGAGACTTAGAAATTGGGGCATAATGGGAAGGTCCAAAAGCAAGCATGAAAATAATTACCTTTCCAGCCCACAATAATGCAGTATACTAATTTCTAGACTTATTTCTGAATCTAAGACTTTTGCCAAAATTTTACTTTTGAAGGGAAAAGGGAAAAATCTAATTCGTATTTTGTGTTTTCTAATAATAACTGGCCCCTACGTCATCTCTCCACAGCCCGCTTTCCACTCAACTCATTACTGAAACCAAAATGCTATGATTATATCTCAGTCTGTATCGGCATGGAGCACATATTGTGTTAGAAATGCCAGATTCACACAGAAAATCATCATCATCATCATAATAATAATAAAAAACTTCTTATAAGTACTTCATGGGATGCAAAACATTTTGTTGCCAAATTGGAGGGCCAACCGCACTTCCCTTTTGGACCATATCAAATTCCGACAAAATACTGAATTCATAACTGATAGGAACCTGGCTTCAGGTGATACTGTTAACCTCCTAAGGTACTTATAAGGCCTTTTCAATTTAACCTGTATATCCCGAAGCTCCTTTCCTGTACCATTGGAAAAATAAGGCTTTTTCCTTTAAAAATGTGGCCTTGAGCATGGACAGATGCTTGGTGTGCTTATGAAGTTACCTGTCTGTTTTGATATTGGCGTCTTCTTTAATTGCAGTGGGGTTGTGGGTAGAAAGGCCACAGCAGGTTTTTTTTTTTTTTCTTCTTTCACTGGCCTGATGAGTACTGTGGGGTCTGTCTTAATAAAGTCCTGTAGGAATATTTTCACCACTGTTCAGAGGAAATGGGGTATCTTGTTAAATTAGTTTCACTCTACAGTGAAGATCTGTGGGGAGGAGGCAGAGCTAGAGATGTGTGCTCAGGGAAGAATTGTTGCTGAATTCAACTTTCTAGATTCAGTGCAGATGGCCTGTGTGCTTTCCCTCTTCATCAGTTCTTCCTGGGGAGGTTTTCCCACAGCCTCCTAGAAGGGGGAAAGCAATGAAGGCACCGTTTCCTTGTGGATCTTGCTTCCTGTGTTTGAGCACATTTCCTCTTTTAAACATGTCCACATCAGAGAGGTAGATTGACAAATTGAGATGCGGTAGGGAGGCGGCCCACAGAAGACAGTATCAGAGCAGTAAAAGGAGACCCTTATAAGAAGTAAATTAACTCAACAAGGAGCTGTATAGATAGGAGTCTTGATTACAGAGTTGGCACAATCCTACCACCAAGGCTCGGTTAGTATGAAAATGACAATTATACATATGTAATTCTGGAACAAGGAATTCCTTCCATTCCTGAAATCTCTTCGGTTTTCTTTCCTAACACCTACTCTGCCTTCTTCCTCCTAGAATGTCTTGGTTAGAACCAGGATAAGGAGTTCTGTGGGGAACTCTGTTTTTCGTTGAGCTGCGGTCTTATGCAGCAAATCCCAATAGCCAGGAAGCAGTGGTTTCATGATATATTAGCATTCAAACAAACTCTGTATAGATTCTGTCATTCCCAGCTTTGTCCTTAGGATTCTATATCAACCCCAATCTTGTACGTGTCTGGGTTTCGGCGTGAATACAAATCCCTATGTGAGCATTCTAGACCCTACAGGATCACTCTAAAAATACTTTTCATCTTTACATGGTCAGCTGTGCATTTCACCCAGCAAAACTAATAAATTATTAAGCAAATACAGGATTAAAAGGAAAATGGTGGGAATTCAAGAATATGAGATAGAAAGAAAGAGAAAGAGATTCCCTTATATATTATGAAATAAAAACATTTATCAAAATCATTTTGATTCAGGAAAAAGATACATTGAGCACCAACTGTGTACCAAACTGTATGCTGACCACTAAGTTGCATTCCTAAATTATAAATTAAATGCTCATTAATCATTTTCATTCAAATGAGAATTCTGCACATTGAAAAATTAATTAACTTTTCTAAGGTCATTTAGCTAATAGAGCAGCAGAGTCAAGAATGAAACCAAATTTCTTCATTCCCTATCAGATATTCTTTCAACTTCACCATACTCCTTACATCTCAGTGTCTCATTTCAAAGTCCAGGTTTTAAAAAGTCTAATGCTACAACACTGAGGCTTTGATTGTCTCTGCTGTATTATCAGACTCTCCAGGGGAATTGCAAATTTCCCCAAGTGCTTAACCAATTACCATTTTTTTTCTTCTTCATTTTCAGTAGGAACCGACTTTGGAGAAAACATTTGCACTAAACTACTTGGATTGCTTATAGGGAATCACAGCTTCTACTCTGGTCAATCAGTCTATTTTCTTAATTATTGTTCTTTCAGATGACGGATAATTCTTTTATCCCTTCTAGCAAGGTATTTCACTCAAATATTTTATTTTTCCTCTTGAACTTTGTCCTTATTATTGCTTCAGTTTTGTTTTGTGTTTATTTTCTTGCCCTCAAATATAAACAAAAGATTCCATTAAAAATATTTTTAAATGAGCCATTTAAAAGGAGACATTTTCTTTGGCTCTTTAGACCCCCATTTAGATTTGTATTTTTTCTTCCATGAAGAGAGGGACTGTCTATCTGGTGACAATTTATATAGGTTCCTTTTCTAAAATGAGTTTATTTTTTGCAGATTGCCACTAACCTGTAGAATTCATTTCAGAAGTATTGGTTTCAGAAATAGATAGATAAATAATTAGAAAATTAGATAAATAGATGATGCATGGATAAAAATCTGTGATGTTTAATGTATAATTTGCTGCCATTAATTTTTAGTTCTAAAATATCAGCTATTGGTAAACATTTGGCACTTTCATTTTTATTTTAAATGCAACTGTCAACATATACTATATACTTCTACAATTTATCTTCCCTGTTAAAATAACCAAATTATCGGAAATTCATTGTTCTCTAGTAAAAATTTAGAATTTTTAAATTTATCATTATTGCATCCTTTCTACATTTATATCTCTAGTGAGTCTCACTTTTAGAAATACATTATAAGAAAATTCGTATAAATATATGATAGGTTTTTCTAGAAGTATACCTCTTCTAACACTGTAGAAGCAAATTATTGAAAAAAAAAACAGAAGATCAAAATAAACATATTATGTTGTCTTTTATATAATAGAATATGATAGTGCTATTTAAAATTACATAATTGAAGACTGAAAAGAAGCTCTTGATTTATTTTTGAATGGAATAAAACAGGATTAGAAAACAACAGGGACATCATGATGTCATTTTTGTACAAGAAAATGTGGATGAACAAAAGATTTGAAAGATATCTATTAGCATGGTATATTGTTTTGAAGATTCTATCTGAAACTATCTTGGTCAGTCTTGAAATCCTGCAAATAATGCTGTTCTGAGGAAGAGAAGATTGCCAACTCTATGAAGTTTAAGAGTTTATTACTCAACACACTTTCCTCCTTTTCTTTTCCCCCTTTTCCTCCACATTTAAAACCCCACAGATCTATAATTTTTTCTTTCACTTCATGTCATTGATTTCTCAAAATAACCAATACTGCTATAAATAAAGTTATATTTTGTCAGTCATTTATATTTTAATCAGATTGGGTTCAGCCGGAATATTTATAAAGAAAGGATTAAAAAAAGTGGGAGGCAGAGAAAGCATACAGTAATCTAGGTATGTGACATCTGAATTTATTTCTCTGAAAATCTCTCCCCCTTCAGTAATGAAGAAATTAGACCGAATTATCTCAAAAAGCCTTTCTTTCATAGGTATTCTATGACTAAGAAGGAAGGTAATGCACATCAAAGTGAAAACATATAGAAAAAGAAAAAAAAAAAAAAAGGCAGCCCAGAACAATATCTTCCTAGAGTCCAATTTTATGTTAATAATTTCCAAATGTGTCTGCCCATCCAAATCATCTGGATGACTTGCTGAAATTTGACTGGCCCTACATTCTGATTCCATACAATTGACCTTGGATTTAAGTATCTGTATTTTGAAAACTCCAAATGTCTTTGATATAGCAGGACTGTGAACCAGTGTTTGGGAACCACTGGTAATAGCAAAATGTTCTAATCATATTTCTTTCTTAGAATTAGAAAGATAAATAGAACAACAAAAAAAGCATTTGATTACCTTATTGTTTCTGTGTTAATGTTTCTTACACCTGCTGTGCAAGAAAGGCAGACAGTGTGATCAAGCAAATGATTCAATTTTGACTGTTAGTATAGAATACTTTGC
The DNA here is from genome assembly GCF_000325575.1 of Pteropus alecto. Classification (NCBI taxonomy): domain Eukaryota; kingdom Metazoa; phylum Chordata; class Mammalia; order Chiroptera; family Pteropodidae; genus Pteropus; species Pteropus alecto. Next base: position 12,497,698 of record NW_006431919.1, on the reverse strand, counting down.
CACCATGTTTTGAAAATATTTATACTCATAGCCATTTCTCAGTAAACATTTTCCACTAAGGGTCATAAGGTTAAGAGGCTCCTTGTTAATATGATAAGGCACTGAATTACTTAGTGTTATATCTATTGAAAATCTCAGCTTTAAATGTGACCATTACACATAGAAGAAATCAATGATTTCATTGGCTTAATAGGGCTATTGCTCCTGTGTTCAATTTATTATGTGGAGCTACAAGGGTGCCAATGGAGTTGGCTTTGAACGTTTCAGAAATTCAATTTTAGTTTCCAATTCAAAATTCAGTAGATGCTCTTAAGAACTATAGTATGTGATGGAAAAGCCACATCGAAATTGTATGAGGAAAAACTAATCAGAACTAGAGCAATGATAGGAGAATCTAGTATGAGAATTAAAACCCAGGGTATTAAAAAGGCAAAATCCCTTCAAAATACCTGCAGAACAAGCCTCTATTTATTTTTGGGCACACTGCCATTAAAGTCAAATTTCTGATTTCACATCTGCCATACACATATACACTTCAAACTTGAAACGACTTTTCTGATTGGTAGCTTGGGAGCAGGAATTGGTCCTGCAATTTTCGGCACATTCTGAGTTTTCTTTTTAGATATGTCTGATGCATAGAACACGCATTCTGGTTTGCTCTCTCCTCTCTAAGAAATCTCAACAGAGCAGGCTCCGGTATGCTGGGGAGCAGGGATTAGGTTGTCCACTGAGAACCATGAAGGGTTGGAGGGGTATATCTAATTTAGGGAGAATTATCGAGCCCAAATGACCTCACCTATCAGTCACATCCTCCAGGGTATAAGTCTGTCAGTCTTATCGATAGTAAAGGTGATATGTTGATCACTATCTCTCTGAATTGTATGCCTAGTTCAAAGATGGATCTAAAGAAGAGAGGAGTGTTGTTTCTGGACCCTATAAAACCTCACTCAGGGAATCCATGGAGGACCTTCAGAGATTTCAGGGAGCTCTCCAAGTTAATATGGAAAATCTCCTCTCCAGAACCCAGAATTGATTTTTCTAACTTCAATTTCCTGTAGCTCCTTTCTTATAGTACATATGAGTATCTTATGCCTCAGCTACAAGTTCGTGTCCAAAAGCAAAACCAACCCTAGAGAACCTACTTATAAAAGATGACTTAAAAGTTGCAGAAGTAGTTTAAATTGGTGGTGTAAATGGTTTGATGATTCTCTCTCTTTTTTTTTTTTTCATTCTCATCTAGGGATGCTCGTGGCCCTGGCAATGATACCATGATTTGTTCAGAGATGGAAATCTAGGTCTGCCCCACCAGAGCCATTTCCATAGATTTGTGTTGTTGTTGAAGCAGAGGTTTTTTGTTGTTGTTGTTGTTGTCGTTTTCGCATCTCATTTCTAAATTTAATTTCAATTTCAATTAGAAAATGTGAATCTGGAGGCTTTTATAGTCCTGTTCTCTATCTCTTAGAGAAAGTTTTGTTGAAATACAAGATAAAAGACCTAACATGGGTGAAAGGCCTGTGACACTTTGGACTTTTTGGCAAAATAATTGCATAAACTAGTAAACATTTTGATTTGCTTAAGCCAATCTGAGTTGAGCTTCTGTGCATAGAACCAAGAGTCTTGAGTAAAGCAGAAGGCATGTGGCTTTAAAATATCTCCTTACAACAAAAGTAATATGTTTATTGTCTTGAAAATTAAGACAATGCAGGAACGGAAAATAATCACTCCAAATGGAGGTCAAATGTTGATGTATATTTTCTTTAGTATATTTCCTACCCTTTTTACAAAACACAAACGTTTGTATGCATGCACACAACTAAACACCTAATGCACTGTTACCACACAAATTGCTTTTTAACACTTTTTTGTTCACTAAACAATTTATCATGAAAAATCACTTAATACATTATAGTTTTATGTAGCAGAACTTAAACGGTAAAGAATAACTGAATCTTTCCTTCCTTGCTTCCATCTTTTTTTTTTTCTTCTTCTTTTCAATAAATCCTGAACCTTACAGGTCTAAGAAATGTCCTGTGCTCTAGGGATATAGCAGTGGACAAGAGGTAGAGTTCTTCTGTATATGAATATTTCCTTTTAGTGGGTGATATGAGTGTTAAACAAGTGAAAAATAATAATAAATCCAGATAGTAAAAAACAAACAAGATTGTGTGATAAAAGTAACAGGAGAAGGGGAAGAGACAGCATTAGGTAGGATGGTTAGGAAAGAGTCCTTTGAAAAAGTGAAAATTCAGCTGGAAATTGATGAGAAGAAAGAGCCTGCCATTTAATATTGGGACAGGAGTTTTCCAGGCAGAAGGAATAGCTAGTGCCTGGGTCCTGCAGTGGGGATGAGTTTGTTTGGTCTAAGAAATGAAAGAAAGAGTTGGTGCCTCAGGTATAATGGGTGGAGGGAACAAGAGATCAGGTCAGAAAAATAGCCTAGGGCCAGCATACACAGGGCTTTGGATGCCATGCAAAATAATTTGGATCTTATTCTAAATGAATATAAAACATCATAATGTTTTAAAAAGAGGAAGGATGCAATCTGTTAAGGAAGTTTAATTCATCAGAAACACCTGTGGCTTGCACTATGCCGGTGGCAGTTGAAATGGAGAAAAGCGGATAGATTTGCGTACATTTTTGAGGTAGAATAAACAAGTCTTGCATTTCAGCATGGAGAGATGAGCATCTCAAGCCTATGCCCCTCATCTATAAATTGAATAATGGCCTTCAGTTATTCTTCGGCTTCCTTCCATGGTCTCTGTCATGTTTCCACAAATAGTACACAGATTTTAATAGCGCTCTGATCCATAGAAAATTCAGAGGAGGCAACATGTTTATTTTTTTCTATTGACTACTGTTTAGTTTCTGGAAAATTACACGGATGAAAGGAGAAATGACTGGTGAAGTTAAACTCCTTTGCAGAGAGACTGTCCTGTTGGAGGGTGGAGAGTTGGCTCAGTGGGCTCAGCAGCTGGTTCAAACGTTTTGAATCGCTGGACGCAGAGGCTCAGATCTCAGCAGGGCTCATTCGACCATTCATCCTTCCAAGGTAGATAAATTGAGTGTTGCACATTTAGAACGTGTGTGTCTTTCAGATAATGCCTTGAAAAGTAAAGTCTGTGTGAACATTAAAGGCTACAGAGCACTATAGAGGAGTAGGGGCCACCCCTGTGTCCTTGGCCTAAATTTCCTCCTTCCATAATGCGGTAGGGTGAATGATTTCAGTTACCAACATTTTACTGCGCCAAATGCATGCAGTTTGCCTGATCCTTGGGAAATAAGCTTTATTAACCAAAAAAGAACCATTTTGACTTACTATGAATCCCTCCAAAGATGATTCTAGTTTCTCTGTGCTTTTTTAAATGATGTCTCCATCACGGAAGCTCCAGCCCTCTCAGACTGGAACAAACACATTTTGTAGGTGAAAGGTAGCTTGATCTTTCCTACAGGAGGTCTGCAGTCAGGGGAAGTTCCACCACTGAGAGCTCCCTGCCCTAAAGATAGCCAAGTGGAAGGTACTGAAAGATGTGGGAAAGGACACCACGAGAGGATGAAGGACAGAAAGCCCAGACACAGTCACTAGACTGCTGTACCTTTTATTTTTTTTCTTTTGCAGATCACCAGACTCTCCATTGCATTCGGTACGTTTCAGTCAGCGAGCCAACACTGAGGCCTTGGTCACTTAGTTGTCAATAATAACTAATGAATGTTGTTTTAAGATACTGTATATGTAAAGCTTTTAACAGTATATCATATATTCTTATTGCTAAATATTTTAAAAATCTATTTATTCAATACTGATATATTAGTTTTATACATACATATTATTATTCTTCAACTCCCTACCTCCCTTGTACTCTGCTCCTTGTTACCTAGTGAGATGTTCATCTCTCTAAGAAACTAGCCAAGTAGATTCCACTTCCAGACGGTGTAACCAAAGAAGTGAGGAGTCGTTTTTTTGTTTTTGTTTTTTTCACTTTTAAGTTCCAAAAGAGGAAGTTCAAGTATGAGGTAAAAAGACTTGGAGAAATATCAATCCTGACAGAACAAGTTCTTCCTGCTCTATGGAATCTAGATAAAACTGACAGACATGATGAAGGGAGGAGAAGAGATGAACTGATAATAATGAAAAAGTAAAATCAGGGGTCTATGCAAAATGATTTGAAAGAAGAGGAGCCAATATCCAGAAATATCTCAGCATCCCCTTGAGTGAGCAATGAAGAGCTCCACAAGAACAGAATCAGTCTTTCAGACCAACACGCAATTCATTCATTCTATTAGATTTTATTGGGTGCCTACCATGATGGTGCCAAACATTGCATCAAGGGATTAAAAATAATCATAATAATGAAGTATATAGATATAGAACTAGCACTCAAGAAGTTCCAGGTTGAGTAGGGAGACAGATGCAATAATTACAATACAGAGTAAAAGCATCTGGAAGGTTTGAGGAGGTTACAATTGATTTGAAGACCATGGTTATGTGAGACAAAATTGTACTTGGTAGATCTCTCTTTATATAACGAAGGATCACTTGAGTAAGAATTTTGTTTATTAAAAAAAATAGAACCTCTTTTGGGTAGGATGTTCAAAAACAGTATACAATCACTTCTCAACTCTGCTCCCTCCTCAGCCGAATAGAGAAATAGAAACAAACACACTTTGTATAATAATGGAACATAGATGAAAGATATGTCACTGAGAAAGATTATCCTTTATTAAAGAATCACGGAGAATTTAGAAAACATGATATATTTTTACTACAATTTAAGTGAAATTTTACGAGGAACATGTGAATGCAAACCAGCATATTAAGCATTCTTTTGGGGTGTTTTGGGACGAAAATTTCCAACATGTGTGGGAAACAAACAATTCGCAGACACCCTGCTGGTGTCCAAGAAATCAATTAAATTCTGATACAACCTACCCAGGGACAGCATCAGAATTCAGTCCTACAAGACTGTCCCCCGCAAACTCTCCTTCCAGATTCAGACACCAGTCGCAAGCCCAGGTTGTTACCTGTGCTCCTGACCACCTGGCTATAAACCAGAGATTCCCACGACTTGCTCCTCGGGTTTTACTAATTTGCTAGAGTAACTCACAGAACTCTGAGAAATATTTTTACTTACTAGGTTTACTTATCAGTTTATTACAGGAGGAACTAACTCAGGAAGAGCCAGCTGGAAGAGATGCAAGGAGCAAAGTATGGGGACAAAGTATTGGGCTTCCACGCCTTCTCCAGGCTGCTCACTCTTCCAGTACTTCCGCATGTTCACCAACCCAGAAGCTCTGGGAACCCTGTCCTTTTGGGTTTTTTATGGAGGCTTCATTACATAGGCATAATTTATTAAATCGTTGACCAATGGAGACTGATTCAACTTCCAGCCCTGATCCCCAATCTGAAGGTCAGGGGGTGGGGCTGAAAATCTCAACCTTCTAATCCCTTGGTTGGCTCCATCAGCAACCAGCCACCCTCTTCTGGTGCTCTCCAAGTCACTCAATTGACAGAACAAAGGGTACCTTTATCACTTTTGCCAAGTATGAACTGGTTTGCCTGGCAAGCCCCAACTCAAATTCAAGACTTTCTGACTGATCAAGGCTCTGCCTCCACTTGGTAAATCTCTAGAGGAAATCTGCTGAAGCTACTTTTTTTTTTTTTCCTTTTTGTACCCAGGGGGATTGGGGCTAGCTTTTGCTAGTGATCATCCCCCTTCATAAACAATGTGATAGGGAAGTCACACAGTATAAAACAGGGCCATTTAGACAATAGCCCTTGTGTTTTAGAAAAATTCTCTTAGAAGCCAATGTAGAAGGGGTAGGCTATTATAGCCCTTAAATCTTGTGTCAGATAGAAAAAAGGGATTATAACACAGGGGAACACAGGTGGAGACTGTATTAAAAATAATGCAATGATTTTTTTTTTAATGCAATGATTTTAACAATGTGTGTTATTTAAAAAATAGCCACAGATTAAAGTTTATTGTGGAATTTATGTGACCATTAACTGTTGGCATTTATTCCTGAGTTGCCATAAAAGCTCAATTAAACAAAAACCGAATACCTTTCTTTTTAAAACTGGTTTCAAAGGAATATATAGAAAGACGTAAATCTTATTAGAACGAACTACATATAGATTTTTAGTGAGCACCTTGTGATGGGGTAGGGAATCTGAAAAAGGTGATGTCAGGAGAGTCAGACTTATCTCTGGGAAAAAAAAAAAAAAGATACCAGGAATCCTAGGAGAGTTACATAACATTTTCTTTCGTTTTTACTACTTTTGATATCGAGTTCAGATAAAATAAACTAATTTCCCCATCAATAACTTGACTCTACCATGTTGTACTATTTGTTTTTTGTTTTTTTTTTTTCTGGGGTAGTCTGTCCAGCTGGAAACAGTCACCATTGAAGTGGAATGGTAGGAAACTGAGTCCTCACCAACATATTTTCTACACGGTGTTTATTTGCATGACCATTTCTCGTAGCTTATCAAAGATAACCTACATTCTCATTCCACGTGTTCGTAGTAGTTTTAAAGTCATAGTTCCTGACCTATTTTTCCCTGCTTCCTGGCTGGTGACTGCATGACAGAATCTTCCAATTTTGAACAAGATACTGCTTGGTGGCTGCAAATTCAAGGTCCTTTTCTCAACTGTTTTGGACATATAGATGCCCATCCCCTATCAAAGAGTATTAAATTTAAATAAAAGAAACAGTTAAGATACTTTTATCATGTTAGACTTATCCAAGTTATACTTGATACGCAACTGTAAGTAAGCCACCTAAAATTTAAATCAATTTCCGGTAAAAATTATTTAATTTCAATATTGTAAAAAGTAAGGAATCTTCCTACTTAAGAAGTTTTTCATTCAGTAACTGCAGTTCATTTGCTGGGAGACTTTGAAATATACCAGAAAACAGGCTGGCTGGCAGGTTGGTTTGTGCTGCAAGATATTCTGACAACCTGTCAAAGTTCCACTTTTCTCACATTCTATCAACTTCTCTTTTCTAAAGAAAGCATGAAATGTCAAAATGACAGGTGCCGAAGTGCAGCAGCATCCAGCTTCTGGGCCTATTACCTTAGGAAAGAAAGAGTTGAAAAGTTGTGCAAGTGACATATGCTGAAGAGTGATATAATTTGCCAGGTAAAGGAGTGGCTTGATGGTGCTTATGTTAACCCTTTGGAGCCGACTAATTTGAGCTATATCCTCTAGGAAAACTTTCAAGGGGTAGCTAGAGAAGAAAAAAATATAGCAAGCAATTTTTGAGCAAGTGATTGGGCACCATTTTCTTTATTGTTGATGAATTTCTCCAGTTAATTCACTGAATGCAATCAACAGTGCATAAAGGAGATGATGTCATAAAGTTGCTATATTTTAGATGGATGAATGGAGCAATATTTCCAGAGGAAAAGATTAAAACATGGAGAACTACTGCAATTATATCTGCACAAAATCTGTTTGTGTATGTGTGTGTACGCGTGTGTGTGTGGTGTGTGCATGCATGTATGGGGAGAGTTAAGTATGACTTGATTAATTTATATTAATTAGGAAAAAGTCAATCTAAATTAATTGGCAAGACTGAGTTATAAAGTACAGTTTAAAAATCACATTTTGTTACTTTTAAGTTCATATCCTGTCTTATGAACAGATATGACTAACTTGTAACTCTCAACTATTTCTTTATAATGTGCAAATAAATTCCATAAAAGAACATTTTCTCCTACGTGATAAAGAGTTATTAATTATTTGTGTCAATTTCTGCCATTTTGTATGGTAAAGTGTTGTGTTTGAGGACAATGAAAATAGAAATGTTTGGCTAGGAAAAGAATGGCCAAGGGATATAATAAAAATTGAAAAATGGCTGAGAGGGAGAAAACATAATTGGATTTCCAGAGGAAAGGTGGGAAATCTTTACAAAGTTAAGGATATTCTTTAGGAGAGACCTAGAGAGAGAAAGAGAGAGAAATAGAGATAGAGATGTGTGGGGGGAGGGCAGGAGGGAGGTGAATAGAGGGAAGAAAGAGAGTTATTCTAGGTCGCCGCTGAAAACAGGATTAATGATAGGAATCTGGATATGTAATCCTATCTGTACTCAGAGAAGTAACATGAAGCAGTTGAGAGTTCAGTCTACAGTTGTACTCTGTGAGTTCATGCCAGCTACTCACATCAAATGGTCCACAATTTATCGACTTTTCAAACAGAGGCACTTGAAGTATCTCCCTCATAGTATTGTTGTGAGGAATTAAATGTGATTATATGTATAAAGTAGCAGTTATTCCATGATTGTATCTTTAGCAAATCAGTTTTAAAGGACTCTCTGTGTCTTCAGAAATTAAAGAGTATTGCATCACATTAGAATGATAAATCAGACAAGAATAATTCTTAGCCTGAAGGAAGTTAGGACTGTAGCAACTAATTAGCAGTTAGTAATTAGTGTGTTTTATTAGTTGCAAGCAGTGTATTAAGAGTTAAAAACTACATGCAATATGTAACTAACCCCCACATATAACCCATATGGAAATATTCTGCCAGCAGCTGTCTAGCTTATCTTCTACCAATAAAAGTCATACAAATTAGATTGAAAGGTACAAGGCAGACAGAAGTGATATTACTGCTACTCCAGCAACAATAAGCAGGTGGATATGAAAATGTTATGAAAATTTGCAGGGACATCTTAGCAAATCACCCAATTCTAGGCTGCAAGCTATAGTGATTATTCCTTTGGCTTTTGCAATTTCTTGAGCCTCTGAATAAAAAATGAAAATGAAATTTAGTAGCAAATGTGAGATATTAGCAGTTTCCCTGACCTCAGCCTCTCCAGTCTTGCCAATGGTTCTATAAGCACCTAATTTCCTGGATTATATCCCATTCATCCCTTGAGGAATACCTAGAGGGGTTTTTGATTTTGTTCTGATCAATCTCAAATACAATATTTGTTACCAAAAGTAATTTTAAAAAAGAGACCTTCGAAGATGGTGATGAAGATAATTAATCTTTAGTGGTTAGGGTTGAAGGAAGTACCTATGATATTATAGAGCAGAAATAGGATAGTTGATGCTTTGAAGCATTCAGTATCAAATAACTATTTAAATTATTACCTTTGATGCCTTAAATAAAGCAAATCAAGTAGCTTCTGCAATGCAATATTACGTAGGCTGTGGGGCACTCAAGCATTGTAAGATAGCATGGCTGATTCTGATTGTACCAAAAAGCATTAAGGAAGAAAATGTGAAGATCAGCACTTCTAATTTTCAGCTTGATATGATCAGAAAACCATAGAACTATGATCTTCCTAAAAAAAGTCTTCCCTTTTCCAGCTGTAGGTCTAATCGATATAAAAACATAGAGCCAGCTTTTGATTGTGCAGGTTGGAGAACCAATTGAATTCATAAACCCACCAGTCTCATATGAAATCTAGGCCACTGTTTGGAAGAGGATGGGGCCTTGAGGTTTGAAATGGAAATACTTGTGTAGATGTAGATGAATATAAGTACCTTGACTCTGGAAATTTCATTGAACTTCCCTTAGTGGCAGATGCAGCTCCCCTGCATCCCCTATCTGAAGAGATAATGTACTTTGCTTGAATACCTATACGACATAATTTAAGACAGTGCTCTTTCAAGGGAAGGATAATTCTTTTAACATCCAATGCCAGTATACTCAAGTTTTATTTCAGACCCTTGCTTAGAAACAGATTCCAGATTAATTTAAAGAAAATATTAAAAAGACCTACACAAAAAGAGTTAGTGTATACATAAAATGAATTTCAATATTTTGAAACATATGACATTATATAACTATATTGATATAGACATACATAAAAATGAATGTGATACAGGTTAGGGAAGAAAGAATATAATATTGGATTTGTTTGAATTCATTAATAACTGTAATATATCAGAGATTTCTGAATTTGAGGTGTTAATATGAACATGTGGCCATAGTTCTCAGTTTCCCTAGCTGGTAGACTAAAACATGGACTGAGCTTTGACCTACATAGTAATGCAAAGGAAACAGTCCAAAGGTTTAGAAGAATTGGAACCTTGGATTATTCTGTGCATTTTTCACCCACCCCTCACTATGTTTCCCAAGAAATGTCCTTTCACCAAAGCATTGATAATTTAAGATGTCAAGAATACAGTTATAAGAATCTCTATAATTGATATCTTTTACTGTTTGGGATAATAATCATACTATCAATTGTTAGCTATTTCCTTTAGAGAGTCTATAGTCTTTAAGACTTAGTTTCCTTAACTGTAAAATGAGAATAAAAATAATCACTTTGTTCAGGCACTGATAATTGTTAATACTCGAGTGTTCCACGTAAAAGACACTCTGCCAGATTTTTACATTATGCAATCTTCTTGGACTTCAAATGATGCATGCACTTTTTCTAGACCCCCTTTACAGGTAAAATAGCTTGCCTAGGTCATGATAAACACTGTGATTTGAACTAAGTCTTTAGGAATTATTATTATTATTATTTTTTAAGCGAGGCACCCTTGGTTGAGCTCATAGACTGCAAGGACCTTGTCATCTTACAATCTCTTATTTTTTACGCCTACAGCACCTAGTCTTCCTAGGTGGTCTCTCATCCAAGTACTAACCAGGCCTAACCCTGCTTAGCTTCCAAGATCAGACGGGATCGGACTTGTTCAGAGTGGCATGGCCGTAGACTAGGACTTAGATTTTTTAACCACTATCCTATATTCCGTACAGAAGGTTATCCATAAATGTACATTATTATTATCATCATTGTCAACATGACTATTATCATCAGCATCACTATTATTTATGATTATTTATCTGTACTTTTGGTTATACTTTTACTACAGTAAAGCACTTCAGATCATTGATGGATGTAGGAGGGTTTTAAATAACCAACAGCTGACTCTCTGAGTACAACCAGAACCCCAAATCACAACTTCTATGGACTTCAGTTTCCTGATCTAAAAAGAGAGATGTTCAATTGCATTCCCCCTTGAGAACCTTTTTAGTTCTATTAAGCAAGTTTTAGTAAGATCAACCTTTGAATGCTGTCAGCTCATGCATGGGTATATGTTCATAGCTTCAGTTATGAGGATGTTTGGTAATGGAAATATCAAAGACCCTCACTAAATATTAGTTATATTCATATTAAATTAATGCAAAAAATTTCATCCTGGGGCTCCTAGAGCCTCGTCAGAAGCCCAAAATGTGTTATTTTTGTTTTTTCTTAATTAAAAATAAATTCTTCCTAGAGGATATCCTTCTACCTAGTTGAAGTTGAGTTGCCACATATTTTTTCATTCTATTAATATTTCATGCACACTTTGAAATTATGTGTATATATACTTAGAAAGAATATTGGCGACTGAAAAAATAAGTATGATATTTTCTTAATTTTTATGCAACAATTTTCACTACAACACGATAAGAGAAGTTTCTTAGATCTTTTGGGAAATCGTAGCACCTTCTGAAAACTCAATGATGAGAGATAGAAAGTTTTACTTGCTTTATTCAAATGTAAAACTCAGTAAAATTTTTAAAAAAGTAGGCAGGTTTAAGAAGTATTATCTCTTTCATCATTTAGACTTCTGAGATCTTAAATTAGGTCTAGAATTTTAACTACTGTATTATAAAACTCAACCCTTTCAGCACTAATCATTATCAACCTAAGATGTATAAAAGGCCATTTTTATTAATTATTGTAAAACATAGATATTAAAAAGGAAAAAGTCTGCCCTAGTTCCAAAATTTACAAAAAAATTTTAAAAAAAAGATGAGACCCTTACATGCAGATTCTGCATCAAGCCAAATCAATCAGCTGAGAAACAAATAATAATTAAGCCAGTAAATTCATTGTTTGATGGACACAGTACCAATTAACTAATCTGACACAATGCAATTAACAACTTTGACTTACTATTATTTTTATTTTTTAATGAATTGGCTTCCTTGGCTTCTTGTTTTAATGTCATGTAGATATAGCAGCAGATAACAACAATAATATTGAACTGGGAGGTTAAACGATTTAAATTTGAAGACTACTGTTGCAGAGGCCACACTTAATAAATCAATGTGTTTAAGTTACTTGGAGATCTATGGGTTAAAGATTACTTTGCTGGTGGTGTGCCTATTAATCATCATACATTGTAAACCCATGTGCAACACTAAGGAGCTTGCCTTTCTTAGTTGTCAATAATACTATGCATTTCCAGGTAGCCTCAAATCTCCCCTCCACCCAGCATTACCTGGCTTTCTTTAAAAGATATCATTTACTTCTCTGCAGTAATAGATCAAACTCTATACCTCCCTGCCTCACCTTTAATTAAGGGTGCTCGACAAATTCAGTGTAGAATATCAATATAATAATTACAGTAAGCAGTACACAAGCCATTCATTATTTTAGCCTAAGAAAACATTGTGGGTTTTTTTTTTTTTTTCTGCATGTTTGTTAGTTTGTTTGTCTCCCCCCTCCCCTCGCCCCCGCCCCCGAGCAAGCTGAGTCACTTGTGTAGATGAAGAGAAGAAAAATTCAAATGCTGTTCCTGTGCAGGGAAAGACAATGTCAAAGCAGACCTCCTGGCTCTATTAAGCAATTGTTCGGCACTGCTCAATTAATTGAAACATGTAATCTATTACATAGTGTTAACCTCAATGCACGATATGAAACCTGTGTGGAAATAGCAGATGGGTATCCTGTTTAGGATGGAGGGATATTATATTAACAAATAATCATAATAAAAACTTTATTATTCCCCTAAGACAAATCTCCTGCTATTTCAATCCTAAGTGCCAATCAATAAATTTTAATAGTCAGTCATTTTTCATGATTTCTAGTGGAGAAAGATGTAAACATTTAATTTGAGTGAAATGTCAGGAATAACTATAATAGTCACTAGAATCATCAAATCTTGGAATATACGATATGAATGAGGGCTTGGAAAATGTCTAGTTCAATCTTTGATGAAAGTACTAAATTCTGGGGACTTGTCCTTAGCAGAACCTCATCAGGAGCAAATCTGAGTCTCGATTCCATTTCTTCCTTCAGGGTTCTTTCCAGCATGCTCTGGAATTACTTTAAAATGTAGTTTTTTTTGACAGAATTTGGGTCTTTTGCCCAGAGCAGCTGTGCTGTCACACTTTGGGATAAATCCTAAGTAATTGTATCCAAAGCATTCTTCTTCCACATCCTGACCCATCTCAAATAATCCTATCCTCCCATTCTTGGATTAAGTTCACTGCAGCTAATCAGAGTTTCTCCTCTTCTACTGCCTGAAGGAAACTCCATAAGGCCGGGGCCTCCATATGCTATGTTGCTTATTGTGTATCTAGTGACTTGGACTTTTTTCCTAGTCCAAAAGCACTTAATAAAAAATAAGTTGATTGAATTCAAACATCCCCATATCCTGATTCCCATGCTTCCATGTTAGCTCTTTC
>NW_006431919.1:12473541-12484260 GCF_000325575.1 Pteropus alecto | reverse complement strand
TCACATTCTTTCATCCTTTGACATATCCATAAGAATATATTAAGAAAATCTGATACCCACCCATTTCCACCCCTGCCTATGTAGGATGTTAGATAACAGGTTTTCTTTTCCTCAGAATCAGTAGGGACTGTTCTCGTTCCTCAGAGAGCTAGAAAGAACACCGGTGAAAGCATTACCAACTTCAATGGAAAGAAAACACTTAATCCTATGATATTTTAATGCAATATTTAAGGTATTTTTGAGAATATATCTAGAGGACATCTCTGCAGATAGCAATATAGTGTTTTTATACAACTCATAGTAGCTCTTCTAATTTAGTGGATCAGGTCTGTTATATATGTTTTATTTGATTCAATATAACAAGGGAGTACTCTTTCTAATTGCAATACTCTACTACTCATAATTCTGCCCAAACATCACAGGTAAAGTCTCTTTTTGAAAGTAAATTTGGAAAAGAAGGAGACCCCAGTTCTGTCATCTATCCAACACAATAACCACACAGCCTTATGTTTGTGAAGCACTGGGCACAATTTTCCCATATGCTACCACCTCTGGGGTTATAAAGACATTGTGTGGTAGGCAGAGCAGCTCTGCTTGTCCCCATTTGGCTGTAGTTGTGGGGCCTCCGATAAAGCAGGTGTTGAGACCAAGATCATACAACTAAGAGGAAGCACAGCGGGAAGTCACAGCACAGATTTCTAACTAAATCTGTTCTCTCGCTAGAGTGTGCATTGTAGTTCCTCAAAAATATGAAGGTCTATATGCCAGAAAATATAAACGATCTCTGGATAAACATGGTATATTTCTACGAATTGTATATTTTCTCCAAATTTTTTCAAGGAAATACAATTTTGTGTGAAAATACATACAGGTATGTTAGAGAGGAATGCAAAACTTAAGAAGTTATAAATATAAAGTACAAAAGTTAAAATTTCTCTTTTCCATTTACATACATGGATCCCTAGTTACATGTTTATTTTGTGCTCTGAAGCAGGCTTAAGCATGAACATGCTTAAGCAGCTCGGGGCACTGGACTTCCTCACTAGTAGAGATGAACATCCTGACCATCCACACCCATCTCCCTGTCTGTATTCTCCATTGATTCAATCAGAGGTATGCAGACTTGGAAAATAAGAGGCTACTGATAATGACACAGAGGCTGGCTCTGATCACAAAATAAATTATGTGAGGATGAAATCACATGGATGTTAATACATAAGTCTTCAAGGAAAAAAGTCCAAGTCATTTAGCAATAATGATTTCAACAGTGGTAAACAGTTTTCTCTACTGTAGAACTTCTCAGAGACATAAATATGCTACATATACAATGGATCCCCTAGAAAGAATAATATGTAGCATTTTGTTGTATTTTGTTAGACAGAAACTTATCCTGATTGTTGTAGTGGTAAGGAAGATTCTACTCAAGACTTTTATAATGGGGGCTTTGTAATAAGACTGGGGGGAGATTGTACTCAAATCTGAGTACAGGAAAGACAGCTGGGAATTTATAGCCAATGAGGAGAGGGAGGGGCATCAGTGGATGGAAAAATACTAAGTGGATGGGGGATTCTAGCTAAAATGACTTAATGGGATTCTTCCTGAAGTAAGGCCAACGAGATCACATAGTAAGGGTTGGAAATTATCACTAAACTGACTTAGCAGAATTCCTGCTACAACTGGGCTAGGCAGGATGAAGATAGGCCTGGGAGATAGAAGGGAGGGCAAGGTCAAGGCTTAGTCAGCAATGAGTTCAGAGAAGCCTGGTTAAAGGCTGTTCAAGGAGAGATTCTATGTGAACTTACTTGACACGGAACCCTTTTTTGGTGGGTCACTTTGTTGGACTAGCTGTCACACAACACATTTGGGAACTCTCTGCCCTACTCCAATTTTTGGGTTATAGTTCATTTATGCTACTACCAGACATACCCCACAAATTGCTCTGTATTATTTCTACATGCTAACCGCAGCATATATGATCCCAGCTTGTAGACCAAAAGTTACGCTTGGGTGAAAATATTGGGGTTATATAGGTAGAAAAAATAAACAATAGGTTTAGCCCTCCCTTTATTCAATCTGAATTTCTTTCTAAAACAACATTTTTACTCAATCACTGAATAACTCTGGGTAAGCCACTTAACCTTTGGGTCTTCAATTCCTCATTGGCATAATAAAAAGGGTTTAACTGAATGATCTCTGATGCCCTTTCCATCTTTAAAAAAAAAAAGTACCTGTTAGGTTTTCTGTGCTTCTACGTATCCAATTAATGTTTTACAAAGAACAGATTGAAATGATCAGTTTTCACTGTCATGGGCTGGGGAGAGAAACAGATTTTAGACAGGAGAGGAAGGCAGGTGTTGGTTTCTAATATCTTCTGCCAAAAGATGTATCCATTTTGGTTTTAAGGAAATCTTTCTTCAAAGAAAACTGGATATTCTAAGAATATAAAAATATAAGGATGTAAAACTGAGGCGCACACATGAAATATAAATCTCAAAGGACCTGCAAATAGGGAATATTTATTCACATTTCTCAGTGAGAAGCAACCTCTTTGTGTCAGATCTGCAATCTATTGTTCTTAACTCACCACGGTAGAAAAAAGAAGGATGTCAGTGCGAAATCCTACATAAATAATGAACTAAACAAATTAAATTTGCTGGACAAGCCTTATTCTGAGGGGTATGGTTGGGGAGTGCATTTCTCCCAAGAAGTCACCTTTTAGCCTTTAAACTTACAAAATCAACATCTCCTATTTAAAGTTGGAAATCTACTTTGTCCTATTTTTTAAAAATTAAATAAATGTGAGAAAAATCATTGAAATGTTTATTTTACAACTGGGTGTAGATGTAGATTTTAAAGCAGAAGCAAGACTTGAAGAACAGACATTTAAATTCACACCTTCCCTTGTTTTTATAAAATTGCTACAATTTGATTACAATTTTATAGTAAAATCCAGAGTTACAGTTGGAAGAGACCTACTCAGAGTCATCTGCTCTAACCCCTTCGTTTTACAGATATGAACATGAGGGAGTTTCAGAGAGACAAAGCCCACAGACTGAGTGACAGAGTTGGGTCCAGAACCCAGGAATTAGACAAGCGATTCAGGACACCTAACACCGGGCTCACTTGTGAAATCGACGTGCATTTGTCCCATGGAATTTGTAATCTCCAATTGTCTTCCTGTTATGGGATTTGTTGTTCTGTTTTCTGACTCTGCACTTGATTTGCAATTCTGGGCCATAGCAATATGCTTCCCCAGAGTACTGAGCAGTGGTCAGTGAATTTAATCTGTCTCACACTGTGATCTGCGAGCTAAATTGTTACAGCTCCACCTAGTGGAAAAATTCACATAGAGAGGAATGGCAAAGATGTGGCCCGCTGAGGAAGAGTTTGCAGGCAAGAGGGCAGGATGCAGCACCCGAGGTTAAAGCTGCAAAAAGCCGTGCTGACAACTGGCAGCAAACTAAAGACTGTTATGGAGAAATCAAAGTATAATTATTAGAGAGGGGGGGAGAAAAAAAAAAAAACATCAGCTTTCTCATTACTTCAAGGACCTCTAGAGATTTTTATAGCTTCTGGAGGATGCTGTTAGGTATGAAGAGAGGCGAGTCAGAGGATGGAATTAACAGAGCTCACAAGTGAAAAGTAATTCTTGGAATTTTCCTAAAAGTGCACACAGGCAAATGTTGCTCAGCCTTTGGAGTCTGACTGGCCCCTGCAAGATCCCTTAAGGCCAAAACAGAAAGGCAAGTCCTGGGCCATAGTCAGGTAACTCTGCCTGCCTTCCCAGCTGGTAACAGGAGTACTATGCTTAGAGCTTCACTAGTTTGCATGCACCATTTGCCTTTTGCTGTCTTTCTAAAGAGGCATGACCAGAAGCCAGCGGTCTCAGTTAATATGCTACGATCCCCTGAAAGCCAGGCAATGCTGTCTCTTGAGAAATGGCATCTCCAGAACATAAGCGCTATATGATCACACATACGGGAGGGACAGAAAAAAATTAACAGTCTTTCAAGATAAGTGTCAACATCTTGGGTTTTCATTACCAAGGAGCCAAGTAGCTTCTACTGCATTACTTTCTCTCTGTGCAAACATTCCCGGGACATTTCACTTGGCGTTAAGTACGGCTGCTTTCCGAGAAGAATGGGCAAAAGAACCAGTGCTGATTTTCTTTTATTCAAATCAAGTTTATTTTCTTTTTATCAACATCTATATAGTGCATTCAGAAAGCTTTTGCATCAATAGCAACTTTAAGAATGTCCTTGACATTAAACATTTCTATATTTGAGACATAGCCTCTTCTGAAGAAAGTACATAATGCTCTAAGGCAGTTGGCATAAACCTTGCAGAATCATAGGTAAATGATGCACAGAATGTAGCATACATTCAATAAATGCTTCTTGAATTGGAAAGGCAGTCTGTGATCTAACAGGTTTGATTTGACATGGTTCCTGAGGAAGCTGGTTGAGCAACTACAGTGAATACCCTAGAGGATCAGGACCTAGAGCTTCATGCTAAAGACTTCGGGGTTTGTGAGAGAGAGCTGATATCAAGCCAGTTCTACCCTTTGCTAGTTGTGCAATCATACATAAATTACCTAAACTCTCTGTGACTCAATTTACCTGACCAAAAATTACAGAGTAGGAATAATATTTAATTTAGACATTTCTCGTGACCATGAAAAACTATACGTAGATCCTTAGCACAGCATCAGGCACAGCATAGCAAGCCCTTGATAAATCTTGGTAATCTGTGGGTGCCATGCTACAAAATCAAAAATTTGATCAAGAATGGCTTCTATTAAAGGCTTCACTTACACAGGATGGAAAAAATAATGAGAACAAAGTAACTGACCAAGGATTATGTATTATTAGACTAATTTATAAAAGTCCTCTGAAGGACTTCTTTTGTATGCAAATCTTTGTGTGTGCGACATGAGTTTGATAAAAGCATTAGGCAAAAATGAACAACACTGCATTAGAGACTAAGAGAAGCTGCAGAGGCACAGCTTGTACTTTGTCCTTTGTTAGTAAGGAGGGCAAACATACAACAACAAACTAGCAAAATGCCAACATCACAGAAAAATTAAAAAATCTATTAATAGTTCCTGTTGGGCAAAAAGAAATATGTAAATGAGTCCTGGATACTAAGTAGAGGACATTGAGGATAGAGGTATCTATAACTAATGGATTGGAGTGGGAGTGAGGTGTCAAGGAAATCTCACAACATATTAGAGCCAAACAAATCACACAGACTGGTAGAGAAAAGACCTAAGGATATTTGGGATGTTTAGAAACATATAGCCATGTTGATCATATGAGTAGGATGATTCCGAAATCAATAAGCAAGTTCATTTGACATATAATTCTATACTCGCATAGTTTCTGCTTTTGTAAACTAAATATTGTGTTCAGTAAAAGGATACAATTTAAAATTTCTGATTTAGCTGGTGTGGTAGGCAGAAAAATGGCCTCCCAAAGAAGCTCACATCTCTAGAATCTATGACTATGTTACATTACATGGCAAGTGAGGGGAATTAAGGTTGCAGATGGAATTAAGGTTGCTAATTACCTGTTTTTAAAATTAGGAGATTATCCTGGATTATGTGTGATATTCAATGTAATCATAAGGGGAGATCAAAGCAGAAAAGTTACTATCCAAGTGATGAGATGTGAGAAATTGTCTATTGCTGGCTTTGAAGACAGAAGAGAGAGATGAGCCAAGGAATGCAGGCAATTCTAGAAGCTGAAAAGAGCCGGAAACAGACGTGCCCCCCCTAGAGTCTACAGAAAGGAGTGAAGCCTTACAATCACCCTGGTTTTAGCCCAGTAATACGTGAGTTAGATTTCTGAATCCCAGAACTGCAAAAAGTAAACTTATGTTGTTTTAAGCCACTAGGTTTGCATTTTGTTACAGCATCAATAGGAAACTAACACATTTGGCCTGTCTACTTCTAGAAGAATGAATTCAGAAAGCTCACATTATTGATGTGTAGTTAAAGCAAAGCACCTAGAGGGGATTTAGACACGAAGGAAGAAGATTTAGAGCAGAGATGATCCATTTTAATCACAAAAGCTTGAGGTAGGTTCTGTCTTCCTAGGAGCATCATTGGAAGTCCTTAAGGGTAGACTTTCTAGGTGATGTACCATTACATGATCACTATGTATGTTCACAGTGATACAAGACTTAAAGAATTGGGGTGAACAATTTTTAAAAAGTGCAGCTAGAGAGGTTGGCCCTGGAAGCAACAGGAAGAAAGACTTACAGTAGCAGGAGCAGAAGGATGTAGAAATAAAGTCCATATCCATATGCAAATTATAGAAGATCAGAACAGGTGAATGAAACAAAGCCGGGACAATAGGGCCAATGTGTAGACTTCTATCTTTACAGAGGAAGATACTCAACCCCTGTATATAGAGACATTGCAAGAAAAAAATAGAAATTTAGGGTGGATTAAATCTTAGTGAGGGAAATCTCAGTGCCTTCTACCTAGCCTGAGTTCACATATGCTTTTTTTGTTGTTACAGCTGGAATATTTTAAAACAAGCCACAGTGAATGAATATATCCATATTAATTTTTATAAATGTAAACAGACATACAATATACATGCTTATGCTGATACACATCACATTTGCCTTTATCTTTGTCTTCTCTCATTCACTTTTCTTCTTTCTTCCCTTAGGAACTGTACAGTCTGGTCAGAATGGAGAACAAAGAAGCTATTTGAAGAGGATAGAGACAAGAGATTGGATGGCCTTGGGGAGACCTTGACTAAGTATTTGCCTGGATTCATCAACAACTGGAGTCTGTGACATTGAATCTTTGAAATAACATCCTTTTCTATTGTAACCAGCATGAGAATTTTCTAATCTTGACCCCCAAATGATCTCTATCAGAGTTCTCCAGATGTTCCACACACCTATCCAAACTTTAAGTCACACAAATATACAATATGTTTTCCAGAGCTGATTTGAAGCAAAAGTTGGAAGAAAACCAAGCAGAGAAAATGCAATTATCACAGTGTTTATTGAAATATTTATAAAAACACTCATTTGAAATCTGTTGTATTAGTTTGGGTGACATGGTAACACTTACTGCAAGAGGATAGCAATTGGAGTCTATCTTTCTTAGAAACAAAGAAGCAAATATTCTATATACAGTTTCCTTTCTCTCGCTCACACCTGCATGCCCGCGTGCGCGCACACGCACACACACATTCCATGACCTTTTATCCTCATGATATGCTGTAATAAAAAGAAAGCTAAAATTTCTAGCATGAAATAATTGTGATCCGTAGAAAAGCCTCTTTATTTCTCCCTACCCAATGATCTACTTTTTAGGATATATCTTTAAAAAAAAAAAAAAAAAAATTCCTTAAAGTTATTTCCCCAAAGAAGCCTCTTTCAGCAGCTGGATGAAGGTACAGTGTCACAACTAATCAAAATCCCTTTGTGTAGTGTTTTTATTCATGTATTGTAGGATTTCACTTTCCCTTTTCCTTAATGCCATGTCTGCTTTCTACTCTAGATTGTAATTTGCTTGAGGGCAGAGGCTGCACTTCCCCTTTGTTGAGCACAAGTATTTTGAAGGCAGCCGCAGTATTGTGAGCCCTCAATAGAATTTCGTTGATGATAGGGATGTTTCTGAAAATGTCTAAGAAAAAAAGCAGGCAACTCTGGCCCACTGTGGCCTTCACTTGCTTAATTTAAAGTACCTTTCCTTCTGCCCATAAACAATAATGCACCCAGGCAGTACATATGAAGGAAAGTGAGTCAGAAGAGCAATTCATGTTTCCAGTGCCCTTATGTGACTCCTCGGTGCCTTAGAAATCTGCTTGAGGATTTATTTTAAGCATACCAGTCATGCAGTTTCTAGGCTCCATAAGCATAAGACTTGATTCCATTTTCCCCACCACAATCCTCACATTCTTAATGCTTAAACTGTGCCCTTGCGACTTTTCTGTTAGTTAAGAGATGTACAACATAGGGGCAAAAATCAATCTTAATTAAGGCAAACTCTGGAATTATGATCGAAGGGAGATACATTAGCCCAGTGCTTCCAGACCCCCATACTCCGTTGTTATTGATGTTTGGACAGATGGGGAAAGTGAAACAGGAGTCAATACTTCGATCTACTGTGTTCTCTAAGGATCTGAATTTTTAACACATCTATAATGAGTACTGGTGGTGTTTAATAAATACACAGCAGCCCCTAAGAGAGGCTCTGCGTGTGAAAGACACCAACAAAGTCCCGGAAGCTTCTGCTAGGGAGGCAGAAGTAGGCTCAGCCTGATAGAACTGAGAGATAAATGTGGTTTTTCCTGAGGACTTTAATGTCTGCGGAGCCTTTTCGCCAAGGTGATCAGCGCCACTCGCATAATCTTAGGCTTTTCTCTTAAGTGAAATTATTTACTGTGAAATGTTAAGAATTCAATTACTTCTATGTAGATCAGGTAGACAGGTGTTGTCCCATCCAACCACGCCCTCCTCTCCTTATCTACTAATATTGTCAGCCACCTAATGTCACCTCAGAAGTAATTCTACCTCAAGTCCTCAAATTCCTGACTATCGTTAATTAATTTATCAATGTCATTTGACCTAAAAGGGCCAATCAAATTTTCTCTCCGGCAAAAATTTTGTTAGGATTCAAGAAACCTAGTACTTTCAACTTGATTCAATGGAAAAGATGTTTAATCAGAGGAATCATATTGGGGTAGCTATCTGCTTCCCTCTTTTACTTGGGATGCAGAGAAACCAGTCTGAAGAAAGAAAGAATGAAGATGTGCCCAGAATGACAAAGGAAAGAGATCAAAGAACTTCCAGTGGTGAGAGATTGAATCATCCATGGTACTGATTACAAATCCACTGAAGTCTGGATCTACTGTTTAATTTTTGGTTGTATGAAATATCCCCATATGCTTTTCACAAATTTTTACTTTTGCTTTAAGTTAGTTTGATAAGTGTCTGCTTCTTGGAACGCAAATATTCCTAAGTCCATCGCTTCCTTTGTCAAAAATCTACTGAACTTTTAGCAACCTTCTAGGCGTTATGTTGCTGTTCGAGACATGGAGATAGAAAAGACACATTTTCTGCCTCTAGTAGGTCATGGGGTAGTTGGTAAGACAGATAGTAAAGCAACAAATTATACTGCAGTGTTATAAGTGAAATGAAAGAATCAGTATGAGACCTGGAGGTCACGTGGCAAATGGATAGATTGAGAATTTGAGGAAAAATTTTGGAGAGAGAAGGACTATCTGAAACAGGTTTTTTAATGGTCAACAGAAGTTTCCTAGGTAAATAAGATAACTAAAATCATTTTTTGTAACAGGAGGTAGAAAAACAAAGAGGCCTAAGAAAGTAATATGTAGTTGACAAAACAAACAAGCAAGCAAACAAACAACAACAAAACATGACATTTCCTGGCCCTTGAAACAGTGTCAGCCAACACAAAAAGTAAAGAAAAAGAGAAGGATCTGATCCTCTCTCATCCTAAAAGGATTAGACTTATGCTATATTTTAATAGATAATTTATAGGAATATGGACAAAGCTACACTCACTGCTAAGAAAAATGCCCCCAAAGAGAGTATCTCAAGTGATAGCCTCAGACCAACAATGGAAGCTGATGAATAAGAATGGCCTCAGAAGTCTCCAAAACACCCAGCTGCTTCTCAGGACCTTATTCAGATTGTTAGAACTCCTACAGCTTGCGCAATCCGGCTGTGCATCTACAGCATGTGGATTTGGCAAGGATACGTCCTCTACTCTTGGCTTATGGTCAGCCTAAGAATGTCTATTTATCTTTGCTTTTCACTAAACCTCAATAGGTCTCTGGAAAAGGGAGAGATTCCGCAGGTAGGGAGTAATCTGCTTTGGCTTGAAGAGATTGAATCCATCTGTCCATGATGAACACTTTCCCAGTTTTCTCATATAGCATTGACTTTTCCAAGAAAATTGAGAAATTTTTCAAGAAGGAGTGATTTCAGAGTCATGAATCAAAGAACATGTAAACATAATAACAATTTATATTATTATTATAAATCATAATAATGACTAACTTGCTATCGAGTCTTATATAAGGTACTATGCTAAATGCTTAATGTATATATTCAAATTGAATCTTTTCGAGAATCCTCTGAAGTATATACAATTACTGACCTTGATTTACAGATGAGAAATATAAGAATTAGAGATATTGAGTAATGATGGTTTTATACAAACAATGTGTTAGAGACACTACATATATCATTTCTAATTTTCACAATGATGTAAAATGTGCTAATATACTAATTTTTATATTACTGGTAAAACACACACATATACGCACAATTAGACTCCAAGTATTAAGAAATTGCTATTGTTTACTAACAACTGTTCTTGGTACTTTATTTCTACTAGCTCATTTAATCATCACAAAAATACTATGAAGTTGATATTATTGTTATCTCTAAAGAAGACTAGAAACTTAGGAACTGAAGAATCTGTTAATAATAATTAGTACTTCTGGTAGGTAAAATAATGGTCTCTCAAAGATACACATATTCTAATCCTCAGACTATGTCAATATGTTAGTTTACATGGCAAAAGGAAATTAAGGTTGCAGACAGAATTAAGTTTGCTAATCAGATAACTGTAAATTAGCTGGATTATCCAGGAGGCTCCAATGTAATTACAGGGATCTTTAAAAGTGAAAGAAGGAATCAAAAAATTGGAAGCGAAGATGT
>NW_006431919.1:12464993-12473523 GCF_000325575.1 Pteropus alecto | reverse complement strand
AGAGGAAAGGGCTGTGAGGCGAGGAAAGTGAGTGTGGTCTCTAGAAGTTGGAGAAAGCAGGGACATGAGCTCTTCCCTAGGGCCTCCAGAAAGGAAAGCACCCTGCCAAAATCTCGATCTTATCCAGTAAGATCCATGTCAGACTCCTGCTCTACAGAAATGTAAGATAATATATATTGTTTTAAGCTAATAATCTATGATAATTTGTCACAGCTGCCATAAAAAACTAATACAGTACTGTACAACCATTTTGCCATTTAATCCTCATACTCGCCTCACAAAGTTGACATTATTATTTCTATTTCACAAATAGGAAAATTGAAACTTTTGATTTCTTAATTAACTTTTCCAGAGGCATTTACCTAGTAAATAGAAATCTGCTTTCCCTGCCTCTGAAACTTCTTCTGGGCACAAATCATGTTTTGGCTGATCCAATAATTCTATCAAGTTTCTAAGAGACCTTTGGTTGATTTCTAATTGGGTGTTTCAAAGCAATAATAGTTCTTTAAATTCCTAAACTTTACTCCAAACCATTTCTCACATCAAACTGTAGAACTGTTGCTGCTCCTTAGAGGTATGCTAAGAGTAGGAGGGATTTAAAGATAAATGCTTATTATATTACATTTTATCCTTTTCCCAAACTTTAAAATTTCAGCAAAAAAAAATGTGGCATGCTCCAATGCTTCTAGAAGAAGTAAGGGATTAGTGGAAATTCTTCCACAAGCTCACTCTGCTCTTTTGCCCTAAATTGTTTCCTAGTGGCCAAATGAATTTTCAGTCCTTTCTAAATACCTTATTCCATTGGTGAGTTACCTGCACGGATGTGGGACACTACCACAATAGTGTTTCACTGTATACACTGCAGAGTAATCTGGGGTGGGGGAGTGGGTAATAAAAGACCTATGGAAACAAACTGCTAACTTTTCCACTGTTTATTACTTATATATTTCTTTAAAGATATTAGGGTATTTTTAGAAACATTATTTCCTGAAAGGATACCAGACTTATGATCTTCCCAGAACTGAAGAAGGAAATAAACGCTTCTATCTATGTGACATATCTATTCTTGAGTAGGAACAGGCAAAACATTGCTACATTTAGGAAAGCAATGTGTGTATTTATTCTTCTATTGGACTATCATAGGCTAAATTATAATATTAATAGGACAGTCAGAATGTGCTTCTTTGAGAAGGCCATAGTGCGCAAATACCTGAGACCAGCAAGAGAGATATCCAGGTGGGTAGCTAAGTGAAGAGTGTTCTAAGCCAGGAAAACTGCTAGTGCAAACTCCCAATCCAGGAGAATATCTTACTTCTTTGTAGAACAGCAGGGAAACCAATGCAACTAAAATGGAATAATCAATTAGGGGACTAGTAGAGGATGATGTCAGAGAAGTGATGAGTGGCACATCATGTAAGACTTTGTAGGCCATTATAATAAATTTAGGTTATACTCTGAGGAGAATGGAAAGCCGCTGGAGAGTTTGAACAAAGGAATGATAATACATGCTTTAAGTTTAAAGAGAATTACTCTGACTATTATAAGCAGTGAAGAGAAGAAGTATTTAAGAGGTTATGTCAGTGGTTCAGATAAGAAATGATGGCAGCTCTCACCACAGTGTCAATAGTAGAAGTGGTAGGAAATGCTCAGAATGGACAAGAAGAAAGTACATCCAGACAAAGAAAGTTATCATTGCTGCCAAATGATACTGATTAATCAAGTAAAATGAGGACTGAGAACTGACCAATGGAGTTTTAGAAAACAATAGCAACACAATACGAACTCCCTTTGGCTCTCACAAAACAACCAACATATCAACAAGGAAAACAAATAAGCCTATACAGGATAAACATGTTTGGTACTACTAAGAGAGAGAGGGCAGCACCTAAAAGAATAAAAGAAACAAATCCTTCAACTCCCTTCAACTTGTGGCCACTATTGCAAAACTGTGGGAGTGACAAGCAGAAGTTGGGAGGCTGAGAAGAGGCTATGAAAAATAGTGGAACAGAACTGAGGTCTTAGGGAGCATAGCTAAAATCACTCTCAGCAATAGGAAGCAACAAATGAAAGTGAAGAGGCAAAACATCAATGGCAGCTTTGAACTAGAAACCATACCCATGAAATAAAAAATAGAGCAAAGCAGACCATGTCCACACAAAATTGTTGTAAAATGCTAGACATGCAAGTAAGAGATCTGCTGAAGAGACTTCCAGAATAATCATCATATGAAGAATATTGAAAAACAGCACCCTCAATCGAAATAAATATCCTCACATGAGTATTTTAGGATTATAAAAACACTTGAATTCAGAAATACAAAAAAAAAAAAAAAAACTAAAAGAGAAGATAAAAAATAAAATGAGAAAAATTGAAATAGTGTTGCTTTAACTAATGGCATAGATGGAAGAAAAAGGCAAAATCTCATCAGAAATAAAGACTAAATTGCAAGATGTACAAGGAACACTAGAATTAAATAAAAGAAAATCACAAAACCCAAGAGAATGAAAATGAGATTTAAAAAAAAGTAAAAAGGGATAAAAAGAAATGAATTAAGATGGAAAACATATAGAGGAAGTCGGGTATTCATATTATTGGTGTACCTAAGAAAGAAGAAAAACATGGAAATGAACTAGTATTTAAAATTATAACTCAAGAAGAATTTCTAGAAATTAAAGAAGATCTTAATCTATACATCGAAAGAGCCCACTGAGTACAAGGGAAAATCAACTCAGAAGGATCAATCTGAGACATATTCTAGTAAAAGCACTAGACTTTAAATATAAAGAAAAAATCCTCAGGGACTCAAGGATAAAACCGATATGAAACCACTTACCTTTGAGATTTAGAATGGCATCGTAGTTTTCAAAACACACAAAGAAAGGCAAGAGTAGAACTTTTTTATAAACGGTGTTGAAACAATCTTTAGTAAAAGATAGTTAGATCCACTGGCACACCACATACAAGTATAAGTTCTAAATACATGAGAAATGTAAACATGAAATGGAATTTACACAAGGACTATAGAAACATAAATAAATTCCTCTAGAGCTTGAACGTAAGGTAAGACTTTCTAAGTACAACTAAGAATTTGTATGCAATAAAAGAAATTAATGTTTACCATATAAATTAAAAAGATGGTAAATATAAAATCATAAGCAATATACAAAGACAAATAAAATATTTCCAGTATACATAACAGATGAAGGATTAATACCCATAATTTATAAAGAACTTAAAATTTGAGGCTAATAGAACCAAGAATTCTATATTGGCATTAGCAAAAGATATGAGCACACTATTCACAAAAAAAGATGCAAAAAAATGGTCATTAAACATATAAAAAGGTATTTAATATCACTCAGAATAAATATCATACTCAGACAGGAAGGAAGGAAGAAATGTTAGGCCATCCTAATCCAAATAATTTACAAACACACTATTTGTCGACATACCTCTGTATTGACCAGGCCAGGGGGAAGCCTAAACTTTTTTATGGTAGCATTGTTTATTGTAGTGGTTTGAACATCAAAATTCAAAAACTATTTTAGAATCTTAAACTACATCTACTATTTAGATATATTATAAAATTGAGCAAATGCGTAAATATGATGAAGTTATTGGGAGGTTACAGGATTCTCACTATAGGAAGAACAGAAAAACAAATATGAAATGGAGTAAGGAAGAAAGAACACTATAATAATGGATTGGAATTAAAGGTATTGCTGTGAACACGATTTCTAAAATATTGTGTAAACTGATGTTTATATGCACATGTATATGTAGCATGTATGTATGCATGTGAGTATAACATATATATTTACATGCATATATATGTTTGCATGTATTACATGCATGTATATATTTCCTAACTGAAAGATCTAAGAAGCAAAGATACCTCAGTAGCAATGAGCATATTTTGTGCCCAAATCTTGATCTCTAGTACCATTTTCTACTAAAGGGAACCAGAAGTCCTAGGAGAAATAGTTGATTCCAAGGGCAGTTCAGGATAGGTACAAAATTAACCTGAAATATTTTTTTTATGCCAGAAAGTACAAAAGTGCTCAAAAAACGACAAGGGCATATCACAAGGACACAGGAACCAGAATGAAGGGGTTCCCACTGGCCAAATCTAGACAACATTAGTACCAAAATAATAAATTACAATAACAAATCATAAACCAATAAAACATAAGAAATCTTTAGTCTATAATAATAATAATAAATAGATAAACGAGAGAATAGGGAGAGATCCTGCTTACAGTACAATCCTGAAGGACAACTGGTAAATGTGGAAGGAAGGCTGAAGCTGGAAAACATCATTTTGCAACAATCATAGTAAAGCTTGGGTCAGGCAAGATTATCATAGATGCTAAGTCTAGAAAGAAATTTTTAAAGGATACAGAAAATTTTATTAAAGTATCTCCTAACCAACTATTTATTAGTTGTAGGGATTTAAATATATAGAAATGTGTGTGTGTGTGTAATCTCAGTAATCATAAAATGTAGAAATCAGATGAACCTTGAATGTGTGAGCAAAATTAAAATCTCAGTGAGGGATGGATGGATAATGTGTGCCTCCAGATGTGATACTGAGAGATGCAGTGTTATCTATTTTGGCCCCAAAGAAGGAATGTTCTATTAACAAAAGTAGTGTGTGTGAGGATATACTTTATTTTTAAGAAATATCAATGTCATAAAAGACAAAGAAAACCTGTGGAAATGTTTCAGAATAAGTAGACTAAAGACATGAAATAACTGCCTCTAGACTAGATTCTGTACTTGGGTGATGACGGTTGAGGGTAAGATATAAAGACTTTTGAGCAACTGACAAATTTGGAATATGAAGGTAGGTTAGATAAAATCATGGTATTATATAAATATATGAAAATAATATTGTGCTGTAATAATATAAGAAAACATTCCTATCCTTAGGAAATAAGCAATAAAATATTTAGGATTAAAGGGCCATTGATGATATATGCAACTCATCCTCTATCATTTGAGAGAAAAAAAAAAATTACAGGTATATGTGTTTGGTGGGGGGTAAGTAGGTGGAGGGAGGGAGAGGGGGAAGAGAGAGAGAGCACACACGCAAATGGGATCTAAAGTTAGCAATAAGTAAATATAAGTAAAGGGTGGATGGTATGCTTTGCACTATTTTTATTGTTAAACTTTTTTAAGTTTGAAATTATTGACCATTTGACAACATAAAAGTAATTGATAACCTCGTTATGGTCATTTTTGAAGGTGTGGCAGGATGAACACCAGATTGAAGTATACATGAAAGCCGAAGAAGTAGAGTGTAAATGTACCTTTCAAGAAGTTTTGTTGCACAATAACACATAGGAAAGAATTTTAGCTGGTAGAAAGGAGTAGAGTTAAGAGAAGTTTTCATCCAAAAATGAGAATAAAAGCAGCATATTATAGGCAGATGATTCTTTGGAGAATTATAAGTAATAATGCAAGAATGTGAGAGAAAGCCAGTGCAGTGATGTCTTTGGATAGGCATGAAAGGATAGAATGTATTTTGCATGTGGAGAATGTTTCATTGACAGTAAAAGGAGGGAATGAAAAGTAAATGGGTGTGGGTGCTGTCGAGGGGGTAGATGTGCTGATGGAAGCCCGTGAAAGGTCCAAATCTGCCATGCGTTAGCCGCTTCAATAGGTACCAAAGAAGTAAATATGAGCATGAAAAAATCCTTGTCCTTGAAGTCCCTTTCAATATACATAGTGCTGCTCTATGAGTCAGGAAAAGACAGAATGATCTCAACTGAGATCTTGAGACTCTGAAGGCATCAGCCAGGTTAAAACGCGATGGCATCAAACTCATGCCAGAGCCCTAGAAAGGAGAGCATGTATGATAAGGTATTACATGTAAAGCGGTATGCTGAAAACATGGCCTTCGAGGTGGTTTAAACACAGTGTAAGGTGAGGCAGAACTGATAAGCAAAGCTCTGATAATAAATGTCTTCCTCTGCCATGTTAAGGACTTTGATCATCATCTTCAAGATAGTGGTTGGCCATTTGAAACAGTGGTAAATAAACAAAATGATTGGTTTGCTTGTTAGAATATTCTTGCTGCTGTTTTGTGTGGCATAATGAAAATAGCTAAATACTGAGTGCTGACCTTTGCTAGGTAAGATCCAATGAACAAATAATTTAATGAAGGGCTATGATATAGTATACACCACTTTAGATGCTAGGGATAGAGTAGTGAACAAGATAGAGTTCCTGAATTTCAGGTAAAAAAAGAAAGGAGGAATAATAAGCAAATAAATTTCTGGAGCACTTGCAATGAACAAAATAAAATAGGTACATTCCTAGAGTGCCAATGAGAGTGGAGGTGGAAGATTTTTGAGTGTGAATCAAGAAAAAAGAAAATCAAGCCCATATAAAACGGAAGATGTTCTAAACGGGAAAGAAACCAAGGCTCAAAGAGATTAACAAAGGCCTGAAAGTCTGACAGTTAAGAAGACAAATCTTTGAGGTATCAATGGGGTTAAAGAAGAGACTTAGGGCAAGTAATTAATAAGGAAGCTAAGGGGATGTGAAAATAGGAGACAGTCAGAAAAGGAATATCTAAATACCAAATTTCAGTGGTAAAGCAGACAAGATTTAGAGAATCATTATGGATATGAATCGGGGTGGAGGTAAATATAATAAGAGACGACCATGGAAAAGAAGTGAGACATCACAGTGTTCGGCTGTTTATAAGCATGAGGTACAAAAAGGGTGATGGCTAGGTTGAGATAGGGAGTAAAATCAATAGCAAAAGGCTTCAACACATCGAGAGAAATGGTCATGACAGTGATGAAGAGAGAAAAATGGTAGTGACCGTTCTCGAAGGAGCTGGGGATGTTCTAGAAGAATTAATGAGCAGATGAGTAATGTCTTAGAAGCCACGTTAAAGGGCAATGTCCTTAGTGACACTAGGTTTCAGATCAGTCATGGATATGGCGTCCACTTAATTTTTCACATGAATATGGTACTTTTTCTGAGTGAAAGGGAGAATTATTAATAGCATGCTGAGATGCCAGGCTTAAACTGGCACTGTCCTGGGCAACCTGGAATGCTGGTTCACCCTAATCACAGAGTAGAGGGAATATGCAGTCTAGATGCTGAAAACCTGAAGATTTATTTACTTGTGAACATTTTTTTAATATTAGGATATATGTAAATTTTATTATTCACATAAAGCAATATTGTGTCAATATCTATGTCAATAAGGAAAAAAAAAATGTCCAAGTTGGCATCTTGCAAAGAAGTCATAGATATTGCAGACCCTCTATGAGGACGACACATAGCAATATACAATATGGTTTAAAAATTCAATTAAGAATTCACAACTACCAATATAATATGAGCAAAATAGCATGTCTGGAACTTTAGATGTATTGGATGAGTTAAAATGAAAACATGAAACCAAGGACACATGAACATTTAAGATAGTGCATGAGCAAGTAGGTAATGCAATAGAATAGAGGCCTATGAGTTACAAATGAGATTTTAATTTTTTGGTTGGAAACAGAATACTGGGTCTAGTCATAAACATCAATATTCACAGGATATTAATTACTTATTTAAAAACAAATTTATTTTTAATTATAAGAAAAACATTTGTAGTGTTACTTCTTAATTCTCTGAAAGTCCTACTTTCAAACAAAAGAAAAAAATTTGAGATGATGCTGCAGACTCTCTCCAAACTTCTTGGTATTGCCGATGTATCCAGCAACTAGGATTAATGAGAAAATGTTTGCAGCCACCAGAAACTACACACTATTCCGTGATATGTTAAGCTTCACATCCCATTTGAGACCATTTAAATGGTAACAGAGTGAAGCTGAGTCGATAGGCTGTTAAAAATTCTTCATTAACTCTTTGCTCTTTAGGAATGGCTTCTTTCATTGGCTATTTCAGAGCTTATTTCTTCAGCGCATTAGATCATCTATCACACTACTTAGGCTGGGAGTTGATTGGGAACAGAAGGGAAAAAAAATACAACCCTCAATTGTAAAAGGAGAAAAGGATTGCAATCTATCTTCCTCAGTCACAATTTCTGGAAGAAGGTCAAAAAAATTTTATTTGTTCTCTCCTTTTTTCCTTAAAACATTAACACCTCTCCTCACAGATTCACCATCCACCTCGCTTTGCTGTTCCTTTGTAATTCTGCACTTACCTTCTAATATATCTATTTCTTATTACAGTTATTGTTTAGTGCGTTTTTTTTTTCTCTTCACCAGAATTTAAGTTTCTTGAGGGCAAGGGTCACTGTCTGTTTTGTTTATTGATGTACCAGATGTGTATGACAGGTCCTCACCAATAGTAGCCACTAAATAGACGTGTGCTGAATGAATAAATCTTCATTAAAATCATATAATTGCATTTATGACCTAAGTGAGTAGATCCATATAATCAACAAATTGATAGATAGATCAGTGACTATTACAAGAATGTGCTGGAATCAGAAAAAGTAAAGGTCTATAGGGATATAATATATCTTTTCATTAAATGGGTATATAAAAACACCAGA
>NW_006431919.1:12457468-12464963 GCF_000325575.1 Pteropus alecto | reverse complement strand
GGCAACTGAGAGAAGATAAAATCCTATTTTAATAGCCAGGACAATAAAAAACGAGTTTAGAAAAAAAAAATAATTTGAAAATCTGTTATGACCCAATAATCCAAAATAAAATTCTCAATGAAATCCCAATGTGACCAAATAATATGAATTATGTTTAATAATTCTTTGGCATTTGTATGCATGTCATCAAATGTTTGTTGTGTGTGTAACATAAATTCAGAACTGAGCTAATATTGAGCAGACAATCATTGTGGGCCTTACTGGTTTCCATGTTCCAAGAACCTACATTTTCAAGCAGGCATATGGCTTCACCAACAGCGAATGCTGGGTAAAGAAGAAAGATGGAAATGATCGAGGTTTTGAGTTGATTGGACAGAGTAAATGAAGACACTATTGTTTTAAAAATAATAATATAGGTAAGAAGATCAAGTTTGAGAGAAAACGAAATGAGATCAGTTCTAGTAGGGTAAGTTTAAAATGGATCTAGGTAGAGGAATCTAACAGGTAAAAATACAATTCGAAACTTAGACACACTTGAATAGCTGACAGTTCAGCCTATAGGTGTAAATAAGATCGTTCTAGAAGAAGACATAAAACAAAATGAAATAAGAGTTGGAGATGTTTATGAAAGAGATCTAATCATAACTGCAGGATTATAATCAGGTTTAAGGGGAAGAAAGAAATAATTAACAGTATCAGATTTTGAGATGAAATAAAATAAAGATTAAAAACAGCATGAAAGTTTTGGCGGGTGGTCATTTCCAAGTGAACTTTGCAGCAGCCTTTTCATCTGATGAACTATGAAAGAAAAATTGGCATTTCTAGTGATACATCTGATATGCAGTTTCAGTGGCCATATAGGTCAATAAAACTGGCTCACCTAGTTCTCTTTACTGATACGTACTTTAGTTTATTTGTATTCTATGCTCTGTCATACTCAAAAAGCTTAGGGAAATGGGTGTCTTGAAGAGTTAATGCACTTGTCTAAGCACCTGAGTGATAAACTCACTGGGGAAAACAAGATACCATATGTCTTTTTGGGAAATTTATAATGCAGGTAATTACTCACATTACATTGTCACATGTGAGTTATTTCAGAATAGCAAGTCTAATGCTAGGCCTCTCATAATATGGTATTACCTACAGAATAAAGACAAAGAATGGTAAATATTAAAAAAAAAAAATTAACATCAAGTTCAACTCCAAAGGTAACACAACAGAATGAAGAACAATGAACAATTTTGCCATAAGAAATTAAGGAGAAGATTATAAGGAACAAAGTACACATTTTAATTGCAAGTGAAACCACTCATTTTATTTTAGGAAGAAAGGTAAAAATTTTTAATCACATTCCTACACCCTCCTTCTTTTTCTCCCCTACAATTTCACAGTTTGGTTTTTTGAATGTCATGATATTTAAAGTTAATTTTCCAAATTTCCATGAACACAAATGAAATAAAGCAGATTATCCTGACAATTTTTTTTCTTTGTCACCTTTTCAAATTTGAATTCATGTATATTATGTAAAAGATGTTGTAGATAAAGATGGTTAGTGGGGCTCATGGGGCCTTTTTCTGGTTTTGAATTCCTGGCAAACGAATTGCTGCAGCTCTGACAGTAAAAATAGCAGATGGGATTAATTAACTGAGTGACAACTCTTCAGACCTACCTAAATTAATATTTTTCTCCAAACAATGTATTCTGATTATCATAAAACTAAGTGACGTTTATAGAAATCGATTTTGGTCCTAGTGACTTGCAAAATGTATCTGGAACTATTTTTTTGCTTATAAGAGCTGGCTGAGTTTGTTATATTCATGTTAATCTTTCTAATCATTTTCTTGGTGAAAGCAATCATATACAAGGAAATATATCTTGTTTGAAATGCTGAAGTTTGTCTGGACCTCAGACATTCCCTTCCTTTGCAGGAAGGAGTAAAGGGTACAGGAGATTAATTTATTCACAGAAATTCTTCTCCAGTCCAAACCTCTAAGGAGCAATTAATTATCTTTTGTATGAAAACAGCAAATCAACACATCAATATAACATTTCATCAGGACTTTTTAAACTATATAGGATCTTAGGGTAAAGATCATTTTGTTAAAAAATAAAAGTGTCATATTTAACCAAATCTAATATACCATAAACTGACAAATCAGTTTTATAGATCTTAAAATATGTATTGATCCTCCCTCTTTATACATATGTATATATTTTATGAGTATATATGTGTATACATAAAAGGTTCTAAGAAGAAAATCCAATTTTTATAAATATACATATGTTTTATAAAATACATGCACATATTTGTATATATGTACGCTTTTATATTCTATGAAATATATTCTCTAGATTTATAGATTATATTCAAATATATACAAATCTACAAATATAGATTCTGTGAAATATGGGATTTTCTCTTGAGAACCACCGGTAGAAGCCTAAGTACAAATAATGCCTTATGAAGGATTGCGAAGACTAGTGTAACACCTTTGTTAGTAAGGAACTAACTTAATTTGAGGTCATTTCATGTCTGACAATGAGAAAACTGCATAGAAAGAGCCTACTTTTTGAGCTTTCATAGTAACTGTTTTGCATGCCCTACCATGCGGCATTATGAATTGTTTTATAATGTTGAGAAGCCCTATCTTGAAAAATATCATGAATGTTATTTCATTTACTGTCTAAATACTTTCGAAGACTGTGCTCTATAGCATCCTAGCTATAAAGCCTAGTAGAAAAAAAATTCTTTAAAGCCAAGAAAATCTTTGTTCAGCCTGTGAGAAATGACATTTAAGGGATTGATTAGGTTTTCCTTTAAGCTTTGATGGCCAAGAAATGTTAGAACCATATTTGTTTCACAATTTCTATAACTTTAAAAAATAGTTGTTGGCTTTGATCTACATTTTACTTTTATATGCAGTAAACTGATTTTTATTCTGGCTTCCATTTTGGCATTCGCTTCTCCATATGCATTAAGCAAAGCCTGTCGATACCTCCAACTCCAGGCAAGAAGCTGATTAGCCTGTGACAATTCTCCTCACTACATTATGCAATGATTGGTTCAGAGATCAGTAGGTGACTAAACTGTGGGGCAAACCAGGTACAAGAAGATATTGCTTGGAGCTTTTGGGAAAAATCATTTCTCATATTTTCATGAATAGACTGGCATCCTCTTCTTTCTAGATATAAACAAGGAAGAAAATAGTCACCAGAATCTGCTGAATGCTGTCTTATAACATGAAGAAAGCTAATACTAGAATGAGATGGATATCTAATATCAGTTTCTTTTGTTGGTTTTTTTTTGTTTGTTTGCAGATTTTATTGCATCACTGAATTAAGCCTCGTCTGAAGCCCATACTCTGTACTTAACTCTTCGGTCAGCTCCATTTAGTGTTTAAGCCAGTCAGAGTGAATTTCCTGTTACTTGCAATAGGAAGTTTCTTGGTAGACTCCATACCAAATATAATTGTTTAAAGGATGACAATGAATTGCAAAATATTGATAAGAACTCAATAAATGCTTGTTTTATTGTGGGGGAAGGGGCTAGGGGAATTAGAAGCCAAAAGAGGAAAAATACTGATGCATTTAAATATCTATTGTTGGTTCATCTTGAAAAATTTTTAGGATTAGAGCTCTACTCATATCTATTTCCCTAGAAGCCAAGAAAGAAAAGTATCGGTCTGATTAAAGCTTTTACCAGACAATCAAATTTTAGACTTAAAGAAGATAATTACAGAATAAAAGGACTACATAGTAGGAGTCAAGGTTATCCCACTTGTGAGTACTTAAGCCGTCTACAGGAGGTCTTACTTATTCTTGCTTAGAAACAACAAAAATTGGCTAGTTCTAAAATTTTACTATGCAAAAGAAGTCCTTGATGAATTTATAAAAATGATTTTACTTCCTCTCCATCCTCAGATATTTTTATGTAATTGTTTTGGGGTAGAGCGAAGGCATCTGCATTTCTAGCAGCCTCCCCACATTATGTTTTTGCAGGTGTCCCAAGGACCACATTTTGCAAAATACTGCTTTAGAGTAACATACATACTAACTTATTTCATCATACCTGAAGGATTCCAACAGAGTCCCTCACCAGATGCCTTCTTGCCCAGGTTTGGCTGAACTAAGGCATTCCAGGAAAAAATGAGCTAACTTCCCCAGGCTCTCTCAAGACTCTAGACAATAACCAATCAACAGAAATTAAATATTCAAAAGAAGAAAAGGAGCAAGGGAGCATAGGCCTCTTCTCTGTAGCAAGCCAGCACCAGAACTCAAGAAAAGGAGCATTGTGAGGTGCAAGGCCTCGTGTCCCGCTGTGCTTGGTCTTCATTTAATTGTCTGTTTGACTTAATTTATGGGCGAAAACTGAGATTTTAATTCTGTCAATTAACTGAAGAAAAGATCCAAAAGAAATGTTTAATGATGTTCTAAGTACAAAGACTATAAGAACTATAGAGGTTACTGCTACAAGTTAAAATTTGTAACACTAACCCTTAAGATGTATTTTATATTTTAGGGAAGGGGTCAGTTGCACTTTTGCAAAATTGTTCTAATGAAGATATAATAGTAAATTGTGTTTGGATCTTTTTCTGATAAAATAGGATTAGCAGTTTATCTAGTATGCCTATTTTGTATTTTTCCACTTTATGTAACATTTATTTCTAAAAACATTAGTAAACAAAAAAAAAAGTAGAATAAAAAATAGTACAAATTCCTCATCACCCAAATATATATATTATCTTTTTATCAGGATGTCTTCAGGATCTTTTTGCTTATGTATAAAAATATTTTCTAACATAGATTATGAAAGCTTTTTTGTAATTAATCTTTTGAATACATTTCTATAAGTTCTCCATTTAACTAAATAACCCTTAGAAAAATCTTCAATAATGACTGTGCTCTAATCTCTGAAATATATTTTATATATATTATTTATATGCCTTATGGTTGGATATTTTAGGTGTTTCCATTTCAAAATGGTAATAATAATATAACAAAATTCCTATTATCTTTGAGTATTTACTATTTTCCAAATACTATTCCTAAGTTCTTTGTATACATTATTTCATATAAAAATCAATATTTTATATTATAAAATACATGGAGATTTGATTCTTAATTTTGTTATGTTATATTAGAAGATATACCCAAAACAATCATAAAATTAAATTTTGGAAAATTTAGTCATGTAACAAAAATTAAGCCATACTACATTAAAAAAAAAAAAAAATCGGCTGCCAAGGGAACATTCATTGCTTTGATATTTAACATTAGTATAAATATGTAGGAGGGGGAAGAGACAATTGTCCAATTTACTACTTTTTTAATAAGTAAAATATTTTAATGATTACATCTTTAAGCAGGGCGAAGACATAGACTGATGCCCTTCTGCCACCTTCTCCACCACATAGCAGCTTGTGTATGAAAGATGTAACTAACAGAACTAGCCTCAAAAGTAACAGACAAAAAAAAAAAGGAAATAGCTAATTTCCTTCTAACTTCTCATTTTTTTTTTTCTGAACTTTTAAGGAGGATCACAAAAACATTAGAGAGGCCTCATGTAAAGAAACTTCTTCTCTAAGGCTAGCGGCAGCTGTAGATTGGAGATGGGTGAGAAGGAGGTCATAAAAGGATTTACCTAACAGACCTAGGAATCTTCAAAGATTTTCAAGTAGGAAAGACATGAGAGCCTGCATTTTACAGTGGCTAGGAAAGACATGACTTTCATCTTTTAAGAGAACCGCACTTCATATTTTTCTTAGAACCCTGGTATACCTTAGCAAAGCACTAAAGCTATAGATTATCTGTATATATGTGATCATGGATTAAAACTAGCATCATTGAACAGATGGAACTCCTCCAATAAATCCTTTGTATTGTGGCTAATCTTAGCTATTTTGTGGATTAAAATCATTATAAATCCATCCATGAATTCCAGTGTTATCAAAAGATCTCCTTTATAAAATCAAAAAAGGAGAGAAAATGCTAAATATAACCTAGATACTGCTTCAGTCTGGTCCTTCCTTCTTTCTACAGTAACTTAGAGTTCTTACAACCAGAATAATCCTCCTTAACTAGGAGAAACTACATTTGAAGTAGGTTAGAGTGTTATATGTTTGTTTGTTTTTTTTTTAATTTTTACTCTTTCTCTGAAATCACAAATTGCCTTTACATGGTGATTTCTATCTTTCACATAGTCCTAAAACCACTACTAAGAAAATACTTACATATATAAAATTGCTACCTTGGGTTTGATCAATTTGGGGGAAAAAATATCATTCCTGTACCTTTAGAAATGACATATTCAACTACCTCACATAGAGTATGCCCAAGGGGGATCTTAAAGACACAGAAGTAAAAATTATCTGTTTTAATTTCTCAAAATTTTGGAAATAGGCATATTTTCCTTAAGTCACTTCGCCAAAAATTGCAAAAATAATCTGCTTTGACTTTATACTCGTGAAATAATGCTTAGTCACTCTTTTCTTCCGGGTCAGTAATATATTTATTTTCTGAACAGTCTTGTCAATGGATAAAAGTTAAACCAAACCAAACCAAACCAAAACAAACGAAAATGTTGCACATGATTTACTAAAGTAAATGAATTTAGGTTAAACAGTGATAAAACCTGATAAGGGTTACGAGGAAGAATAGGAAATTAATAAAAACAAATCTAGTTATCTCTCATCAGGATTGGTAGGAAATTAGACAAGGACTACATTAATAAAATATCAGCAACATTTAACTTTTTAAAAAGAATTCATGTATTAACTCTATAATTAAAAAGAAAAATTAAAAATGTTACAGTTGGAGTAGATACCATGTATTTCATTATGTCCCAAACTGCCTTCCAAGGAAAAGTCATTCATAAATTGGAAGTAGATTACTGTCCACAAACAAGAAAACAAAATAAGGTTTATCTTTTCAAATAGGTTTGGGAATCGGTGAATTCTATCTGTTATAGAAGAAGCAGAATATATTCACTGCGTTAAAGTCTTCTGAGGAGTCTGGAAGAACACAGACATTTAACTTTATCCAAGTATTTGCCAAGCTTATCTGATCATGGAATGTGTTTTTCACGCAACATCACATAATGACTTGTGGAACTAATTCTTGGGTCATGGTTTGGTAAACACTGAATGAGAAAGAGACTCATATTAATAGATGAGGAAGTTTGATACCTCGATTATACCCTCAATCATAATTACAGGGGCCTTTAAATAAGTCAATACAGTAAGTCTTCACTTAATGTCATCAACAGGTTCTTGGAAACTGCTGTTTTAAGTGAAATAACATAATGAAACCAATTTTACCATAGGCTAATTAACATAAAGAATAGTTAAGTTTCTAAGGCATATTTCTGGTCATAAAAAAAATCCCCAAATAGCTAAATAAAAATTTAAAACATTTCTAATATTAAACATTGAAATAAATGTGAGTTTTACATATATTTAAGAAAGATTTTTTTAAAAAAAAGTCATTATTTTGCACC
>NW_006431919.1:12456061-12457454 GCF_000325575.1 Pteropus alecto | reverse complement strand
GGTTCAGCATTGTAGGTGGCTAGAGCCTATCCCACCAATTTGGGGCAAAAGACAGGAACTGACTCTGGACAGGACATTATTCTGTCATAGGGACACTCACAGCTACACCCACAGTCACTCACACTGGGACAGTGTAGACACAGCAATTCACTGCAAATGCACATTTTTGGGATGTGTGGAAACTAGAGTCCCAGGAGAAAACTGATGTAGAACATGCAAACTTCAAACAGATGTGGCTCTGACCAGGAATTATTATTATTATTACTTTGCTTATCAATGTTATAATAAAACAAAGTTATACAAAGTCCTACTGCAATATGTCAAAACAATGTAAGTTAAAACTCCAATGCTCCATTAATTATATAGGATATTGTATTAAATACTAGTGTCGCCAGATGCTTGGCTCAGAAATCTTTTTATTAATATCTGTACTATTCTAAATATTAGGTAGCTGCATATAAATCAATCAGATTAAAGATAACTTATAACTCCCATAACAGAAAAGAGTAAGGTATTGGAGTTATTTGGTCAAAGTAAAATGGATTAAATCATTGAATTCTGGGAAGATACAATGGAAGGTAACAACATAAAAAAGAGACCAGAATGCATCCATATTCTTTTAAACACAAGAATGAAAGATTCAAGTGTAGAGCTGCAGGTAGACTAAATAGAACACTAAGTTCAAATAAAAAATTGCAAATATGACATTTGAGGGGTTCAGGATATATCACCTCAAATTATGGTACCTTGGAATATTGACTTTTAAGCAAAAGTAATTTGAGAAATAACAAGTGAAGAAATTACTTTATGACTTCTCCCTTCCTTCTCCCATGAAACAATTCATAAGATCCCCATGGGAGAGGTGCCCTCCCCATACCTGACGGGAAGGAGTATCTATATCTGAAGAAAGAGGGGCACTGGGAGAAATCTGAATGAAATAGGCCTTACTACGTTTCTTCCTATTTACTACCATTAGTTCACACCTTTTTGTCCTATTACATTTTTCCATGACTTTCTACTCTGTCATACCTAGTATAAAAACAATTAAAGTTTAACTGTTTCTTCATGTCTTTATTTCCTCATTAAGACTCTTGCGACGCATAAAGCTTATATTAAATAAATGTGTTTGCTCAGACCAATGGAACAGAACTGAGAGTCCAGAAGTAAACCTGTGCTTATATGGGCAAATAATTTTTGACAAAGGAGCCATACAGTGGAGAAAGGAAAGCCTCTTCAATAAATGGCACTGGGTAAACTGGAAAGCCATCTGCAAAAGAATGAAATTAGATTGCTGTCTATCACTACACACCAAAATTAACTCAAAATGGATTAAGGACTTGAATATGAGACCTGAAACAATAAAATGCACAGAATAAAACATATGAACTAAACT
>NW_006431919.1:12366774-12455304 GCF_000325575.1 Pteropus alecto | reverse complement strand
GAGATGAAATACTGCCATTTGTGACAACATGGATGGACCTTGAGATAACAATGCTAAGGGAAATAAGCCAGACAGAAAAAGTTGAAAAATCACATGATGTCATTTATATGTGGGATATAAACCTAAAAGCAGCAAACAAACAGTACAAACAAACAGAGACTCATGGACATGGACAATAGACTAATGTTTACAAGAGGGGAGGGGGAGGGGAAAGGGGAGGTAGATGGGGTTAAAGGAGTCAAATATGTGGTGACAGAAGGGAATCTAACTATGGACAGTGAACACACAATGGAATATATATATATATGACACTGTTGAATTGCACACTTGAAACTTTCTGGAGTTTGTTAATCAATGTCTCCATAATAAATAAATATTAAAAATAAAAAATAAATAAACCTAAGTAAACACAAAAAATAATAAAAAATAAATGTATGTGCTTCTCTTTCATTAATCTTTCATTAGTCCAATTTACAGGACCCCAGCTAGAAAACCTAGGATGGGCAGAAAAAGTTTCTCTACCCTACACACTTCTAGTTATCTCAATTACTAGGTTCATTCTTTATGTTAATAATAGAATTTAAAATGTTACATCACATAAAATGAAGAATGAATATAAATATATATCTCAGCTAAGTGGTTCAAGTGTATAAGAAGCTCTGACGTAAAGTTTAAAACAGGTTCACCTAAAGGAAAGGAGGAATAAAGTATATAAATAAATTGTAAAGAGCCTGCAAGCCGGCCAGTCTCTTGAGTATTACAAATCTGTGTCTGCTAATGTGGCCATCATCAGTGAAATAAGTAAGCATTCTAATAATTCTATGTTGTTCTACCTTCTGTCTAGGAGGAAATCCCAGAACTGACCACTGCTGTGACTTTGGTAGATGGGCTTAAGTTATCAGCAATTATGGCAGCTTCATCCCTTAATTATTTTCACTGGTCCTTGCTGCTACCAAGAAGGTCTGTTCTTGATTAAATGGGTTAGGATCAGCTATCAGAGTCATTTGGCCTATCTACTATTAACTACATCTGGGCTATACAATTATAGAATCTTTGAGATTGATATAACTCAGAATGGGAGTGTGTCCACTTTTAGTGACAATAAAATTAACTAGCTTCTAAAAGACTTTCAAAAATGGAAATACATTAACTATCCTTGGTAATTCAAAACATTACAATGTTAAACATATAATAATAGTTGACATTTGCGTGTGATTTGCTAGCCACTTTATCATAAATAATTATTTTTAATTCTCACACAATTCTATGAGATGGGTACTACTATTAATCATCTCATGTCACAGAAAACCCTGAACTATAGAGAAAGCTATACTTTGCCCAGTTTTCATAGTTACAAATAGTAGTCAGTTTTTAAACATAAAGAGTTTGACTTAAAGAGACTATGCTCATAAACATTATCCTAAGTACATTAGTTTTCTGCGACTGCTGTAACAAATGAATACAAACTTAGTGGCTAAAAACAACAGACATTTGTTTTCTAACAGTTGTGGAGGTCAGAAGTCTGAAATTAGTTTTACTGAGCTGAAACCAAGGTGTCAACAAGGCCATGCTCCCTCTGGGGGCTCCAAGGGAGAATCTATTCCTTGTCTCTTCCAGCTTCTGGTGGCTGCTGGCTTTTCTTGGCCAGTGGCTGCATTGCTCATATCTCTGCTTATATCATCACTTTACTTTTTCCAGTTCTTTCAATTGAACACTCGTGATTATATGTAGGGCCCACCAGATCATCTAGGATAATCTATTTCAAACCCATTCACTTAGTCATATCTATAAAGAGCTTTTCTTTTCCCATAAAAGGCAACATTCGCAGGTTCTAGAAATTAGGACCTCATATCTCTTGTGGGCATTATATGGCTTACTGCACAATATGTTCTCTCCTATATGCCTTATTTCTATCCAATTTAGGATTCATGATGCCAATGACAATCATTTTTTTTCAGTTAGTTAGAAAAAAAGTGAACATAAAGGTTGATGAAATTATTATTCTGTCCTTGATAGAGACCAGAATGGATAACAAATAGACTTAACAAAGGGATGTTTAATAAATTCCCCAAGAAGAGTAGAAAAAGTGGGCCTGGATATTCTTCCTAGCAATCTAAACCCAGGGCTTCATACCCCACTGAATAAGGCTTACAAAGCATGAGATTTCTGTATATATGAAAACAGCATTCTATTTGGGATTACTCCAAAAATCTAGCTAGCCAATCCTATATGAGATGACTCCAAAATAAGAGAGAGAAAGACAGGTAAAATAAACAATTTTGGAAAAGGAAGTGAGTTTAAAGGCTAGATATAGTCTTTGAGACAACGAAAAGTAGCTTCTAGAGCCTTTTTTAGAATAAAAGCAGAGGTTGAGGACAGAAAGTAGAAAGGAGTAAGAGAACAAAAGTGGAAAGAAATAGTCTGGAAATTTCACCCCATATTTTTTATCTTTGTTGGTAGCACTAATATCCATCCACCCAATTTCTTGAAAAAGATATCTGGGGGTCATACTTGACATCTTTTTTTCCCCTCCATATCTAATCCATCCCCCAAGACCGTTAACTTTAGCTCTCAAATTCATCTATCATCACTACTGCCTTTCTTCTGCTAAAACTATATCTCTCCAGGATAATTTTAATAGCCTACTAACAGATATTCAAAATATTCAAAATAAGACATCTTCAAAATATTCAAAATATTCAAAATATTCAAAATAAGACATAGTCTATCCTTTATTGATACATTAAAAAAAATCAGTG
Source organism: Pteropus alecto (assembly GCF_000325575.1). Classification (NCBI taxonomy): domain Eukaryota; kingdom Metazoa; phylum Chordata; class Mammalia; order Chiroptera; family Pteropodidae; genus Pteropus; species Pteropus alecto. Next base: position 12,452,545 of record NW_006431919.1, on the reverse strand, counting down.
TATGCAATATAGCTTAATAAACTGGAGCGGTTATATTTTTCCAGCAGTTTAACAAGAATTCTCTAATAATACTTTACATAGAGATAAATTTTCCAATTCAGATATAAACTACTATTCTAAAATAAAAATTAAGTAGAACTTAGATGTGAACATCATGAGAAACGGTACCAAAAATGCGAAAGCATTTTATGATATTAAACTAGTGTTTCTCTTAGAAACGTTTTCATTAAAAATAAGAATGAGCTTGTGTCCTTTGTAAAAAAATTATTATATGATTTACTAAATTATATTAAGCTCCTACAAGAAATGACACATATGGGATGACTTTTTATTTAAATTTTTGTTTCTTATACTAGGGTTCATCAAGCTGTTTCATATTTATTTCTCTGATTAATGATATGTCAAAATTCTAATTCTAGTACCAATTTATGGTGTGTTGGCAACTGGAGAATGAAAGAGCAATGTAGACAACAGGCAAAATTGATTTTTATCCATCTTCTTTGAATTCTAGTAAATGTTTCCCAAATGTGCTTTTCTGTTTCAACCAAACTAAATATTATAGTCTCATTTCTCTCAGCTATTAATTATATTTCTTCTGAGAGTCAAGAATTTCTTAAAGCACAACAGTATAGTTGGATGATATGATTTAGTGTGTCAGTCATTCTGAATTAGAGGTTGCATATTTAAGAGTTCCTACTATTAAGTTTCTTCATTCAAAAAGATACATCATATCTGTAAAAGGTTATTTAGTGCAAATGGGTTTCATAGGAGTGTTTTTTACATAAGCATGAATGCTCTTAATTAATAAGAAGTGAAATACAAACAAATGATTATATGGCGCATGGATTCGTCAGAAAAGGATGAAATAAATGAGCTAATGAACAACAAATAAAACAGAAAGATGAGAAAGAGAAGAGCAAAGAAGAAAGTACATGGAAAACACACAGCTTATATATTCAGGGAGTGGAACTCTTACTCCATCTGTTTAACAAGTAAGATGATATCAAGAGAGTTCTAAAGAAATAAGGACTTCTTCCCGAGGCAACCAGAACAGCATCAAAATGGAGATAAGGACATTGAAATTGCTTGTGCTTTCAATGTTCTTAAGGGTTCAGGGCATAAATTATTGAGTCAGAAAAGAAAAATAACTGTTGACATTCATAGTAAAATGCTAACAAAGCCAATTTCTTCTTCTTCTTCTTCTTTTTTTTTTGTATCAAATGATATTAACAAATAAACCTAAAACTTATTTGTAAAGATTAATGAGCATATTCTTTCAGACACAATCATCTTTGCTGAAGTTCAAATAGAGCAACTGTGCTAAAAAACACGCTATTCGTCCTTATGAATCTTGCCACTTTCAAGTAATGACAAAATTGTTATTTCAACAGTATTTATCAAACAACACTCCTTGGAGACCTGATGATAATGGGATTCTGAATGTGGACTACAGGGAATGCTGCTAAGTCCATTTTGAATCACTGTTACAACACGTCATCTTATTCTACAAGGAGTTTAGCTTATACGATAGTTAATTGGTGACACAGAGGTTCACCTTCCTCCATTAGTCAAGGAGAAACTAGAGTCCTGCATGAACAATCAGTACATATCTAGGGATTTGGGCAGAATGAAATGCAATGTGACTCAAATTGAGAGTCTTAACTTAAAAGTTTGAGAGATACCTGATTAGCTTTTCAAAAGGGATGTGCTTCAGGTATAGATGCAAAAAAGAAAATGTAAGTCTGTATAGTTCAGCACTGAAGATATCCATGTAGAACTATTTGATAATGCTGTGAGGACTTCTCATTTGGAGTCACTCGGGTTCAGTCTCTCCTTTTACTTCCTCGGTTTTCTTTTGAGAGAATTACTTTTTTACCCCTCTGTGCAGGCTTGGCGGGAAGGTTATACCTCTTGCTAGCTTCCCAGACTGGAAGATAAAATGACTCAAGTTATTGTAATTCAAGACATCACTTAATCCTAATCCTCTCTTGCCCGAGGAGATCTAGGGAACTAGCTTGTGATTTAAACACTGAATTTCCAAGGCAATAGTGAAGCAAAGAGGAGGCAAAATACACAGGTCATTCAGCATAGTAAATCCTCCAACACTGTTTCAGTTACGAGATCATCACTCGGTGTCTCTCTTCTTTGGCTATCACTAATTTTCAATTTGGTCCTCCAGCTTTCTATTGATTGTCTAAGCTTCCATACTGCTTCCAATGAATTCATTTTACTTAGATGCAGATACCATCAATGAATTCATACTAAAATGAGCAAAACAGACAATGATAGAAAGAAAATATTGCGATGCGAATTATCTCTAACATTAAGTTAAAGATAACCACCTCTAACATTGAGTTAGCTTTGGATATTGTTAGCTTTGAAAACAAATAATTTGTCAAGGGTATAATCATAGACTTTTATAATTTAGAAGACTCCTAAAATTTTCTAGTCTAATCTCTCATTAGTGATTTCCTTGCCTCTGCATGAATATGGCAGTGATGTAGGTTTAAGAATGTGAAATATCTTTGAAAAAGAAAGTCATAAATTCTGTTTGGAAGGAATAACCAAAATTCAGTACCATTTATTTCTGCTAATTCAATAAGTGTTAAACACTGAATTTTCTGAAATATCTTCAGTTCATTCAACAATATTTATTGAACAATTACCATGTAGTTAACTCATATACAAAAAGATAAGCAACAAAGAAATAGTCAGTGGTTGACATATCTTATTTTCCAATGGAATACAGTGGGAATTGAGATGTCTTGATAGTTCTGTATAACATCATTATTAAGACTATAAATGCTGATAATAGAATGAACCATAGCAACAAACTATGTATTTTATGGGCCATGCAGAAACTCCTGTGCGATATGGTAGAAACTGAAATATACTACTAGATTTAAACTACATGGAGGTCAGGTTGCACCGAGCAAAGAGACGTTTACAATAAGGAAGATCTTACAGTAGAAAACAAAGGAAGCAGTGGGATCCATCCAACACCAAAAAGCCTTGCCAGCTCTGCTGCTTTTATTTTGCTGTTGCCCTTATATTCTAGCCAGACTAACTCTACAGATCTGTCACCAGGGGTCTTGAAGTCTATAGCTTTTTGGTAAGTGGACACATATTTCAAATCTAGATGAGTTGGCTCAAATCCTGTTTAATAAGAATATTGAGTCTGCTCCCACTACGATTTTGGAAGACACTTGGTGTTGATGATGTTGAAGACCATAACCTGGAGAGTAACAGTGTGACAGTAATAGATATCAGTGCCCAGAAACTTGGGAAGAGTGACAGGCATTTTTATTTAAAAAGAAAAAAAAAAAAAGGTTCAGAAAGGATAAAACTCTGCCAGTGATAAATTATTGCTTCTCTTTAGTGTTACATACCCTATAACTGTGAGTGCTTTTTCACAAAACGATTATTTATTTCTGTGCAATATCACATAGCAATCTCTCTCTCTCTCTCTCTCTCTCTCTCTCTCTCTCTCTCTCTCTCTCTCTCTCTCTCAACCTGGGGAGGAAAAAAAAAAAAAGCTGTTATATACTCTTTCCTAATTTAAACACCGGACAGAAAATATGACCTCTATTTTTAAATGCACATGGAGATTTCAGAAAATATTGGAAGGAGAAAAGCTTCTACAAGCTAAGCAAAAGGGGGCATCTGTGATTGGAGGAGTCAGACAGATGCACCTGATATACAACCGGCTTCTGAGGAGCCTTGGGAAAAGCAACACACTTCCCCTTTCATTGGAAATGAATCATAACCATTCTCTGCTTGTGATGCTGGAAGACAGTTTCAGTTATTTTTATTACAAAGAAGCACTCTCTGGCATGAAAAGTGAAACAACCCCCATGCTTAAAGAAAATAAGTGGAAAGGAAAAAGGCACTAATTGATCCTTCTTAACAAGTTCCCCTACACCTCCATTTCAATTTTTTTCTTTTACCATCACTTGATTTAAATAAGTCCTTTTTCTTCTCTGTTCTTTCCAACTTATTGCTTAAATTAATGGTGTTCTTTTAAGTTGATGAAAACAAATGGAAATGAGGGCACAAACAGAAACTTATATTTTCCTTTGAATATTGGCATTCAGGTATCTTACATGATGACTCTGAGAATTAGACAAAGAAACATATACATTTTTTCCCCTAAGGATTTGTTAAAGATACTAAAGGAATTATGGTCCTACATCATTATACCAGCCCCAGTTATTAACACAGGATATGGGTACCTACCAGTGTGCTTCATTCAAGGTGAATGGCTCTACTTTCTGAAATTATTTTTTGAAGCATTTGGGTCAGCTCCATCACTGTCTTTAATGCCCTCTTCGAATCCTGTTTATAGCTGGTTCTTCCTCTTGGCTTAAATTTCCTTGATTTTGGATTCCCTTTTTTCCCCTTTGAATTCACATTCTGGCTCATCTTTAGTCTAAATGATCTGAGAAGCAGCTCACACGATGGAAGGCCTGGCACCCAGGACCCTTCCCTGTGCCAGCCTGCTGGATTGTTTCACATCTCAGCCCCACCCAGCACCCCTACAAATGTCTAGCCAAGCATATATGATTAAAGAATAAGTGATTTAATATTTTAAAATTTGTTCCATATTCTGAACATCAGAAATGTGAACAGACTCAGTGGGGACAATTATAGAAAATTCAGTGTAGAGTCTTGTTGGCATAATGTTTGCTTTAATATTTTAGATTTCCATAGATAGTCTGTATCTAGATGAATAAAATGAAAGTAGAAATCATTCTTCTAACAGATTACAATTATTAGCATACTTTTAGTAGAACGTATTCATTTAATTAACCATTTGATCAGTGCAGTTAGTTCTCAAAAATTCTTACTATGAGAACAGTGTTACTTTGCCATAATAATTACAGAGTTCCTTATAGAGATTTTTGTTTACAGTAGTAACAACAGTACAAAGAAATTAACTATTTTACAATAAATAGAGTATTTTAGCATGGTGTATTTACAGATCTGACCTTTATTTCTAGACTTTGATATAAAATTTTTGATTAAATAGAATAATTTAGAGTTACCCAAAGTAGTATGCATTTTCACTTTCCATTTTATCAGCTGGAAAAATCTTTCTCCTTTCATAATCCTTGTGAACTATTATTAAATATTTTTCAAGACATATCAGCCATCATTTTCTTTGGAAGCCTATCCTGACCAAGACCACAACCAGTACCTCTGGCATAAGTGTCTTTCTGTCCTTAAAGTATGGCTCATATATATTTCTATCTGTCATAGAATAATAGTATAGTAGTATAGATATAGCTTCTGTCTCTATCACCCCCTACCAGATAAATTTGAACTTCTGGATCTTGTGCATCTCTCTTACTTATTGTCAAATCCACATAATACCTGGGATACACGAGGCACTCAACATTGTTAAATTGATGCACGAGGCTTATAGAGTTATTTTAAAGTAATATTTAGTATTCGTTGAGGGGTGTTTACTTTTCAGTGCATAAAATCTTATGGAGTTATGATTGTCTCAACAAATTAAGAAAAATTCATATGAAGATTGAAAGGACCCTATTATGGTTTTTAAAATGTGTCTACAACTTATTATTCCTTTTAAGAAGTGGAGCTTAATCTATCTCCCCCAGAATATGAGCTAAACTTAATGATTTGCTTCTATAGAATAATATAGGACAGAAATGGCAACGTGTAACTTCCAAGATTAGATCATATAGGTATTGTAGATTTCTTCTTGGCTCTCTGTCTTGGGTCACTTAGCTCTGAGCGAAGCTATCCGTCATGTCATGAGAACACTCAGAAGCTTTTAGAGAGGCCTATGTGGCAAGGATCAGAGGCCTCCCATAAACAGCCATGTGAATAAGCCATCTTGTAAGTGAATGTTCTAGCCCCAGTCAAACCTTCAGATGACAGCAAACCTTGCTGACATCCTGAATGCAAATTCATAAGAGACCCTGAGCTGGAATTAACCAAATAAGTTGCTCCTGATTTTTTTTTTTTTATCTCTAGAGACTGTAAGGTAATAAATGTTGTTTTATCCCACTAAACTAAACTTTGGAGGCAATTTGTATTGTAGCAATAGATGACTAATATAGATCTTTTAAATAATGTTTTAATAGTGTAGTATGTACCTTTCATAGTTCTTTTAGTAATAGCTAAATACTGTAGTATATAGAGAAACAGAAGGACAGTTATAAGACTATCAATTCATATGAAGTGAGAAAATTATGAGATGAGAGAATTTGGTTATTTTAAAGGATACTCCCAATAGCAGTATTAAACAGTAGAGTATGCTACCTGAAGGGTATTTTGAATCTCCCAATGCTTCTGAAAACGAAGTGGATTGAATTTTGTTTGTAAAGACTGTCCAGTAAAACTTCTTAAGATTTTATTGTTATATAGCATCAAAATTAAATATTTTCACAACCTGTTATATGAGTTGTAGTTCTGTCATGCTTGCCATTTTAAATGATTAATGAATGTTTAATTTCACTTCATTGAAACTCTGGCTTTCTCACTGTCCTCATCTCTACTGTCTCTGTCCCTCTGAGTCCCTCTCAGTGCCTTTACTCTGTCTCGCTGTCCTTGTCTCTCTGCCTCTGAAGGGAGACCACACTCTGTGGTCTTTACTAAGAAACTTTGCCAAGAAACTCTCCTTTTGACTCTGAAAAAAAAAAAAAAAAGAAAAGAAAAGAAAAGAAAAAGAAAACTCAAGAAATAGAGTGGAAAATGTGTTTTTTTAAAGCTATTTGGTAAAAATAACTACGAGGAAATGAATGGAATACCAACAATGAATTCAGAATGTGGTTTTCAATACTGCCTGTACATTAGCATCACCTGAGGAAATTTAAACAAGATTGATGCATAGATCCCACTCTTAGAGGAGTTTATTCATTAGGTTGAGGAAAGGCCAAGTATAGGAATCTTAAGCATTTTCAGAGATGATCCATATATGAAGCTATATTTGAAAACCAGTGATTTAGAATAGCCTTATCAATACCTGATTACAGCTCTAAAATGGCTCACTAAATTATGTGCCAGTAGTTCGCAAATGTTCAGGTGCATAAGAATCATTTGTGGAACTTGTAAAACATGTGGCACTTTGAGCCATACCTCTAAAATATTCCAATTCATTAGATCTGGAATTGGGCTCAGTACTTAAGAAGCACCCCAGACAGTTTCTGATGTATGTGGGAAAAATATCTGAAACAATGACCTACACAAAAAGACCATTAAGCTCATCAATAAGAACACTTAAAAAATCAACAATAAGCAATTACACACTCCAACTTAAAAGGGACAAAATATGTGTACAGACGCTGAACAAAAAAGATGTACAGAAGGCAAAAAACATTACTCAACGTAATGTCTTTAGAGAAATACTTAAAACAACAGTGAACACTACTATAAACATATTAAAAATTGCTAAAATAAAAAAAAAATCTGGTAATACCAAGTGCTAGAAAGGATGCAGACCAATATGAATTCTCATTCATCACTGAAAGGAATAAAAATGGTACAGCAACTTCGGAAGACAGTGTGGCTATTTCTTATAAAGCTAAATAGATTTAACACACAACCCAGTAATTGCCATTCTAGATATTTAACAAAATGGTATGAAAACTTGTGTATATATAAAAACACTACCATGAATATCGATAACAGCTTTATTCATAATCACAAACCAAGATGCCCTTTGATAGTGAATGGACAAACTAAATGTGATATGTCCATACTTTTCGGCAATCAAAAAGAATATGCTATTAATCCACACTAAAAAACGTGAATGAATCTCAAGTACATGTTGTTAAGTTTGAGAGCTTGAGGGACTATGACAAAGGACATAGACTGTCATTTATCTGGCATTCTGGAAAAGGAAAAACTATGGAGACTGGAAACAGATCATTGGTTAGCAGAGGCTCGGAGGAATGTCAAATAGGCAAAGTATAGCAGATAGTTTAGCACCGTGACCTACTTTTTCTGTAGGGTGCTGTGATGAGCATACATGGCACTAATCATTTGTCACAAACCACAAAACTATATAAAAATTTATATGTATGAAAAAATAAAATCAACTAAGAGAGAGAGGTCACAAGATGAAATGCAGAGTGTGAGAAAACAATCTAACAGTATTACAAATGTACGACAAGCTTACTGAATGAAGTGGGGAAAATGTGATACTGATCGAAGTAATTTTGGAAATAAATGAATGCAATAAGACTAAAGACAAAAGCAGCTATATATATATAAGTATTATACTCTAGTTGGTAATGCAATTTTTTTTTTCCATGGGAGTATGGGTTAACAATTCTGAAACAGCTGTAAATGCATACCAGGGTTAAACGAATATGAAAATGGGTGGTATCTGGTGAGAGCCTGATTTCTCACTGTTGGGATAGGAGGTTACAGAAAAGCAAGGACGGAAGGCTAGAATGAATAAATCCAAATGAACCATGTGATGCTAGTTTAAAATCAGATATATCTGTATGAACTCAGACTTAGCTTAATATATATTCTGACATATTTATATATAGATACAAATAATTATAGATATGTGTGTATGTGTGTACATGGGTTATTATATATACATATATTTCCTAGCTTTGTCCACTGAGAATCCTAGAAACAAGGATATCCCAGCAGCAATGACTTCGCACCTAATACTATTCTCTAAAAACAAAACAAACAAAACAAAGCAAACAGACACACACACACACACACACACACACACACACACACAAACACACACACACAAACAAAATGAGATTCTTAAAGAAATGGCTGATTCCAGAGCTGGGGCAAGGAATATATAATATGAGCTTAGAGCATCTACTAGGGCCAGAAAGTAATTAAATGATAAAACAAACAGAAAACAACTCTGAGAGTACGTCAAAGGGACACGGGAGCCAAATGGAAGAACAGCCAATGGCAAAGCTGCAACACAGAGTAGAATAGTAAGGATCACAATGCAAAATATAAAGCAAATATCCATAAGTTAATACTAATCCCCCTCCCCCTCAAAAAACATTCATAAATCAATAAATAAGGGGGAGATAAATTTCCAGTGCAGAATTCCAAACGATTCATGCTAGATATTCCATACTTAAGAAGTGGCATATAAATCTGCACCTCTTTACTGTAGGCCACACTTAGTGATTTGCTTTCAGAGTACTATATAGAAAAAGGAAAAGTGCAAAAAAACTTTACCGTGGAAAATCCTCGCAAAGACTATTTTGCCAAGTGCACAAGCTTAGCCTTAGTAATAAGTCATGTTGATAGGATACATACTATCACATACATGATATGTTGTGTTGAGAAGGGCACTCTACTTCTCTGGTCTTCGTCCTAATAAGCCAGCACTCCAATCTAACCATTAGAAAAATATCAGCCAAACTCTAATTGAGGGACATTGTATAAAATAACTAACGAGCATTGAGAACTGTCAAGATAATCAAAAAATAAGAAAATTATTAAACATTATTACAGTCAAAACGAGCCTATAGATATATGATGACTAAATGTAGCATCCTAGATGGGATCTTGGTATAGACTATGGATATTAGGAAAAAGTGCAAATCTGAAAAATATATAGAGTTTAACATTAATATGTCAATATTTGTCTATTAATTATAAAAAATGCACCATCATAGTATATTATATTGACAATAGGAGAAATTATATGTAGGGTATATAGGAAATCTCTGTACCATCTTTTCAATTTTTCTGTCATCTGAAACTCTTATAAAATAAAAAGTTTATTTATTAAAAATATGGGTCCAATCTCCCTTGCCCATGGCATACAGAAAAGAGCTGTTCCAGTAAATTACAGTAAAGAAAGTAACCTACTAATTAAGCTTTCTCCCTAGACTTGAGGGTTTAGCTTGGCCTAACTTTTTATTGAAAAACAATGAGTGAGTTTGCTCACTATGGCAGCAGTTTTTCAAGTTCACACAGCTCTAATAGAAATCTGTTAAAGTTAAAAAGAAGCTTAAACAGCCTATATTACTACTTCTTGCCTTTGTTTATACATGGTGAAGAGTATTCAAAATGGACCTCATCTCAAGCTTGCACTAATCCCTAAATAATTACAATTCATCTACTCGATGCTGGAAACACCTCATGGAATGTGATTTTGTTCTGCTGGCTTGTCTAATCCGATTCAATTACTTCACTTCCCTCTCCCAGCGGCTTCACACTCAGAAACTGAGCTCTGTGTGGAAAAGAGAACGTGGGAGGGGTGACTCAGTTTCAATAGAAATGAGCTGAACGTTAAAAATATTTTTTTTAGTACTTTCCCAAATATCAGTCCATCAATAAACATGAGAAACAGCTTGTAATTCACAAAGCTTCCGGCACCTCTGTTGTGATAAGGGCATATTGGTCTGGCTAAAGAAATGCTAGAGATGGAAATAGTTCACTGGCTTGGGCCAATTTGAATGGATAGAAATCACAAAAGTCCCTGAAGCTGGAGAAAATGAAGCTCTAAAACTGGCAGAAGCTTGTCATCGGCATGCAGAAAGCGACAGATATTACAGATTCTCCGTACAAAGGGAACTCCTTCAGTCACCTGTAAAGAGTTCCCTTGTCAATTAGAACCCTCAGAGAAAGGCCGCACAGCTAAGGGATGCCTCCTTCCTCTCCTTTCCAAGAACAGCCACCTGCCCAGAATTAAAATTTTGATTTAAAAAGAGAATAAAAATATCAGAGTTCAGTGAATGTTCAACAGAATTTCCATAAAAGAAATTGCAATCCAAAAGAGCAGAGAGGCAAAGCACATGCTACAGCACATGTAAGGATGAGTTTGAAATCGTGATCTCAAGATGAAAAAGATCAAGGTCTTAATTAATCAACTTTTTGCCAGCAGTAAATGATATAATGAGATAAAAGGATATTGTCATTCTATCGTTACACCCAATTCCTGACCCTTTGTTATATTACTTTCAGTGAATTGTGTCTTTTATCTCAAAATCATCTTCATCACTTTCCTAAACTGCCTACACTTTTACAATGGAAGAATGCAAAATGAAACACGGGGATGCATGAGAAATGAATTTAGAGACAATAATATTTAAATAGGAATTTGTATCTTTTTCCAGGTTCCTGCCTGTATTGAAAATGAAGAAAACATTTACTCCTCAGAATTAAAAATGTGTTTTGCTGTCAATGTTGTTATCTTCCGGGTAATTGGCAAACTTTCATGGATGCTTTTTAAAGCAGCTGAGCATTGCAAAATAAATACTGCTATATGAAAAACATCATGCACATTTTTAATTTAGTAAGCCTAATTCTCTTCCCATCGAAGAATGACCATAAATAGATTATCAGGATTTGGAGAGGTAGCCGAGCACAGATTAAAGAGCTCTGTTTTCAGAAGCAGAGGGACAAGTGAACAAGCGACCCTGTTGCTTTTTCACTGCAGTATTTGAGACTAAATACATAAATTCTCTTAGCCTCAACTATCCGTAATATGGTAAAATCAGTAGTACATAGTATAGTGTTGTGAAGGTTAAAGAAATAATGTACATTAATGGTTTACTTGCAGAGCCTATCACATAGAAAGTGCCCAATCATTGTGGTTACAATCTGGAAGAAAACTATACTATTGGTGAATGTCTTATAAGTAAGACACTAAGCATCAAATTCTAAATAAACTTAAAATCTAGTGGGTAATATAAATGAAAAGAAAATATAATTCACTAATTTACTATTCCATTTATTCAGCAAATATTTATTGAGGGTTTCTCATGTGTTAGGCATTGTTTTGATGCTGAGGATAATGCAGCAAGGAGAAATTATAGACAAGATCACTGTGCCCAGGGAGTTTACATTCTGGAATAACATACCATGTTATTAAACTAAATGACCTAAAATGTCAAAAGATTTTTTGTAAACAGACTATTTCTATACTGATCTTTTGATTTTCCTAGCAATTATCTCAGATAATGTTTACAGATATCAATAACCAATCTTTACTATACACTTTAATCAAGTTTGCTTTATTGTCACAAAATAAGGGGTGGGAGTAAGTTTAGTTAAGGGTTTTCATAAATGGCAAGGTGTTTTAATCAGTTGTTTTATATAGATATCTTACATTTCATATATATATATTTTTTATCACTTCAAGTGATTCTCAACAAAACCTCAGTCCTTCTGAAATGCAATCACTTAAAGGAATGAACATAGTAGTGCTATAGAATACTGTGGAGATGTTTTCACTAAATGCCCAGGTGGAATTCTGTTCATAGAATTTTACAATTGCAAAAGCTCTCAGAAGATCACATTTGAACACTAATGTGGAATCCAAGAAAAGGCTAAAGCAGCCTTCTAAGAAGTCTAACTTGACACAAAGGTACTAAGGCATTACAAAACAAATTATACAAAGAGGAAAATGTCCTGCCCTTCAGTGTGTAAATAACTTATTTTCCTGTGGATAAAAAAGCCCTCTTAATCCTGAGAGCACATTGATATGCAACTACCAATTATTCAATGTTGAGGAATGAAACAAAGTCCACAGCAAAATATACCAACTTAAATTTAAATTCTCTGTAACTTTATGTGGGGTAGTTAACAGATGATTTTCTTTTCTTCTGTTGAAATTTCTCATTGTTATGCCCAAGGAAGTAAATATACTGTTAATTAGTAAATGTGTTAAAAGCTTAAAACTTGTTGGGCTGTGAGTTTAGTTCAAATAAAGCATTCAACCTCGAGCCAATGTTTACTAACCCTGGAATATTTATATTATGATTTAAATCACCGTAACCACTTCCTTCGCATTTGGAGATGAGAGTTAAGAAATATAGAATTGTTTCACATTACATTCATGTATAGATAGAAAGAATTGCTTAGAGAAAAGAGTGACAATTAGTTCCATAAATGTTAAAAACAAACAAACAAAACGCCACCTTGATAAATGTTAATTATTTAAGATGAATGACATTTCTAGATAAAAACTAGAAATATAGAAACTACAATAAACTGATAAGGGTTACCTATCAGTTAAAGCTACAGTGAACATCTTATTCAATAATGAAAGAACAGAATTATCTTTCTTAAAACCTAATAAGATAAAGATATCTCTATATCTGTTCAACATTGTTCTGAAATAAAGTATGAAAAGTAAAATAGGTATAAACATTGAAACAAAGAAATAAAACATCATATTTATAAATAATAATTCATGATTATTTCTAGAGATATTCAGAGGAAATTACTAATAATATGTTTTTATTGATAATTCTAGATACATAATCAATATGTTTAAAAGTCAATATGATTCTGCATTTGGCACCAACAATTAGAAAATATTTATATAATAATAAATCCCCCCAAACAACAATGTACTTAGAGAATAAATGTAACAAACATGTGCATTAGATAAAAATACATTCCATTTTCTTGTTTGGTATGACTAAAAATCATGCAGATGTACTTCGTTATATATTTATCTATTAAATTGAAGCAATTTCATTAAAACTCTTTTCATAACTTTTTAGAGTAGACCAAATTTTCCTAAACTTATTATAGTATCAGAAAACTCAAAATTAACACAGACAACTTGGAAGAACAAAGTATGTGGGTGACCAGATGTGAAAACTAACTGTATAAGGCTTCCATTGTAATTCTGATGTTGGGTAAAGAAAACATATTTATGTGGATCATACGTTTCTCATACATTTACAAAAGTATTAAATACATTTAGGCAAAGTATTAAATATCTCATACATTTACAAAAGTATTAAATACATTTAGGCAAAGTATTAAATATCTATATATGCTAGAAGTGATAGTTTTAGGAAAAAGGAAAAGAGGAACCATGGATACATAGAAATTATTTTTTTATTATTCAGCCCTAAACTGGATGCTACCTCCTCTTTGAAGCATTCTTATAGTTCCCTCGATATATTTCAAAACTTCCTACTCTTTGCTATCATTTAATCTAATCCTATTATTGTAGTCTATATACTGTATTTAAATAATATCTTCACTTATCTCTCTCTCTTGCCTTATTCAAGGCAAGATCTATGGCATATTAATATTTATATCACCAATTTCATCGAAATAATCTACATTCATCTAAATGTCTGATATAAAATATGTTTATGGAAACAAATACAAGTGTGGACAGAGAGGTCATTCTTCAAGGGAATTAAGGATGGCCTCCTTCTCTGTATTTCTAAAAATGAGAGCAGTAACAAAAACTGTTGTAGACCCAGAAATAGTGTTTTAGATGCATGTGAATATATATCGTAAATATATTTATTTATACATATATGTATTATGTACATGTATACACATATGGATTTACTTGGTACCTTAAGCAAACAGGTATGCACATATATGTGCATTTGTACACATTTATGTGGATATTGGGGTAATCTCATTTGACTCAATCTAATATAAACATTTTTTAAAATGCAGTTTTACTCTAGGTTATTCCAGGCCTCATTCTTCCTGTCAATCCAGGAACTTCCCCTCATACTTCTAAAACGCCCTTATCTTTGTTCCTCAGCTCTTTTCCTCTCTGTCCTTCTGTCTGCCTTTTAAGTTAACACTCTTAAAAACCTTCTTTTAAATGTTTACTAAAGCTAGCATCAGACCATGTTTCTTTCCTGGTGTTAAATCAACACTTCCCACTACATCTAGTTTTTGACTGCTGAGTTTAACACTGGGAGGAGGTGAGGATTTCTGTGTCTGCCAATTGGCACTGCTTGGGAGGAAATCTGGCATCAGAACAATTGCACATTTAAAGTCAATGTCACCAGGCTGTTTTTTACTGGGCATTTTCTCTGTTCTTTTCGTGGACTTTTGTTCCTCTAAAACTTCATATGACCCTCACAAAGGATAATACAATGAGTGATTGTCTTTCTAGAAATTATATTTTATACAAAAGAGAATGTGTTATCTGAGCATGATGGAACAGAAAATCAAGAGGAGCTATCAAGAAAAAAAGGCTAATGCTTCTATATGATTTAAAGAATCAAACGGTAGATAAGGATAAGCTTTTAAAAAAATAAATTTAAATACTTGGTAAATTGTCAATTGAAGATCAAGAAAATGAAATAATGCACTTTAAAAAAGTGATCATTCTGAGGCTCTGTCTTTTTGGCTAAGCGACAGACAGTAGGCTAACATTTTCATGGTAAAAATCAGAAAGAAAACTGGATAATTTCTCATCAAAATTCTAAGGAAAAACAAAAACCTGATGAACTAATGATTTGAGAGAAGAAATCACCCTTGCTAGGAAGGATGACAATTGTGGATCTTTGCTAATTTTGGTTATAAGATGAAGATTAGCCTTGGGCATAGCAGCTAACCCAAGAGAAAGAAAAGCTAGTGAAGCATTGATGGGCTCGCAGGCAAGTATGACAGAACTGAACCTAGAAAATCCTCCAAAGCCTGGTCACTTTTCTTAATTGAAACTTGCTGAGGCAATAGAAAGTTGGGGCTTTTTGAGAAACTGTGATAAGACAGAAAGAAATCTTCATCATTATCATGGTACTTAGGAGACAAAGTCTTAGGAGAAAGAAGATATATGCCTGAGGCTAGATCTCTCTCATGACATGACACGTGCCAGAATATAAGCTGAACTGGGCAGGAGGCTAGGGAGCTTGATTTAAAACGTCTAACAAGGAGAACTGAATGACACCCCACCTTTCAGAGCTGAAGAAACAAAGAACCGTAAGCCTCTCAATCAACAGTCTGTGAAGAACACGTTTGAGGAATTACTGACACACTACACCTGAATTAAGGCTTACTAAAATTGCTACTCAGACCTACCTGATTGCATTGAGTGATTAGACCTTCATACGACCTAACAGAAGAAAAAATAAACCCTCTGTGAAAGGGGAAACATTTATCTGCAGAGTCTATGATTCTCTTACACAACTTCCAGATTGCAATAAACATTACAAGGTACGAAAAGGGGAGAAAATGTGACCAACATTTTATTCACTCACACACACACACACACACACACACACACACACACACACACGAAGAAAAATTAAAGAAGACTCAGAGATAATCCAGATATTGGAATTTTCACTCTAGCACTTTAAAATATATATATATAAATAATGTTAAAAAACACAAGAACAAAATCGATATTGTGAGAATTTCAACAAGAAATTGTAATCTATAAAAAGGGAAACATTTATCTGCAGAGTCTATGATTCTCTTACACAACTTCCAGATTGCAATAAACATTACAAGGTACGAAAAGGGGAGAAAATGTGACCAACATTTTATTCACTCACACACACACACACACACACACACACACACACACACGAAGAAAAAATAAAGAAGACTCAGAGATAATCCAGATATTGGAATTTTCACTCTAGCACTTTAAAATATATATATATAAATAATGTTAAAAAACACAAGAACAAAATCGATATTGTGAGAATTTCAACAAGAAATTGTAATCTATAAAAAATAATGAAATGACATTTTAGAATCAAAAACAGAATTAGTCATACATTAGAAAGTATGATTAGTGACCTCCAGAAAAAAATCTAAACAGAAGAAAATAGAGGAAAAATAAAATGTCAGAAATAAAAGAACAGATTATTAAAAATGTATGCTGTTGTAAACTATCAACTGTACATGTGACTGAAACTGCAAAAAGAAAGCAGAGAGAATGTGGTCGAAGCATAACTCGAAGAGATAATAGCTAATAAATTATTTGGTAAACTGATAAATCATCCCACATATTCAAGAAGATTACCAAACCCCAAGTTGGATAAAGAAATTGAAACTCTATTTATATACCTGTTAGTCAAACTGTAGAAAACCAAAGGCAAAGTGAAATACTAGCAGCTGGAAAAAAAGACACATTTTGTTCAAAGGAGCAACAACAAGAGTGGTTAGCTTTTCAACTGTTAACTGTAGTTGCCAGAGACAATGAATGACATCTATAAAATGAAGAAAGAAAAAGGAAAAAGAATGTCAACCTAGAATTCTATATCATGTTAAATTATCCTCCAAAAATGAAAGCAACAGAAAAACATATTAAGATTTAAATAGCTGAGAGAATATATTACCAACAAACCTATATTCTATAGGAAAATAATAAAAGAAGTTCTCCAGACTGAAACAAAGTGATGCTACATAAAAGTGTGAAACTTGAAGAGAAAACAAGGAGTATTGGAAAAAGAAAAACTGTAGAAACATTTATAGGTAATTAGTATTTAAAACAATAATGACAGCAATCCACTGTGAGACTATCATATAGGCAGCAGTAAAATAATGTTATGGCACACGTAAAAGAAGGTGGTTAAAGCAGTTAAACAATTATAAGTTTCTTGAAATATATGAAAAATATTTTAAAATATTAAAAATTTAGATTGTAATATGTCAAGAATGCATACGGTAATTTCTAAGGTAATCAATAATAGAATAATACAAAATATATAACTATAAGCTAATAGAACATATAAAATGAAATACTAAAAAACATTTGATCAATATAAAAAGGAAACAAGAAATGGAGATACAGACCGAATATATAGAAAACAAATGCAATTATAGCAATAATTACATTAAATATAAATGCATTTCTTAAATTGAAAAGCAGATGTTGTCAGATTGGATTAAAACAAGATATAATTATATCCTGCTTTAAAAAAAAAAACACTCTTGAGATATAACGACACGAGTTGAAAATACTATTAAGATGAAAAAAATAATATCCTTGCAAACATTAACCAAAAGAAAGCTAATACAGATACATAAACATAGACAAAGTAGACTACAAAGCACATAGTATATTGAGTCATAAGGAGATATTTTAATATGGTAGGACAATGAAGAGAAAAAAATTATACTACTACATTTTTGTATACCTGATAATATAACTTAAAAGAAATAAAGCAAAAATCAATAGTATTAATAGAGACAAATTCATGATTCTATAGGAAAATGTTAAATCACCTGTCTAAATAATATAAAAAAGCAAGCAAAATTAATAAGATTATAAAAATGATTAAATATCACATTTAAACAATATGATCTAATTGACATACATAAAATGCTATATTCAATAGACACAAATATATGTTTCATGTATATTTAAGATATTTACTAAAATAGAGAATATGGCTGTAAAATAATTCTCAGTACACTTCAAATGACTTAAAATATACAACATATATTCTCTGACTGGGAAAAAATTAATCTAGAATTTTACAAAAAAGGATAACCAGAAAATTTACAAATGCACAGAAAATAATCACTATATTTCTAAACAATCATGAGTTAAATTAAAAATCAAAATAGCAAAAAGAAAATATTTCAATTGAACAATAATAAAAATATAGCATATCAAAACTGTAGAATGAAACTAAAAGTGTACTCAGAGGAAAATGTTTAGATATAAACACATATATTAGAAATAATAAGGGTTGATAAAGCAACAATCCAAGCTTTTATCTTAAGGAGCTAAAAAAAAGAAAAAAAAAAAAAAGGCAAATGAAACCCAAAGGAAGTAGAAAGCAAGCAAGAAGGCAAGAATAAAATCAAGCAAGCAAGAAACAAAGTGAGAGAAGGTGCTTGATTATAAATTGTCCCACCCAGATGAAGGACAAAGAGAAACCAAAAACAGAGGAAGACTATCCCAGGTTGGTAGGTGGCAGTTTTATAGCAAGGAAAATTACATACAAGGCTTTTCTTGGGCTTCTAATAATTTGCACCCACCAGCCAGAATTTTAAGATTACACAGAGGCCTTCACGTGGTTCAGTCATGTAAATAGTCCAGTGGTATCAGTAACAACTTACTCTTTCATGGCTACATTTTTAACATAGTTTCTAGTGTGGGAATGGTGGGCAGACCACACATTTCAAAGATAGGGGAAGAGGTCAGGAACCTCTGATTACTCAGATCTAGCTTGTGAATTAACTGCTGGTCACGTCCTCTACATCAGAAATCAAGACAGAAAATCAACCGGTTGCCTCTTTGAAATGATTCATATAATACTAATGTCTAGTAAAAATGATCAAGACAAAGAGAAAACACAAATTACTGATATTAGAAATAGAAAAGGTAAAATGTCTGTAGAAATTATAGACACTAAGAGAATAAGATACAAACAACAAAATCACGAAACAAACCTACAAATCCTGTGAAAACCTTTTCAAACCTGACACAAGAAGAAATAGATTATCTGAAGTCTATGTTAAAGAAATTGAATTTGTAATAAAACTTTTCCACAAAAGAGTTCTTTCAAACGTTTAAGAAGAATTAATATCAATATTAAGCAAATGCTTTCATAGTCTAGAGAAAGAAGAAAGACTTCTTTATTTCTTTTATGAGACTAGGCTAATTAAACTCAATATCAAAATCTGAGAAGACTATTACAGGCAAATTGCAAGCCAATATTTCTTATGCATATTCAAGCAAAATTTCTACACAAAATATATTTTTTAAAACTTGTGATTAAAAAAGAACAATCCTTCACAATGAAGAGACAACCCTTTCAGAAATGCAAGTTTGGTTTTACATTTAGAAATCAATTTAATTCCCAACATTATGGAAATAGAGAAAAAAAAATATGATCATCTCAATATAAAAAGAACATTTGATAAAGTCGAACTCATTCATGAAAAAAAAATCACTTTCGCATACAATAATAGAAGCGAGCATCCTTACTCTGATCAATAGGATCTACAATATACAGCAAGCATTATTCTTAACGGTGCTATATTAAACATTTACCCTGTGGGACTGGGAAATAGAATACGCACGATCTCCATTCTCCATTTCTGTTCACCTAGACCTCTAAACAGAACTGAGAAGCAAGAAAAGAAACTAAACAGCATAAACAGTCGAAAGGAACAAATTAAACACCTATTTTTACATATTATATGTTTTGTATATTGAAAACTCATGATTTAATATCTAAATTATTAGATTTAATAAATGAGTAAGGTTGATGAATACAGATTCTATGTACAAAAATAACTGAATTTCTTATACAGTTGCAGATTTTTAGAAAATATCTTCAAAAAAATACTTAGGTGAACTGTATTAATGACAATATTTTGGCTGTGATATTGTAATGTAGTTTTGTAAGACATTACCGTTGAGGGAACCTAGGCAAAGCGTACATGAGATCTGTATTATTTATCACAATCACATATAAATCTTTAATTCTCTCAAAATAAATATTAATAATAAATAAAATGATACTTAGAATATCAAACATCAATGTGTAGGAATAAATCTAACAACAAATGTGCAAAGTTTTAATAAAGATAACGATTAAACACTACTGAGACAATAAATAAGAGTGTGATAAACTAGATATTTAAAAGATGTATTTTTAATTTCAAGTTGATCTATAGGTTTAATCCAAACATTTTGTGTATGTATTTCTCACCAGCATGACATGCTAAGCTAGTTCTAAAATGTATAGAAAAATTCCAAGGATCAAGTATAAACAAGATGCTTTTCGAAAGGAATGGTGTTGGAAGATTTAGATTTCCAGAGGACAAGTCTTATTATAAAGCTACAGTCATAAACAGGCATTGTGGTAATGGCACAGGATATACAAACTGTCCATTGAGATAGAATTTTTCAGAGCCGAGGGAAAAAGCACACAAATATGGATTATTGGTTTCTGAAAAAGAGGCACAGCATGTCGGTGGGGAAAAATCATTATTTCAATGAATTGATCAAGTCATACAAGAACATATGTGACACAACCTTATACAAAAATACCATTGTAGCTCTAAAGTTCAAAAGTTCGAAGTTCATTGTGAAATGAACATATTTCACATTATTAAGTTCCTTGAACATAATTTTGGGAAAACCCTTATACATGCATTAACAGTATTGAAGGCTGAACATAGAATAAAATATTTGTAACATATGACTGACAGCAGCCATGTGTCTTGAATGTATTTTTTAAAACTATTAAAAAAGAAAGAAGACAATTCAATAGAACAGTCTACAAAAGCACTGAACAGAAAATTTAACAGAGTACATATGGATGTGCAATAAACAAATAAATTTGTTTTTTTTTTTCACTACTTTAGTAATTAAAGAATATAAACTAAAGCAAAACAAAACACTATATATAAATTAGAAAATCTAAAATTAATCAAAGGGCCAGAATAAGAGTTGGTGAGGGTATGAAATAAGTGAAATTCACATACAACTGTAGGTTAAAGTTTTAAAGTGGAATAATAGTGATGAAAAAGAGTTCAGCATAATCTATGAAAGTTGGAGATATGTAAACCTCTATGCAAGTATGTCCAGTTATCCCCAGTCCTCGGCATATTCCCAACAGAAATGTATACATGTGTGTATGAAGAACCATGAAGAGATATGCTCATATCAGCAATATTGACTAATAGAAAACAACTGGAAATAAATGAAATGTCCATCAATAGTAAAATTGTAAATAACTTAAATGAGATATATAGCAACGAAAACAAACTGCACCTACATACTATAATATGAATCTCCTAATATTGAGCAACTGAAGTCAGTCATAAAAGAATATATTTGTATCATTTCTATAAACATAAAGAAAAAGCAGGCAGGATTAAACTGCAGTGTTTGGAGACACATACATAAATGACTAACCTATAATAACATTAAAAAAAAAAAAAACTAGAAAGGATTGCCAGAATATCTGGGGAGTCATTCTTTTGTTGAGAGAAAGGTATATTACTAGGGAGAGAGGCAAGCCTCAGAGGTCTACAAACATTGTCTTTCTTAATGTCTATGATGATCACAGGAGTGTTATCTTTATGATATTTCATTGAAATTTACATTTATGTTTTATACATCTTTCTCTACTGGTATTATACTTCACAATGAAAAAATCTAAATGATAAAATGTATTTCTAGAATTCAATACTATATCATATATATTTCATTTATTTAAGAAAGGTAAATATTTTTCTATGATTGAAAATATCTAATGAATAAAAATATCAAAACATAATTGAGAATATTGATTTTTAAAGAAATCTCAATTTAGGAATATAAGCATGAAATGGTTTTATTTCTTCTAATAATCACCTCTTAACTTCTTTTCTTAAAGTATGTTTTATTGCTGGAAAGTGGTTTCTTACTGTCTTTTTGTCTCAATTCTGTAACTCTTCATTCAAGTTCAGTTATTAGAATGATCTTATTCTAATAGTGAAGAGTCAATCCTTGTAGCATAAGATACCTATCTATTCATGAAACTCATACTCTGTTTGCCTAGGCACATGGACAGAATAAATATTTCAGTCTCACTTGCAATTAAGTGTGAAAAAATGTAATACCTCTGGCTAATGGAACTGATGTATTACACTTAACAGAATAAGCCCTTAAAAAACCACCCATGGTGAATCCTTAACACTGCCCATATCCATGCTTATGGTGATCTAGGATGTCATGCAGTAAAGATGACAGAGCTTCATCAGCCTCGTTTCCTAAATAGTAGTTGGAGTAGGTCACCCTTTCCCCACTCTCCACCCTCATCCCATTCCAACAGAAGTTTATAAAGGCAAAAAGAAAATCTATTGAGTTGAGGCACTGACATTTTATTATTTACCTATTAAAGAAGGTAGCTTTATCTTCATTAGAACTTCACTATTACCTTTGACTCAAAACTTTTTTCCTCCATCATGAGCATGCTGGAGCTGCAGCTCATTGACGTGGGACTTGTGTGAAAAGGAGGGGAAATCATAGGCTAGTGGATTTCAGAAACTTATTTCCCATGTAACTTCTACACTATTTACAAAATTAGGTAGCATGTTTTTAGCCACAATTCCCCTACAGCAGAAAAATTGTACCTGGGGCAAAATAGAATTCTATTGCATAAGCAAAAGTTTGAAAAACAACTTCATGAAATAAATTCTGAGATGGATGCAATTACGACCTCTAAATTTTAGCATCTAAATTACCATAAACGTTTTCACAAGGTAATAAGTGAATGAATATTTTAAACTATAAACCTGCTTTTGAGTGAAAAGCGATTACCCTTATTTTCACCCAAAAGATGGCCTTAAAAATGTTTTGAACAGAGCCTCCTAGTGACATCCACATAAGGATCATTGCCTTGTGCAGTTGTTTATTAGAGTACCATGGAAATCACTGAAATGTAACATTGTGGTCTGCCAAAGTGAGTTTCTTTCAATCTGTTCCTGTCTGCCAGCTGAAGACAGGGAGGATACACTAGGGACACAAAGATGCAGGTTGGAATAATAAACAAGATCGTGATATCTGTTTTGATAAATACAGAGAGCATATGAAACCTGAGGAGCAGGCAATTTACTCTCTTATACCAAATTATACCCAACAGAAGTGCTGAGGCCTTTTCAAAATTTTTATTATAAAAACATGTCCCTGAAGACTGAAAAAGAACAAAATGAAAGATGAGCTCATTTACTCAGATTTTAAAATACACAAATGAATATTACCTTGCTTTTTCTTTTAAAGTTTTCATGCACGCCAGCTACAGCTGACAAACACACATATAAACACACACAAGTGCAAACGTGCACACACAATACTGTAACGGGAAATCTGATCAAGAAACATTCCAACAATGTATAATATGATTCTATCATTGGGAAATGTTATAAATTATTAAAGTCATAGAAAGTTCTATGTCTTTCTTCTTTGTATCCATTTTATCAACATGCACCACTGTTTCTTCCTTCTTATATACCTCTGAGTTTATTCCGTTTCTTCAATTCCAGCCACCTCTAATCCATGAACTACTTCATGCCTAGATTACTTCAAGAGACTTCTCATTTTCAGACTCTCTCTGCATCAATCTATTCCAGTCCTACTGGCAGAGATTTCCTTCTAAAATAACCACTTTCATTACGACGTGTCCCTCTTCGAAGCCCAATACTGTGTGGCTCCTTTGGAGAAATCGCTCGGGAAAGTGTTCAAAAACAGGTTGCTTTTTATGTCATGTTCTAGTCTATGACGTTTTACATGCTTGATGGAGAAATGCCTGTAAGACAAGACTGCTGACAAAGGGACCTCTCTGAGCAGAGCCAAGCTGCTAAGATACGTGGGGTAAAGAGTTAATTAGCAAGGCAACACAAAGAGACAGGCATGATATGGCAGACATCCTGGATATGCACAACCTATTAGAATACCGAAAAAAAGTTTCCTGCAGGGCCCGGGAGTTTGAAATAAATGTCTCCAGAAACATCTTAAATGCAACATGCTCAAAATTAAACTCAATATGTTGTTTCCTCGAAAGAATTCCTCCTTCTATATTCTTTATCTTAATGAGTGGCACAACCAGGTTCTATATTGATCAAGAGGGAAATAGGAGATCTAGCCGCATCCTATCAATTCAATTTACTTCAAATCTCAGGCATCTGCATCTTCTGCTCCATCTCTAAGCCATCCAGGTCACCTGTCAATTTAATTGCAGTGGTAACCTCTTTATTTGGTTTTTTGCTTTTCGGTCTTCCAATTTTTCAATGATTTACCATACTTCTTCCAAATCTATAGTTCTGCAGTGCAAAGCTAATTAAAACCTTCCATGACTATCCACGGTCTATAGGATGGACACTTACTTACTAATTACTTACTAATTTCAAATCAATTTACTAATCAAATTATTATATTCTGATGACTATTATTATGATCATCATGATTACTGTCTTCTAATCTTCTCTCCTACTTCTTATTTAATCTTCACTTTAATTTGAGCTCTATTTAAACTTGGGATTCTTTGAGTAATTTATTTACTTTGCCCACACTCCTTTCTCTTCCTAGAATGCCATTCTCTTCTTGTTGAACTAAACTACCCATAGTTTAGCCCATGACACTTGCTGATCTTCCATGTAGACATAACTATGCCTCTTGAGTAAGCCATACATAGTCTAGACTTCTACTATAACACCATAACACTCTACTTCACTTTATTTTTGCACATTTTATTTATCTACTAATTTTCATCATTATTATGGCCACTTATTATATTGTTTAGATACATAATACATTATCTTCAAATCTTCATTCAGTGAATGAACAAATGGATAGACACATAGATGTACGATACGAATAAATGGATGGATAGATGGATGGACGGATGGATAGATGGATGGAAGGATGGATAAATGAATATATGAATAGTCATGTGGAATTATGGATAGTTCTGTTCCAATCTAAAATTGAGTTATTTCATAAGCTCTTAATGCAATTCAGCTTTAAGGTGTGATCATATTGGATCACAGGACTGAGTAGAAGGACACAACATTTCAAGCTCCCCTGAAGAAAAGAAGAAATCACAGGATCTTGAGAGAGTAGATATCATCAGTGTGGTAAGAAGAGGTTAGGAAGACATATATTAGGTATCTTTTCTTTTTGACCTTGAAAACTGAGTTCCCATGTGAACTAAGATGAGAACAGGCCCAGAAAATATCTCTCCTCTTCAGTGTAACTGACACCAAAAAAAAAAAGAACAATTTTTAATTTGATATATTTTTTAAAGAACTCATTTGAATGGCTTTGGTTCCAAAATTGAATCAGCTTCACATGAAAATATTTTATGAGAAAATTCAGGACCAAATCCTGACTCAGTTATCCCTTCAAATTGATTAAAGGCCAGGAGACAGATTTAAATAATTACATAAATTGAATTTAATTGTTCCTGTAGTGAGAGAGAGAAGAATATCAGGGTGTTAAGAGAACACGAGGGGAAGAGGCACTTGTAAGTAGAATCTCGAAGTTCAGAGAGGTATGATTTAAGCAGGAACATAAAACATGAGAAAAAGGCTAAATCTGTTGAAATGAACGTGTTGTAGGAGTATGTGGGAAACAAAATGTCTCACGCTTCACTAACCCAAGGCAGTCCATAGCACTGACTCCATGATTATTGCCAATGATTTTCAATAAAGATCACTGGATTCAAAAGAACTCTTTGGCTGTCGTTGGATTTTGGTTGTAACAAATAATAACAGTCTTAATTAAAGTAGAATTTAGATAGTTTCCTGCAATTTGGAGATTTTACTATGATTTATTAGTAAAAAATGAGATTTTGACCCATATTAAATCACTGCCACTTCTATTACCAAGTCAATGTTAATTAATGGAATGGCTATGATTTTTCAAATCAAGTAATAGAGTTAAATAGATTCCACTACTCTGCTTGATAAACAACTCTCTGGCCAAGATGGACTACTGAAAGATTATTTTCTTTAGAACAATTATGAAATTGGCCCAGCATAAGTACACTAATCTAAGTAGAGTATGTTTGGTTTATTGAAATGAATCTTTCACTAGTAGAAAAAAACACCCAAGAGAATGTTGTTAAGACAATATAACAAGTTAGATTAATATAGATTTGACCAGCAAATGATTCTTCACTTACTGGCCTTTGGATTTCAATAATATTTAGCCAAAGGCTGTTTTTCAAGTGCTGTCACTTGGGCTTTTTACAATGAAAGGCAGAAAGGAAGCTTTAATGAGCTCTACTCAAGTTCATAACATTCAGACTACAAACCCAGAAAACAAAACCAGCCACCTGTAAATGTTTGACCTATTGTTCAGAAGGGAATTTTTTGAAGAGAGGTAGAGATTTTCAGAATATAAAAGTGAAAGTGGGAAAATATCAAAAAGATAAAACTTTCCTACTTGCAAATTTAACAAAGCCAGCCTGATTCTGCCCTTTTAAGTAAAGTTATCCAGGAGTATATTCCCAGAGAGATCTGGAAAAATATTTTTCATTGAAAATTGTGCTCAATATGTTCATCTGTCACTCCCAAAGTCATAGTGAATATGTTAAATATTTATTTCTGATAACCCAAAACTTTGGAAATATTTTGGAATATTTTTAGAAAAAGTAAATCGGGCTATATCTCATAGGCTTTCAATTCCAAGTCTACTATTTGCTCAGTGGGTACTGTTATATACTAGCAAAAGGGAGAAAAAAAAGCCTTACCAAAATACATAATAAAATGTTTCATTTATGAAGTGCTTATGATGAGTGCTTGGTTAGATATTTTATCGTGGACACTCTACAAGGGAGGAATTTTATTTTACAGATAAAGAAACTGAAGATCTGAAAGGTAAGTGACTAGTAAAAAAAAAAAAAAAAAAGGTTTGGATTCCAACACAGAATTTTCTGATTCCAAAGAAGAAGCACTTCTCTGGCATGACCTTATTTCCCTAAAATGTGAATCCAAACTAAACTTATTTTAATCCACATCTTCTTGAATTATGTCATTTAGAAAATGGGTTTTTACAATGTGTGTGTGTGCATGCGTGCATGTGCGTGTGCATGCATTTGTGTGTGTGTGCGTGTGTCTTCTCTACAGACCTTGGGAACATCAGAAGAGCTGGCAACATTTCCACAACATTCTCAAATTCTTTAGGATTTCTATGTAAATTCATAAAGGAAAACTAGGGCACAAAGTGATGATTCTGTGATTATTTTTACTGAGGCTGGTTTTTAAGGTATTATTTAAAACTCTCATTGCTTTGAATAGAGAATACTGACAGGTGGCTCCAAATTTAAAAAGGATAAAAGTGTATATACAGGAGTCCCCCTTAACCATGGAGGATACATTCCAAGTCCCCCAGTGGGTGCCTGAAACCACTGATAATAGTAACCCTATATATACTACGCTTTTTTCCTATACATATGGACCTAAGAAAAAGTTAAATCTATAAATTAGGCTCATTAAGAGATTAGCAACTAATGATAAAATAGAACGATTATAACAATACATATAACAAAAGTTATGTGAATGTGGTCTCTCTCTCAAAATAATTCATTTTGAGAGAGAGTACTGTACTCACCCTTCTTCTTGTGATGTGATGCTTCAATGTCTACGTGATGAGATGAAGATAAATGTTGTAGAGTATGACATAGTGTTAGGCTACTATTGACCTTCTGATGATATATGAGGAGTATCATTGAGCCATAATGATATCACGCCTTCCACAAAACATTTAATGTCTTTTTCACCTTAACTAAGCACATCTCACATACAGTGACCATAACTATGGCAGTCTGGGGTGCAACAGCAAAACTAGCACAGATTTCTTTTTTCTTCCTCACAATTTCATGGATAGAAGATTCATTCTTACCTCAGCATACGATTTTTTTTTTCTTTCCTTATTAAGTAGAGAACTTTCGCCTTTTCACTTAAAGAAAGAATTTATGGCTTTTCTTTGGCACATCTGAATTTCCAGCATGAGTACTCTTGCTCTTTGGAGTGATTATTAAGTAAACTAAGGATGACTTGAACACAAATGCCCCAATACCACAATAGCTGATCTGATAACAAGATGGCTACTGACCAATGCGTGGGAAGCGTAGGCTGCGTGGGAAGCGTAGGCAGCGTGGGGACTCAGGACGACGGGCTAATTCACATCCAGGGACTCGCGAGAATTCACCACGCTAGTCAGAATGGAGTGTGATTTAAAACTCATACATTTTATTCCTGGAATTTTTTATTTAATATTTTTGGACCATGATTGACCTCAGGTAACGAACTGAGGAAAGTGGAACCGCAGATAAAAGATGACCACTATAATGACAATCTCTCTCCAAACTTGGCACCGGCCAACCAGTTTTCCTGCTTCAAGCATCTAGCTTTATCAGTTATTTGAATACACTGGCAGTTTTTTATCTTTTACATCTACACATATAAATCTACACAGATATTTAAAACATATATGTCATATATATGTCATGATGCCTTTGGGTATTTTTGCATTTTGTTTTGCTTTTTTTTTAGAATTATATATGGTAGATTATTCCATGTCAATACCCATAAAGTTTCCCTAGTCTTCTTTATGGTTATATATCATTCTGTTGTATGGATATACCATTATTTATGTAACCAGATTTTTGTGAATCT
The DNA here is from genome assembly GCF_000325575.1 of Pteropus alecto. Lineage (NCBI taxonomy): Eukaryota > Metazoa > Chordata > Mammalia > Chiroptera > Pteropodidae > Pteropus > Pteropus alecto. Next base: position 12,423,715 of record NW_006431919.1, on the reverse strand, counting down.
TTGTTTCCAATTTTACCAAGAAAAGAGCTTCAATAAATATATTTTCATGCATAAGTGATTTCTCATAAATTCAAGTGTAATTGGCAAGTCTAAATATATGTCATTATAATTTTGATGTATATCTGTCATTTATAGAAGACATAGAGGTTGATAGTCTCACCAGCAATCTATAAATGCTTGCTTTCTATACCCACAACAATATTAAATGTTATCTAATATTGGGCTATTGAAATTTTTAAAATACACTGAAAATAATTCTTTGCATTTTGAGTAGCAAATACACTTTTTCCCCTTTTGTCTTTTGTTTTTTTATTTCATTTTTATTTTTATTTATTTTTATTTTTTTTAAATTAAGTTTATTGGGGTAACATTGGTTCATACAATTATATAATTTCCAGGTGTACATTATCATTTGACATCTGTATATTCTATTTTGTGTTTACCACCCAAAGTCCAGTTTCTTTCAGCCACCATGTATTTGTTTTTAATGTATTTATGGGATTTTTTGGTCATGCATGCCAGCATGCCCTCACCTGTGCCTACTACTTAGTGTTCCTGTAATTTAGCATTTTGAAATCTTCCAAAGGGACCAGGTAGAAGACAGCAGTCTGCCTGTGAAATTCTCAAACTGCTGTCCCCAATTTCTGTCTTATCTGTATCCCTCATCAGGGAATAAACATTCCTAAAGCTTTTTTGTTTTGTTTTGTTTTGAACTAATAATCTGCTTGCTGCTGAGCTCTCCATTTTAGGTTTCTGCTAAGTGACTTACTGCTCTGATTTCCACAATTTTATTTTTGTATTTTCTTTGTTTTCATGTGTATTTGTGCCTTCTGATACCTTGTTGTTTTTGTTGTTAAAATAATGGGATATTGGGAGAGCATGTGTTCTATATGCCTTGCTTTCAAGGTGGGATTTTTAGATCTTTTTTAATTGACATGGACATACAAAAAAGTACAAAAATTATAAGTATACAGCTCAATATATCATCACGAATTAAGCACTACTGTTTGATTTCCTGGGAAGCTCTCCCTCCATAAGCACAATATCATCTACATCCTAGAAAATATTTATAGACAACAGTATAACGGAGTAATTAGTATCATATTATTTGAAAGTTTTCTGAAGTCAATGATCTGGGTCAAATCTTGACTCTGACATTTATTAGTATGTGACCTCAGGAACATTTCTTCACCTTTCCAAGCATAAATCTGATGACGTTGCTCTTTCGCTCAAAAGCTTTAGTGTAGGATTGCCAGATTTAGCAAATAAAAATACAGGACATCTAGCTAAATTTGAATTTTAGATAAACAATGAATATTTATTTTAGTAATAATTATGCCCCATGAAATATCTGGAGCATACTTATACGAAAAAGTATTCATTGACTATATGTAATTCAGATTTAACTAGTATCCTGCATTTTATCTGGTAACTCACTTTTAATGACTTTTTTCCCAATGCATCATAAATAAAAAATAAACTCTTCATGTGTGCTTTAAAAAACCATAACTGCACTAGCCTCTATCTTTATCTCTATCTCATGGCATTCTCTTCAACTCATACTCTGTTCTAGCCATGCTGATTTTCTCTCAATTCTTCGAACATATTATTTTTTTTTTCCCTTGTCTCAGAGACTCTGCTCATTATTTCCCTGACTCTGCTCCTTTCATTGCTTCAGATCTTACCTTAGATGGCCTCTCTGCCGACCTATCTAGATTCCCTACCCCACATGCCTCCAAGACCACAAGTCGTTAATTTTCCATTTCTTTGTATCTTTGTTTTCTGCCTCTCTCATAATTCTACTAGCTACTTGAGGGCAGGGACCTTGTCTAGTTTACTCAGGAGTGCTTCTGGCACATAAATTATGCTAAATAAAAACTTTTAAATACATATTTAAAAATAAACATGTCCAAGTGTGCTCTTCTATGAATGAAAACAAATAACATCACAAAAGGACTATTGTGGATATTAAATGAGACATTGCTCACAGAGTATGTAGCTATATAAGTGATCACTATCTAATGATTATTTTTTTACATCTATCTGATAATATTTTTGTGAAATGCTCATTTTCTTGTGGAATAAAGCCTTGTAATAATATTCTTGTAGAAAACCAACAAATACATAATGGAAGGCATCTTTGAAGAGCTCTTTGGATGTCCATTAATATTAAAAACAATGTTTTCATAATATGCTTTCTTCACCTATTGAACAATTCCATATTTTTTTGATTAATTCATTCTATAAATACGTTCTTATTTTATTCTTATTTTAATAGATCATCTACCTTTGGCTTTAGGACTAGTTATCCCATCCTTGCCCTTCAGTCTTCTTCCTTTCCCTCCTCTTCCCTTCATCCCACTCTCTCATCCCTCCTCTCCTCATAACCAGTGTTAACTTTATATACTAAACATCAGAAGTTCCTCAGTTTTTAAATTTATTTTTGAAGCTCCCATTTTCACTCTTCTTTCTTCCAAATTTGTTTGCTCAAATTTGTGTTGACAATTATCTTCCCAGATCACTATCAGCTTTAGAAGAGACTGATATTTTTTACCAGAATACAAACACAAAATGAATAGCGTATTTTAAAAAAATGGAGACAGTCTGATCATCTTGCATTATTTTTTGTAATCGACTCAATTAATAGAGCATTATGGAGACATTTTAAACTCCTAAAAATTTATATTTGTGGTTATTAAGTACGTAGAATGCACACATTTGGATCTCCTCATCAAGAGTTTCGATCTTTTTTCACAATTATTTACTGAGCAATTATTCCATGTAAAGCACTGTGCTAAGCTATACAGTGAGGCACAGACTACTCATTTAGTCAGCGACATGAATAAAAATCAATGAGATAAACTTCTTAAGGACATTAGAAACTTACGCATGACGTGGTATGAATATTTAGAATAAGGAAAGATCAATTACTCAGGAAAATCAATGAGGTTTGGTGGAGATGGTAGCTTTTGAGATAACATATGATGGATGTCTAACATATGTACATAAGAAATAAAGAGAATATGAATGTTCTTACCTATTAGATGTAGAATATACTTTATTTTCCAGGTATTTGAAAATAACTGTGTATTGGGTGGAGGCCAGTCTCTGCAGAGTGGCTACAAGTTTGTCCCATATCTTATTTATTCTGGGACCAAGACTTAAAGTAGATTTCTTACTAAGGAAATGGTTATGTGTAGAGGGAAAACGGAAGTGATCGATGCACGGACTGACTCAAAGTGGCTGTTCAGAAGTGGTTTGTGTCACTTCCACTCACATTTACTCACATTATTGGCCAGAGAAAGTCACATGGTAAAGCCTAAAATTATTGGAGCTAAAAGAAGGGAAACATATACTTGTCTAAAACTCCCCTATGTATGAGTCAAATATTATAGGAAATATGAACATATTAAATATTAATTAGATATAAAGTTTGCTAAACTTTTAGGTTATACTAATGTTGATTGTAATTTACTTATATATCTTTATTGGCTTTGCCTAGATGCTTTAAGCAACTTAATTAATATTTACTCTTTAAATGCCTGGACTTTGGAGATATTTTTGGAAATAACATTTCAAGAAACTCATTTTCTAAGATTGTAGAAGCCCAATAGCACATCTCCAATATTCAGTATCAAGAAGCAACAGTGGTAAAGAAGTATGAAAGTAAAATGGCTATAGGATTGGTGAGTGAATGAGTACCAAAGGAGAAAGAAATTTCAAGGCTAAGTACTACTGCACAACATATTGTAATATCACAAATACAAAGAGAAGCTGTGCCTCCCCTGGGCTGATAGTCACATTCATTTGATAATTTGCAGGTAATCTATTAAAATGATTCTCTCAAACGTAAGCCAAGTGATTTGCAACTGATTATGAGAAAATATGGTAATAGAAATTTCAGTTTTAAATTCCATGTAAAACTTGTTATGTCATGAAGTATCATTATTTTAAAGCAACGTTTTACCCTTTATATCATTTATCTTTATATCTAATTTGCTTTTGTGATGCACAGAGCAACCAACTTTCACCTTGGAGGGTGGTACTCTGTGGGGCTTTTGAGTCATAGTTGATGAGATTTTTAAGAATGTCAATGGAATTTCTACTGTCCACAGAAAATTCTAAATATTCAAGGAGAGGGAGAACTTATAATAGTCACACTGCATACAAATCAAAACCAAAATAAAAGTGTCTTTAACACAGCTTGATTTTTACCTGATGGTCAGGTTACAAGTTAAGAATAGCCAGTGCAGAAGGAAACCCAAAACAGTGAAAATAGAGCTGCAAATCACAGTATACATAGTATAGCTAAAGTTACATTAAGAGAAAATTCATAGATCACATGAACCATAAATTCTTCCATAGTGTTCCTTTCTGTGTTATCCATCATCAAATTGATAGGTGCAACAAAATATTAATGGGCGTTTATAAATGCTATATTTTTACACATATCATCTCATTTAATCCTTGCCACAACCCTGCAAGGTGGACATTATTAATAATATTTACAAATAAGGAAATTAAAGGTGAGGAATCAATTAAAATGGAAACTTGATACAGCAAATAACTGATGGAGACTGGGTTATGCACCTAGATAAAGCTGATTTCAAATGCCTTTCCAAGATCACATAAATTTGTTTCTTATAGAGAATAAGATGAAAAGATTTAAATTTTAAAATTATTCCAAGTTCATGTCTTCTGAGTTTAACTTTGTTCTGTTTTATACCTTTAAATTGGAGAGCCTAAAACTAAAAGGACTTTACAAACCAACATCCACAGCCTTAGCACCTGATTATATTTAGTTACATAATTTTTAAATTCCTGCAACAAAAACTTATTACAAATAATTTCTTAAAACTCCATTTTAAAGAAAAGATCCCAAATAAGGGCCAGAGTTTTGTTTGTTTGTTTGTTTGTTTGTTTTTCATTTGCAAGGACTAAAGCGTACATATCAGGAAGGATGTGAGATAAATTCATGAAAAATGCTGGTTAACTTCTAGATCAAGATTTATTCAACTATTTGCACATACTAGTTGAATTACAAAAAAAAAGGAAAAGTCTGGCTGGGAATTTATTAAAAATTATAACAATTGTCAATATGATTCATAATGTATTAAACATGGTTTTCTACACTGTAAGAATTGTATTGTCCAGTGTCCTTTGCAAAAAATTAATAATAAAGACTTAGAGACATTATCATATGAAAAAAGCACTAGAAATAGGGTCTCCCAGAAGTGTGTTTTACCTCCATTCATGTGATACTAATCAACTTTAGAGTGAAAATACATCCTTCAAGTATATATTCTGATTTTTAAAGTGGACTTTGCTTTTGTGTTGTGGTTTTGTTGCAATTCTTTATAATGGGCAATTATAGTATTACTGAGACATAATTTTATGTTGTGTGCCTCTTTTTTAAATCAAAGGGAATGAAAACAATTGAGTCTGTTTAAAAAACCCACTGGCTTTTATATTTTAGTTCTCCAATTGTGTGAGGAAAAAAGCAGTGTCAGAAAATGTTCTAGATCATTTTCACATATAATAAATATTACATGTATATAATTCTTCTTTTATGAACCTAAGGTAATTCAAAGAGAAAACAGCAAGGTTAATAAGGCACCCATTTGATATAATTAGTATTGTATAGTACATTGTATCTGCTGTCAATTTTATTTTTCGGCCTCATCAAAAGCTTCTATCAGCTACTTCCTATATACATTTTTAAAGCAAGACCTTGACTAAAGATGTTAGCATTCTGCTCCACATTTATCATGTGGAAAGGAACAGACAAAAACAGGCCAGATGATCTATATTGCAAGGACACAGTTAAGAACTGGATGGTTTAAAGTATCTGAAATTTCAGTAATGCCCTTGAACTTCAATCTCTGCATTTTAAAATATAATTTTGAAGTGACATGCATAAAAATGCAGAAAGGCAAATAACATATTCAGACTGAAATAAGTCAAAATTATTTCAGATTATTTTATCTCTAAATCACAAAATGTGTCAATTATATATGATGGAATAAAAAAGAAAAGATATGGCTTTGAACACTCTGTCTTCTAGTTACTAGCTCTGACTCTGGGCATTTGTACAAAACGGAAAAAAAAAAAAAGGCTTTAGAGTGGTGTATTAGGGTATGCATCACAGCCCTCAGTGTGGAGTAGTTGGTCAATGGATGCTACTGATTCTTATTCCTTACATCTACATTTTCTTTTTCTCTGTTCCTGAAATTTCTGATACATTGGACTCCTGCTTCAACCTTTGTTCTACATCTATACCATTCGCACTAAAATCCCTGCAAACTTATTACTCTTCTCCAATTCCATTGCCCCTACTCCTTTCAATGGAACTGCTGCACCAGGCTTTTACTGTAACCTGCTTTCCTGAACCTTCTTTAACTCGATCTGTTCTATACTTTCAAGAATTTCCGTAATCTTATCCAACCAGCTAGTCTGACTGGGCCCTTCTAAACTGTTTATGTGTTATGCTCAGAACTATGTCTCTCCAAAATTCTGCTTATTTTTGTCTCAAATGTCCTGCTACTACATCTCTGCAAATTTCACTCAACTAAAAGGCAAATGCCACAACCGCCATAAAGAATTCCCAAATCTTCTTAGTTTTGAGTAATCAATCCCATTCTCAATTTCCAAATATTAAGATAACACCATTTTTCTATTGTAAAATTCACTGTAGTTATTTTGGAAAGTACATAAAAGCATATAATAAATTATAATAATGCATTAATTCTATAACTAAAAAACATTATTAATATATAGACTTGTATACCTCTAGAGGAGCAGGCTACATAATATATGGTATATTTTATACATGTGTCTATCTGATGCTTAATACAAATTTTATTTTTTGTTACTAGTGAAGCTAAAGAATTTACCCATATGTGTTTGTCAGTTTTTTTTTACTTCTAAACACTCTTTATACCTTTTTGTTCAATATTTTCTTCTTCAATTATGATATTTCTCTGAAATTTTCTTAAGTCACTCTTAGGTGAAAATAACAAAACATATGCAAGTATTTTTACCAGTTTCGCTTTGTTATGGTATTGGTTTGGTGTCCAGAAATTCAAACTTTTATGTATTTATATATTTAAATATTTTTTAATGTTTTTTGACTTTGAATTTATATTTATGAAGGTCTTTTAATATTTAGAGTTTAGATTAATATTTAATAATATTAATAATTTTATACTGATTTTTAAAATATTTGACTCTTCATCTTGATTTTCTACTTATTGACTTTTATTGCTTCATAATATTGGTATGGGCCAAATTTGTGCCCCCCACACCTTATTCATATGTTGAGGCCTTTATGGCCAGTACCTCAGAATGTGTCTGTATTTGGAAATAAGACCTAAAGAATGTAATTTAGTTAAAATGAGGGCATATGAGTGAGTCTTAACCCAGCGTGTCTGATGTCCTTATAAGAAGACCATGTGAAGACAGTGGAATAAGACAGTCACCTACAAGCCAAGAAGAGAGGTCTCAGAAGAAAGTAACCTTTCTGACACCTTGATTTTGGACTTCTAGCCTCCAGAACTATGTAAAGAAAACACATTTCTGTTGCTTAAACCACTGATATATGGTACTTGTATGGCAACTGTAACAAATTAATACAGTATAAAGAAAAAAAGATCTAGTTTTTCTCCTTGACAAATAATGCACCTTTTTTCAACACTCAATATATGATGTTTTTCATCAAGGAATTACAAACATAATAAATTCTTACCTATAATTATATTTGTTTCTCAAATATTTGATTCTGTTAATTATGGAGTTACTTTATCAGATTTTTAAAATATTGGTTTATGCAGTCACCCTCCCTTACTCTTTTAATTAAAAAAAAACTTATTGACTCTTTTCCAGCATTTACATATGAGATATATTTTGAAATAGGCAATCAGATTCTGAAAAATAATATTAATGAAAATTTATAATTGCATTACTTCGTATAGTAATTTGGGAAGAATTATCGTCTTTAGAATACTGAGTATGTCTATCAATTAATAGCGAATATTTTTATTTATTCAGGTCTTTTCTTACCTTTTAATAATACTTGGAGTTTTCTTCATTTAAGGCCTATAGATTTTCCTTATATGTTATCTAGTGTTATTACTGTTATTAATTTTGTATCAGGCATTACAGTGAACAATCGAATTAATTCTCATAATTTTATCTGACTTGTATAACAAATGGCAATTTTGATCTTTTTCTCTCATGTACACCAATTTTTACTTTTTTTGTCACATTAGATAAGAATTCCATTACAGTGAAACTAATAATGGTGATACCAGAGATACCGTTTTAGGGAAATTCTTGGTCAGATATCGAAACAGACATCCATTTCCTTGCCTGCATGCAATTTACATAATAAGTTTCTTCGATAAGTGAGTGATTAAAAAGTTCTCATTTCCAAAAGACAACCATCAGTCACTGCCTTCATCAATAAAAACGATTTTGTTTTTGACTAAAGTTGGCATTAATAATCAGATATGATCCACATTATTTTTCATCTCTGGATTAATGAGGATTATTTCTTGAATTATTTCAGTGCTGGGAAATTTCAGATTTGGAGGCTGTCGCTTCCCTCTCTCCACCACACACACATAAACACACTGTTTTAGACACACAGACTTAAAAGAGATTCATAGTTTTCATGATCATACATGACTAGATCACTGCTTCTTACACCATAGTTATCTTCCCCTTCCCACTTTTTTAAAAACAAAAATTATTTATAATAAGTATATCCAACCACAAACAGTACTATGCTTTTGGTAACATAAATAACCATACTTTGAAGTCAGGTCCTCTTTTTATTGCACTTTCTTCATCAGAAAGTGTGGTGTGCGTGTGTGTGACTGTACATGTCTTATTTCCTTAACTAGACCAGAAGCTCCTCAAGTGCAAAATTTGTGTCTGATGTATATTTCTGGAGCCTACTCCAAACCTTCTACACTATGAAGACATTTAATGAATGTTCGGTTACTGAATACAATTTATTGTTCTGTTTTCTGACATTTTTATTTACTCAAAGCTTTGTTTCTAAATAGTTATAAATTAATCAATGTGTTTTTGCCTGTCATTTGTATTAGAAGAAGTATATTTACAAAGAGTTCTTAATTGGCTTGTTATATATCTTGGGGGAAAGTTGTATCTTTTTGTTAATTCCCCGAACATATTAATAAAAATGTTATTCAATATTGGGGCAAGGAACATTAATTTCTGCCCCTTAAGATTCATTGTTAGACATCTTAGATGTTCAGCAATATTTAAATATACTTTTTTGAGAGCAATTGGTTACATATTTCTTCTTTCTAATTTTCCTGCAAATGTGTTATGTTTGCTTTTTAAATTATAAATAACTTTAAATTTTAATAAACTGTATAATCTAAACACATTTGTACAAATAAAATTATAATTTTAAATATGCTATGCTTACAACTGTAATAAGCTGCATAAGACTAGTCTTCAAAAGATTAATCCACATTAAACTGAAGCATCATGAAAAATGCATGGAAAATGCAATAGAAAGAAACACAATTATTCTGGATTTAAGAAATTGCATGGGGGTGGAGGAGAATAAAAATCTATCAAGTCCCTAGATTGTATTACCTTTATTTTGACAAACTATAAGAAAATAATTATGGTTAACACTATTACTCTTAAAATAAATATTAAAAATTATCTTGGTGAGGAAAATGAGCTTTGGCCCTAACTTTATTTTATTGGTTTTTCTACTTGTCTGGTTACATATAAAAAACACAAGGTCTTGTAAAAAGCTTTAATCCAGTTCTGGAGATCTAGATTCTGATTCAAGCAGTGCAGTTCTAGAGTCTCTACAGATTACCCTAATTACAAGAAAATTAAATAACTATTTTTTAAATTTCTATTGTAAAATGGCTTACTACCTTTTCTTAGTCATCCTTGGGTTTCAGAAAATTGATTCAAAGCTGTGAATTATATACAGTGGCAAAAGAACCTCTGTAGCTTTGACACTGGAAATTGCCATTATTTAACTAACTTTGATCAGTTATAAATTCTCTTAATTCTTAAGTTAATCTAGAGAGATGTTTTCTTTTTGAACCCTTATAAATTTTGCCCTTTGCACAGACATTCATTCTTGAAGGTCACTGTATCAGTGTGCTAGGACTTCCGTGACTAAAGGACCACAGACCAGGGGGCTTAAACAACAGAAACTTATTTTCTCACAGTTCTGAAATGTAGAAGCCCAAGATGAAGTTGTTGGCGGGATTGGTTTCTTCCAAAATCTTTTACCATGGCTTGTAGATGGCTCTTCTTTCAGTATTTTTACGTGTTCTTCCCTCTGTACATCTCTGTGTGCTAACGATGTCTTCTTTTTAATTGGTCGTCACTCATGTTAGATTAGGGCTCACCCTAATTACCTCATTTTAACTTAATTACCTCTTTAAAAACCTTATCTTCAAATGCAGTCACATTCTGGGGTATTGAGGGTTAGAAGCTTGAGATAATCTATCTATCATCTATCTATCTATCTATCTATCTATCTATCTATCTATCTATCTACCTACCTACCTACCTACCTACCTATCTACCTATCTATCTATCAACTTTTGGGTTTATATTATTTTTTTAAATGTCCTGGAAGAAAGTGGCTACCTTTTCCCATTATCATTCTCCCTATTGGGATTTGCAATAATTATATCGATTTCATTGGATTGTTGCAAATATTATACAATGAATAGTATGGCACATAATTAGCACTCATAACTTAATAAATGAATATTCCTCACCATACTCTTCTCCCTCATATCTACTCCCCCTTATGCACAGAACCCACATACACTCAGACAATTTTAAATGTCTATATTTAATAAGTGGCTAGATATTTACACAAACTGAATATGAACTTTTCTTATTTTTCTCCAGGGAAGATAAAATATATATGTTACTATATATTTGCTTTTTAAATTATAAATAACTTTATATTTTAAGATATATGTATTGATATATATATATAAACATATATCTTAATATCACAATTTAAGAATACCATAATATTCTTTAATATAATTTTTTCTTTTTCCAAACGAATTTTAATAAATAATAATATTTACCATGACCTAAATAGATCTATGCCCTTGGCTATGTTCTAGGTACTTAATATACTGATTGAATTTGATACAATAATAACAAAGTAATACAGGTGTTACGTCCAGATTTTACATAGTGCAAAATATATACTAAGTGTGATTAAATAAAAGGTCACATAGCTAGATAGTGGCAGTAGTGGAATTTTAGCTTAGGTGTCTGTCAAACTCTATGCTCTTTTTTATTCTTCTTTTTTTTTTTTTTGTCTTAAGCCAAATAATAATCTAATGACAAAATAATTGTATTTAGTTGAGTAGTGTCCCCTGACAAATTCACGTCTGTGTGAAAAATATATATTTGAAATACAGTCTTTGCAGGTGTGATCAAGTTAGGATGAGGTTATACTAGATTAGAGTGAACCCTAAATTCAGTAGGATTGGTGCCTTTATGAGAAGAATTCCACCTGAAAGTTGTAGCAACAATTTCTGCCAGAGTTTCCAGGCTGCCGAATTGGCTGTGGATTTTGGACTTACCAGCCCTCACAATCTCATAAGCCAATTCGTTAAAATAAATCTCTTTAAATATCCTATTTTCTCCCTGGTGTACCCATGAGTTCATTGCCTATTTTCTTGGTAACTGTCCCATCTTTCCACCTGATCTTAAAGACCTAGAACATTTTCCTGTGATGGAGACTAAAAATGTTGTATAAAATATCTTCTTGATTAAGATAGAAGAAAGAGTCTGGTGTCTCAGGAAAATTTTACAAGTAAAATTCCAGATGCAGGTTGGTTTTTAAACTATTGCAAATATTTTTTCTAAAATACATATTCTATTATATTTCACATGGAAATCAGTAATTTGCTTTCTCTTTATTCTTTATTTGACCCTTCACATTTTTAAGCAATAGAATGTTGTGACTGTATCATTTAAACCAAATGATATAATCACACTCATAGACTCTGGATGAGACCTGTATGTGCTGGACATGTTCCTATCTGTGTTCCTGTTCATCAGTATAAACATTCAGTTAAGGTACTTGCTTACTATAATTAGGAATTATTGTTTAAAGAACCATACCCAGAACTGTTGTAAAAGATAAAAAAAAAAAAAAAAGAAAGAAAGAAAAGAAAGAAAAAGAGAAAAAAATAAACAAGAAAAAAATTGGTTTAAAACTCTGTTTTAATCAGTTTGGAATTATTACTTTTTATCAAGAACACCTTTTTAAAACACATGAAAAGATCCTATTTGTTTCCCAGTTTTATCAAGATATAGCTGACATATATCATTGTGTTATTTTAAAATATACAACATAATGATACAATATATGTATATACTGCAAAATGACTACTGTAATAAATTTAGTTAATATCCATCACCTCACATAGTTACATTTTCTTTGTAATGAGAATTTTAAAGATCTACTCTATAAGCAACTCTCAAATGTACAATACAGTATTCATGATGTACATTACATCCTTGAAACATCTTTATCTTATAACTGGAGGATTGTTCCTTTTGACCATTTTTACTCATTTCACCCACCCACTAGACCCCACTTCTAGCAATTACAAATCTGTTGTCTGTTTATATGAGTTCACTTTTTTAGATTCCACATAAGTTAGTTCATAGAGTGTTCACCTTTCTCTGACTTATTTCACTTAATAAAATGTCTTCAAGTTCCATCCATGTTGTCACAAATGGCAGAATGTCCTCTTTTTTAATGGCTGAATATTATACACACATATACTATATTTTTTATCCATTCATCTATTGATGAATGCTTAGGATATTTCCATATCTTGGTTGTTGTAAATAATGCTCAAATGAATATTTCAGATATCTTTTTGAAATAGTGATTTCTTTTACTTTGAATATATACTCAGAAGTGGAATGCCATTCTTCCATCTCAGGAATAAATCTCACTTGATCATGGTGTACAATCCTTTTGATACACTGTTTTATTTGGTATGCTAATATTTTGTTGAGTATTGTTATTTATATTCATCAAGGATATTGGCCCATACTTTCCATATTGTGTAGTATCCTTGTTTAGTTTTCTTATCAGGATTATGCTGGCTTCATAAAATGAGTTTGGAATTGTTTCTACCTCTTCAATTTTTTTTTTTAAGAGTTCGAGAAGAATTGGTGTTTGGAAGATTTCACTAGTAAAGCTATCTGTTTCTAGATTTCTGTTTTTTTACAAGGTTTCTAATTACTGATTCACTCACCTTACTAGCAATTGGTCTGTTCAGATTTTCTATTTCTTCACAAGTTAGTCTCAGTAAATTGTATCTTTGTAAAAATTTATTCTTTCTTCTAAATCACCCAATTTGTTGGTGTATAATTGTACTCAAGTGTCTCTTATGATGCTTTGCATTTCTCTGGTCTCTGTTGTAACATCTCCTCTTTCATTTCTGATTTTATTTACTTGAGTCCTCTCTCTTTTCCCTTGGTGAGTCAAGATAAAAGTTTGTCTATTTTATTTATCTTTAAACAAACAGCTTTTAAGATTTGTGATCTTTTCTAATTTCCTTTTCATTTCTATTTCATGTTTCCACTCTGATCTTTATTTTCTTCTTTCTACTAACTTTGTGCTTAGCTCTTTTTTTCTAGTTCTTTGAGGTATATAATAATTTGTTTTTCTTTTAAAAAAATATAACATTTTTATTCATTGTTGAAGATGAATTTGTGAAAAAATGAGAATTAGACATTTAGAGACCATTTGGGCCATATAGATCATCTAGCTTAGTAATAATGCCTGAAATTAATTTTCAAAATAATTAGAATGTTGCCTTAATGGTGCTCTCAATTATGCCTAGATTTTGACATGCTAGCATCTAGAAAAGATTATCATTTTCTCACTGACATTCCAGATTTTATTTCTTAACGTAGGCATTCATTGCTATGAATGTCACTTAGAACTGCTTTTGATGTATCTCATAAGTTTTGAAATGTAGAGTTTACATTTTCATTTATCTTAAGATTTTTTTAAAATTTCTCTTTTGATTTCTTCTTTGACTTATGGGATGCTCAGTAGGATGTTGTTTAATCTCCACATATTTCTGAATTTTCCAGTTTTCTTCCTGTAATTGATTTCTAGTTTCATACCACTGTGCTCAGAAGAGATGTTTGATATAATTTTAATCTTCTTTAATTTAGTAGGACTTGTTTTGTAGCCTAACACATGATATATCCTGGAGATTTTTCCATGTGCACTTGAGAAAAAATAAATATTCTGTTGCTTTTGGATGAAATGTTCTGTAAATCTCTGTTGAGTCCCTGGACTAATGTGTTATTTAAGTCCAATGTTTTCTTATTAATTTTTTGTCTGAATGACCTACTAATGGATTAAAATGGGGTATTGCAGTCCCTGACTATTATTATATTGTTGTGTATTTCTCCCTTTAGGTCTGTTAAAATCTGCTTTATGTAATTAGGTGCTCCTATGTTGAGTACAGAAAAAAATGTCTAAGTGTTATATCCTCTTATTGGATTGACCCTTTCTCATTATAAAATAACCTTTTTTTTTTTTTTTTACTTCTTATTACAGTCTTTGTCTTTAAGTCGATTTTGCCTGACATAAGTAAAGCTACCCCAGTTTTCTTTTTATTTTCGCTTGCATAAAATATCTTTTTCCACACAAACTTTTAGTTTGTGTGAGTACTTAAAGCTGAAGTGAGTATCCTGCAGGCAGAGTATAGTTCTGTCTTGTTTTGTTGTTGTTGCTGCTGTTTATTTGTTAAGCCCTTCTGTTTCTGTTGATTGGCGAATTTAGATCACTTCTATTTAAAGTAATTATTAAAAGGACTGGACTTATTATTCCCAAATTGTTAATTCTTTCCTGGCTGTTTTGTAATTCCTTTGTTCCTTTCTTCTTTTGCTGTCTTCCTTTGTGATTTGATGGTTTTCTTTGTCAGGCAGAGTTTTCTTTACTGATAAATTTTTTATTTGTTTTTTTTTTTGTTTGTTTGTTTTGTTTTTCCTTTCAGCACTTTGAATATATACCATTCCCTTCTGGCCTTCAAAGTTTCTTCTGAAAAATCTGCTATTATTCTTATGGGGGGGTGTCCTTGTGTTACAATTTGTTTCCTGTTGTTGCTTTCAAGATTCTCTTTGCCTTTAACTTTTAACAACTTAATTTTAATGTGTCTCAGTATTGATCTCTTTGAATTTGATTTTCTTTTTGGGGGGTTTGTTAAGCTTCCTAATTATGTAGATGTATGTCTTTCACCAAATTCAGGAATTTTTCAGCCATTATATCTTCAAATAAACTTTCTGTCCATTTTTCTTTTTTCTTTTTTGAGGTTTCCAATAATGAGATATTGGTCCATTTCATGGTGTCCTATATGTCTCTTATGATACCTTCTTTTTTTCTATTCTTTTATTCTTTTTGCTTCTCTAATTTGCTTACAACATCCTAGGCACTTATATATGATCTCATTAATTCTTATGCATTCTTGTTAAAATGGATCTATGATTATGTGACAATCATTTTGCAGAACAGAAACTGAGATTTAAAAAGAATAAGTAGCTTGCCCACGGTTACAAAGTTCTAAGTTAGTATTTAACTTTTAAGTATTATATAAACAGTTCATAACTCTGCCTCTCACTCCTAATAGAAAAATTATTATAAAGGTAAATATGAGAACAACTTGGTTTGGGTTTCTACAAGAGCAAACCTTGTGGAAGGATTCTAGTTCAAGTGGTTTATTTGGAAGGTGAAGAAATTATAGCTAATTAAATGAGGTAAAACAAGGATAAGAAGACAATTGAGAAATGTGCAATCAAGTCAAACATAATAATAAACAAAGGATGCTCTGTCTTGTTGGAATAATCTGGAAGCCAATCTAGAACTCAGACCCAGGGGTTCTCCCACCCAAGGAGTGAATATCTAGAGTATTTAAACCCCAATTTCCCATATGCCATTGTTTGAGGGCTGCTCCTCATAGACTGTTGGTTCGTTGTAAATTTTGTGGCTTACTCTGCAGGTAGTAAAGTAGCTTTCAGGAGCAAGAGAAATTCTTTAAGCAAGGAAATCTAGTTGCTGGAAGTGAGAAATCTGGTCAATACGCCCTCAAGTGCCATGGTTGAGGACACAGAGGGACACCACCCATGCTTGCTACCTAGACCTTTGTCCAATACCACAGCTTAGAGCTGATGACTCTATGGGAACAGAGCTGATGGCTTTGTAACAAAAGTAGGTTGGAACTGAATGGGTAGATAAGAAATGAAAAGAAAGGAAGATTAGAATTGTAGGACTATCTTAGAACTATTTATAAATCTTAGAACTATTTATAAATTCCACTAGAAGGATAGCTTGTCTTTGTAAATAGCAGGACTTTATATTCTGAGAATAGAGTTGGCTCTCTGGTGGAAAATATTAATACAGTCACTACTCTTTATCATTGTGTTTTTTTTTTTTTTATGTTGATTTGACTTATAAAAAATTTTAAGCTATGCTTTCTAATTCCCTCCATTTAATTACTCAATCACACAGTAGTTAAATCAGTATAAAACATCAATCCAGGGCCAGGGGGGAAAGTCTTCAATCATATTAGCGAGCTCTATCTTTCAGGGTCACTATGGTAAGCAGGTTGAAGAATATCTCCCTCCTTTGAGAATTTTTGGTGGATTTTTTTCTAAGAGCCAAAGCGTTTTTCAACTCACAAATATTTTATCAAAATTAAAAAAAAATAGTATACTCATCACCATAAAGTTCCTTTTTTATAGGACTCAGGACATCAAAGGATAAATTATTCACCCCAAAAGAAAGTAGCACACACTATTCAATATTTGAAGTGTTCACCACAGAAGAAGGAAATACTGTCCTGTATCTTTCAAGTATAGTAATCTTTGCCAAACCAAAAACAGAATGACCCTCAAAGAAGACATAGTCTCTATGCTAATCAGTCCTACACCTTTCAAGTGGAAAAAAAAAATGATTACATCAAACTGTGCCAAGAGAAACAAATGAAAAAAAAAAAGAAAGAAAAGAAAAAGAAAAATCTATTTGAATTTCCCTTTGAAGCCAGAAGTAACAAGGGATTACTGACTTTCAACAATTTAAGTTTGTCATGCATGTGTCAGCTCAGTGCGCACAAGGACAACAAGCTAAGGATGCAGAGCCTCTATTTTCCATTTAAACAGTTATTATAATATCTTGGGAGACTGAGAGTGAGAGAACAGAGAAAATAACAGAGAATGCTTCTATGACCTTCTACAAGAAAAGAAAAAGGCCATTTAGAGCCATTATAAATTCACAGCTAATTAAAGGTTAAATACGAGTTGCCAATTAGTATGAAAGATAATTGTTCTTTGGAAAGCTGATTATGTGTACCATTTGGTAAGAAAGAATGAGTATTTTCACGTTATTGGTGAATGTGGTCACTAGCTCATGCTGTAGTTACAACTTTAAGAGACTTATTCTTGGAAACTGAGTGTGAGATAAAATCCTCTACTTTTGTTTGGAAAAACTTCATATGATTTGCAATACTGTCCATTTGTGATGATTGTTATTATTTTTTAAGATATTTTAATCCACAGGGCTAAGATAAGTATTAGGGAGTAGAATGATTTTATATTAGAGAACAAGAAACTTTTTCCAATGTATCTTCTTTGCTAAAATTATACAACATATCATAAAACATGATGTGGGCATTAATAACGGTTGTGCAAGTAGACAATGCGAGATATATAATGAGAGATATATAGAGGATTTATGTCAGCAGTGGGTGTATGCATATTAGCATTTAGAAGAAAGTGACAAATTATGCAAGGATTGCACGGTGTGGAGAGCCTGCCTAGTGATATCATTACCACATGGCACAGAAGGAAAGGATCTGAGGATAAGTCTGAGGATAAGAACTCAAAAAAAAAAAAAAAAATAGTTTCATTGCATAGCAAACTTTACACACCATGTAAGAACTGCCCAGAGATGATTTTATTAATGTTGCCATGAATTGTTGGCTCTGAAAACTGAGGTAAAGGTTAGGCCGAAAGACTAACATTACTGACTGCTGATAACCTGACTTGTTTTTTTACTACTTTGTGAACCTTGTATAAGCACTCAAGAAGGTATTTCACAACTACCGTTACTGTATTTTCTCATTTTCACAGAAATTTTGTAAACCTGGATATGTATTTGTCTAGGGATATCATAATAGCATAATTACTTCCTTTAAATAGTTGTCCACTTTAGTTCAATAATCATTTAATGAGTAACTTCCATGCTCCAAACATTGTTTTAAATGGTGTAATGTAGAGGAAATACCCTTGGTATTGCTATTGGCTGCGTGATTCTGAACAGGTTACCTCCTTCCTTTGAGCCCCACTTTCTTCTTTATTCAGCCACTAATATAAAAGGGAATAATAATACCTATCTTCAGGGTTGCTATAAAGAATATAAAAGGTAATATATTTGAAAATATTTAACAAAAAATGAAAAGGATTAAACACCTGTTTTCTTCTCACATTCTGCTTTTACACATGCTAGATTCTCTGGGGAAATAAAGAGGAAGAAGACCTTGTCTATACTTCCAGGATTGGAGAATTGGAACACGACCACCAATTCTAATTCTTTGTAGAATTATTCTCAGAGGAAGATTCAGAGTACTGGCAAAGAATATTTCTCCATTAGCTTGAGAGGAGGAGATAAACTTATATCTTTAAGCCACCTACATCATAATCATGTGACACTATTTGTTATTTGTAAAAATATTATTTAAATAGGTTTGTGGAGGAGATATCTTTTAAGATTTTGAAGACTAGGGAATCTTTGGTGGGCAAAGTATGGGAATGAGGGAGAAAAGAAGCAATACTCATCATCATCTTACCATGATACCTAATAATGACTGAATATACAGCATGGCAGGAGCTGGGATGACTGGTTTACATGGATTAAGGTACTGACTCTTCACAACAGTCCCATTAGATTAGGTGGTTTGCCTAATAGACATATAGACAGCTCTTTAGAGAAAGCTCTGAAGAAATGGGCTGCAAAGTCTCTAGTTACTGTGTGTTCTTGATCACTCTGCTATACTATGAAGAAATCTCCAGGAAAAAGCTCATAAAGAAAATGAAACTGGGTACAATGGAACCAAAACGATATCCAAAGTACTTTCCTAAAAAGTGATAATTCATATTGTCAGACAATAATAACCTCAAGTTCAAGGGTATATACCAAACTGCAGACTTTTTTCTGAAACCTTAAACTCAATAACAATGTGTGTAAATTTCAAAGGGCAGTTATAATCATAAATATCAAAATTACAATCTTTATGACCTGATTCTCACATAGAAGCTGCTATTTAAATAAAGGTCTGATTTATAACTGTTAGTCTAGAGAATATTGATTGTAACATAAAAGTTTTAGGGTAATCACATTTTTTTTCTATTTTCAGAAGCTAGTAGACCAATCACTACAGACTTAACCCTTTCATTGGCATACACTTATTTGGTTATTTTAAAATAATAACTAATAGTTTCTTTCTCCATAATGGTACAATAAAATTCTATAATATCTAAATGGCTATATAAACTTAATTTCTGGAAATTAAAAATAAAATTTGAGATTATACAATTATAGAGATATTTATTAAAGTTATAATTGTTTTAATTTGCTGAAGTCTTAATTTTATGTATTACATAATAAAAATGAAAAACATGATCAGAAATGTATATTTAAAAAAACATATTTAAATTATGTCAATGAAAATTTTAATTTGATCTTTGGTTTTTGGTTCTCATGCTCATTTATATGGACAAATTGAATTTACTATTGAAAGTTGTCTGATAACTTTAAGCAAAATTGACTGTATTTAATAAAGACAAAAACAAACTAAAACCAACAAATAAAGACTCTTTTTTCTGAAAAGAAAAGTTTCCACATAGTAATTGAATATTTTAGAGTTTTGGTCATAAATATAAACTAGGTAGGGTCAATTCTAAAATTTGAAATTTATTAGCTATATCATCTTGGAAAATGTACCTAAACTAGTTTTCATAAAAATATGGTTAATAATTGTACCTGCCTTGTAGGATTCTTCTGAGGAATCAGTAAGCTTTATGTTCATGAAAACACCACAGTGTGTCTAGCAGAGCAAGCATTCAATATATGTTAGGTATTATTATTTTTTATGTTTTTAACACTACAGCCCAAAACATTCTTTATAAATGGCCAAAGAGGTAAGCTGTAGCACTGCATGAATGATGCAGTGTCCTTATAAACCATGATGCCTTTGGCTCCAAATAATTGGAACCTAGGAAATGAAATATTTGCCACTTTGACTGAACCTGAATGGTTATAGTCTAAGCCTTGAATTTCTACACATCTTTCCAAAATCTACTATGGAGCAAACAGAAAGGAATTGCTTAGTCATTTTTCCATCTCTGACACAATTTTTCTCTGTTTTATAGCACCAAAGGTCTTAACATAAAAAGGAGAAAGTTTTCAAAAAAGTATGTAGATATTTTGGAAATCCTTTTTACTTGAACTTCATTTAGCTCAGAAGTATATTTAGAGGAAATATAAATCCTTTCTAACCTCATTCAGTCAGTTGCCTACATTCTAGGTTGTAAGATTTCAAACTGAACTCTATTTATTGAGCTCAGTGAGGCAAATGTCTATTAAAACCTCAGCAAGCAACTTAGAAACTATTAAAAATCCTCCAAAGGGACGTCACTGTTAAAGTCAGTCAATAAATTAACCACTGGGTTAGGCAGGATAGGAACTCATCTGTCTTTCTGAACACTGTTAATGAAGCCTACATTTTTGTATGTTAGTTCTAGAGAAACTGCCTGTGACACATGTTTCTTAGCTACTTTGTTTCATGTCCAGGCATTAAGTGTCTCGTAGTTCATTAGAACATTGATGATGTGTAATTATCTTACCAAGGTTGTCACCAAATGGAAATTTAGAGAACAATTATAATAGTTGGAAATTATCATTAGAGACACATTATCTGGGCATGCTACACGACTGCACTTACACAGATTGAAGAGGCTTGAATGATAAATCCATGCACTGACCACTTGTAGCATTACTTGTTACACATTTCAAGTAGGAATAGTTTAACACCACACACATACATACACACTCTTAGAAAATTGTTTAAAATGTTTCATAATGTAAATTAAAAAGCCATTTTTACCAATGATATCTGAGTAACTCCCTTCTTTGATCGTGAATTATTCTAATATCATGTGCCATGTCATAAGGCAAAACAGGCCTTGAAATGGAGACTTGTGTTCAATCAACTGAATAGTTATTGTACTCAGCATCGATATTTCCTTGTGGACTTTCATTATGGAAATCATCAAATTTTCTAGAAAAGTATGTCTCTAGATCTTCTAGTATTGCTAATGTCGTTAAAAGATGAAAGAAATATTCTAAGATTTTTCTTTTTAAATTTACTTAGCCAATATGATGCTTTAATAAATATAATAAGAACGTCATGGGGGCATCAAACGGCATGCCAAAAAATAAACTATACCTTGGGATATAATCCAATGATTCAATGACAATGACACACCTATTTTTTGTCATATTTAAACATTTCTCATTACAGAGAGTTTTGGATAAAATCTCTGCTTTTAGTGGTAACAGTATAACAATTCATAAAATTAGAACACAATAAATAGAGAAATTATAGCAAAGAGATCAAAAACTTTTTGAACACTTTACATTTTTTTCAAAATATGATCCAAACACCATTTTTGGTTTATAAAAGCATTTGAAACCACACTGTTTAAAAATTAACATTATGCAAAACTGCTCACATGCTTTCTGTGGGACAGGCTTGAGGTATGGAGGGAAGAAGGGATATTTTTCCATTATTCGGTGGTCCTATTCCATGGAGACTGTAATCAATTTTAGACTGAAGACTTTTGTTTGATACATATTGACAGATTTTTATGAGAAAATGAAGTTACTAGTTGCCATAAGATTAAAGGCCAAGGAGTCACATGAAACTATGTGCTATAAAAGGGGAAATTGTGTGTTGTTTTTTTTAATAGTTATGTTCTCAGACTCTGGCACAGTATCTGAGACATTGTGAGTATTCAATAAAAGTGGTAGAATAAACCAATAAATCAATAATAGAATATACAAAGATAGTGTCAAAATGGAATTAGACTTGTATTCATTTTAATTGATTAATCAAGAGGGCAAAATTTAATTAAGAATATATGGATGAGCTAAACAGCATAGATATTATGAATACACATGGATATGCTATAAGATAGATAATCCTATAGTTATAGAATTTGGCATATAGGTTTAAAACATGGCACAACAGTTATAATACAACTTTTAAAGGTTAAGTAAATTTTTAAGCTAATCATATATTATGAACATCTAAAAATGATAATAAGGCCCATATCATTGGAATAATTTGAAAATTATTCTGATGATAATGCAGTAAAACTAGGAGTGATTTATAAATTTTTATAAACAACACGGTACTTGGGAATTTAAAATTCTGTTAAATAACTCATCTATAGGACGTATAGTACAAAATTACATATTTATTAGAATATGAAAATAAAAACACCTTATATCAGAATCTGTGAGATATAACTGAAGCAGAAATAATAAAACAATGAATAGCCTTAAAAATAGATTATATATATTTTAATGACAAATAAATTATCCATTGGGAAAAAAAGATCCAAGTAAACAGAAAGAAAGGGCAGGAATAAAAACAATAAAAATGAAAGAAGAAATCAATAAATAAATGTAAGTAAATAGAATAAGTAAAAAAGCTTGTCTTTTGTGTCAAAAGTACTACAGAGTTAACATAATAAAGAAAAAAAGTGATAGACGCAAAACATCTGAAAGATATATCAGAAAAAAATGACAAAAGAGAAATGGCACTGAGACAAGAGAAATTACAAGGAAAAAAATTATACTATTATGCAAATTCATTGTTAACACCTAGATAAAATGAATATTTTCTAGGAAAATATGACTTATCAAATTAATCCTCTGCATATATAAGGCTATTAATTTCATAAATTTCACAAGTTTTTCTATTCTAA
Organism: Pteropus alecto; assembly: GCF_000325575.1. Classification (NCBI taxonomy): domain Eukaryota; kingdom Metazoa; phylum Chordata; class Mammalia; order Chiroptera; family Pteropodidae; genus Pteropus; species Pteropus alecto. The sequence goes on along the minus strand of NW_006431919.1, from coordinate 12,400,591 downwards.
AGAAATCTCAGTAACACAAAGGGTAGAAAAATCTCAAGAACTGAGCAGGAGGAAGGCAACATGGAGGAGTGAAAGAGAGTGGTGGGATTTGGAGACAGATTAAAATCCTTGGCCATTTTCTAGCAAAACAAAATCTCTAAGATCTTACATTCTTCACCTGCAAAACTGCTGTGACAATGTGTAACACAGATCGGGTGTGAGAATTAAATGATGAATTAAAGCATGTAAACGGTATATTGTAGTGGCCAGCACAGTACAGAGCAGCATAACCAACGATCTGAGTAAAAGACTTTAAGATGAATTGCTAAAATGGAAGACAGTTAATATAAGACACACTGTGCCATTAGTAATAGAAATGGTTTATATTTACAGCTCAGGTTTCTGTGATAAATGGATACAGGGTGTGGGAAAAAAGACTACCACAGCTATTTCTCTGATAAAGAGCAATGAAACTCAAAGCAATCATGGCCTGCTAATGTAAGCTATTAGGGGAACAGCAGGGGGCAAGAATTTGTTCACTGTAAGGGAATGTAATATTTATCAGTGCTCATTAGACTGTACGCATGATATGGTTTCACTCTTGCTGAAAATGGTCATTATGCTAAAAATTAAAGTACAAAAAGCAAATATGTTTCGTAGCTAGATTGCCAGATTAATTTGTGTCTGAATAATCTAAGGAGGCCCCTTAGTAAATTAAATGGAGTAGGTGATTTTGGGGATTCTATGTGGAAGTGGAATAAGTCATGTCCAAAATAGCTTGTAAAGGAACCTATGGGAAATGCTGTTTGGCAGGTCCATTTCTCCTCTGTCTCTATATTAACCATCTATAAAATGGACAGGTTGGAGAAGACATTTCAAAAAGCCTTAGGATTCTAGCATTCTCAAGATCTATGAGGCAACTCCTCTTATCCAATATCAACTTCATTATCATTATTGTGATATTTGACTATATGTATCTTACTCTTTTCTCCTTTTCTCATTCTGTTAAAGACACAATCTCCTCTGACTGTTCCTACAAAATTCTAGGACCACTTCCACTCAGGAATCTGCACTCGCTGTTCCATCAATCTGGAAGTCTCTTTATCCAGGTAGTTGTATGGTCTATTTCCTTATTTTTCAACTCTGATCAATGTTCCCTGATATCAGTAGAGGCTTCCTTACCAGTTTTGAAATGAGTGAGGGAGACACATAGTTTCCCATCTCTCTCGCTCATTCTCTCTTTCTCTAAAACATCTTAAGCTGGAAAGCAATTGTTCCAAGAACATACAGTAAATGCAGTTCTCACTTCCCCATAGGCTGTGGAAGAACAATACTCCTGCCAAAACTAGAAAAAAATCTAAGAAAAAAAAGTTATATATTTAAAAACATCAGAAATTTGTGAAAGCAAAGACTAGGATAAATAAAAACCTTAAGAAAGGAAACAATTTTCTTCTTGGGAACATTTGCTGTACATGGACAAAGACTTAATGACTTTTTTTGCAGGTGGGGGGAAGGAAACCAACAGTACTTCAGGGGTTACATGGTGATGGAATAAAGTGTTATAAATTCCAATGATCTTAAATGCCCGATTCCTCCAAGGGGCATTTGGTAGGTTAGGGCTGTGCAGGAGTCTACGGAACTAGGGTATATGTTAACAGCATCTACAAGGCAGAATAAAACCTTTTGCTTCTTCATAGTGCTCGTAAAATAGATTTGCTAGTGAGAAGGGGTCTATCTCAAGCATGGAGTCTGTCTTTCCTTCAAGATATTTTATTTTGAAGCATCATTGGGAAAGATGGGCTAGTAACTTCTAAAGAAAGAAGACATTTTCCACAGAATTTCAGAGTTGAAAAGACACATACCATTCAGGCTCTCAAATAAAAGCCCAGGATGCTAATTTCTAAATAAAAGCAAAAGTGAAATAAATTGTGCCTTACTAGAACTGCAGTTTAGCCCCAAACCAGCTTAATTCCTGATTGAACTGAGGTCCTCGGTCTCTCATCTTCTTTACTTAAACAAACAAAACAAAACTCTCTGAAAGTAGATAACATAACCATAAATCTACACTTTTTCTTTACATAAAAACTTTGGCATATAATTAACAATATTCAAAACAGCAAGAAAAATATGTTTAATAATTGAAAGAAAACTATACACAACAGAATAAGACACACGGGTGGTTCAGATACTGGACTTTTTGTTTTCATTCACCCCAACATATTTTTTAATTCTACTTACATCCTTGACACATTGGTTATTTAGGAATGTGTTTAATTTCCACATATTTGTTCATTTCCCAAGTTTTCTTCTGTTATTGATTTCTTCAATTCCACTATGGTCAGAGAACATATTTTGTATGATTTCAATTCTTTTTAATTTACTAAAACTTGTTTTATGGCCTAGCATATGGTCTATGCTTGAGAATGCCCCATTGAGAATGTACTTGAGAAGAATGTGTATTCTACTGTTGGGAAAATATCCTATAAACGTCTGATAGGTCTAGATGGTTTATGGTGTTAAGTTTTTTATATTCTTTCTGTATTTAATTGTTCTACCTATTATTAAATGTGGGGTTTTAAAGTTTCAAATTTACCATTGAATTATCTATTTCATCTTTCAGTCTTTCATATTTCTGCTTTATGTATTTTGGGTATCTGTTGTCAGGTACATATATAACATATCTTCTCAATAAACTGACCCATTATCATAAATATCTTTTCCTCTAGTAACAAATTTTGTCTTAAAATTAATATTGCTTGATAGTATTATAGCCAGTCAAGCCATCTTTTGTTTTCTGTTTGCATGGCATACCCATTACTATCAACCTATTCGTGTCTTTAAATCTAAAGGTATTTCTTGTAGACAGCATATAGTTAGCACATGTTAGTCTTAATCATTGTGCTAATACCTGCTCTTTCCCCACTTCGACGTCTAAATATGTTTAAAAAAAAAAAAATGTTTGCCAGGGGAATTAAGAAAACATACTGCAGATAAGCCAGTAGGAAACAGTTATTTAAAGGTCTCTGAGACTGAAAAACACATAGAACTTGGAATATAAGCAACAAGGTACTCTTACTGTGGGTTGTAGTTGGCCTCACAGATTTTCTGTATAGCCTTCTTATTCGTGGTCTGTTTGTTTTCCAGATTTACTGAGATATAATTTGTAAATAAAATTATAAGATATTTAAAGCATACAATGTGATGATTCTATTTACATATATACTGTGAAAGTATTTCTCTCATTGAGTTAATTAACACATCCATCATCATATATTTATAATTTGGTTTGGTTTGATGAGAAGATGAATTTTTTTTTTCATTTTTTTAAGTCATTTATTAAAATTTATTCAATTTATTTTAATTGAGTTTTAATTAATTTAAATTAAACTTAAGTGTTTAATATATAGTGTGATTACTGCCATGTTGATATTTTTTTAAGTATATTTCTTACATCTTTTAGTTTCTCTATTTCCCTATTCTTTTGTGTTAAATTTATATTTTGTAGTGTACCACTTGGTAGGGTCAGATGACATTTGTCTTGTCTGAGTTTTAACTACATCAGAATTGGCTTTTAGTCTCTTAGGATGACTTGTTTATTTCCTGTTTGCAATTCCGATTCTCTATTGCATGCTTGACTGTCAAACAACCGCTCCAGAGACAGTTACTATGTCGCTGGAAATCATAATGGTAAAATAATTGGTGGTTTAAAATTTGGTCATTTTGTTAGTGGTTTATCTTACTTGCTGCACTTGTGTTAATTTCAATTCTAGTGTCAGATTTTGGGTAACAAACTTCCAGATAAAAATTTAGAAAATTCCATTTTTATCCATAATATCCTGTTCCCAGTATGTCCTCCTCCCGCCACCCCCCCCCCATGCTCTTATGGTAACACTGAGCCTCCTTCATCTTCACAATTTAGGACTCTGTTTAATTACTAATGTCCAAGACAATATAGGAAATTCAGCTCTTTAGTCTGTAATACTTTCAACGTTTTTTTTAAATGTGTAGATTGAACAAATGTGTTTTCTCCTTTCCCTTCAAAATGGAACTATAATTACTGTAGAATAATTTTTAAAAATCATGCAGACCAAAGACAATGTGAGAAGAGACAAAATGAGGTGATAGAAGCTAAGCCAATTTTGGAAGATGCAAAATAGATTGATATCTGACTTATTTAGAGTGAAGGAAGCTAAAACTGAACTTGCTTCAAGTGATAGAGAAGGTGGGAAGAGCTAACGAGCAGTGGGCCAAATGTGCCAGAGAACTGCGGCAAGCCTCACAAATTCAAGACACTAGATCTTAAGGCAAACATATGGAGCAGAGATAAAAACAGGATTGATTAGTTGACTACATAAAGGAGTAATCAGACCTTGTTTTAGGTAGAGATGGATTCTGAGAAAAATAGGATGAGGATTCTTATGCGAGTGATTTATTGATGAATGTTCTCAGGAGAAGCAGGACAGAGTAGGGGAGAAAGTTAGGAGAAATGAAGTTTTAGCAGCAATCTAAACTCAGCCTTATCCCAAGGAAAGTTCTAGAGTGTAAGTGTCATCACAGTTTCCTCCCCTTCAGGAAAGGAAGTCAGGTTTTTGCATCCTCATATGAGTCATTTATTGGCTGTAGGTGCTACCACCAAAGTGTGCACAGGGTCTGGGCAAATGTATTTTAATGGAGCTGCATCTATTAAATCTGTTTTATTTTAAAACATATTACAAAATGTATGAGCTCATGTACAGTACATTGATTTATCGATGAATTTTTTGAACAAAGGGTTTGAGAAGATGATGTTAGATTTGCCACTTCAGATTTTTGGCGTAGAGCTAAAACAATACACTCTTAACCTACATCATCTCTCAGACTCTTTTGGCTGTAATTACTGAATTTTTAAGGTATTGCAGACATTTCTGCCTTCTCACACCACCACTGTCGGGAAGATAGGAAAGGAGCCCATGAGCAGAGTAAGAAGAGCCATTCTGTTAACAGAAGATATGTCCATCTTTTGTTCAACATGGCTGAAAAACAAACTAGGAGAAAATAATCTGACTATATAACAGAGGGGCAAGAGAAAACATTTATGGAAAGGAATTGCAAAGTAAAGTTCTTAAAAGTTTTAGGAGGAGATAGGGACAGGTACTGGAAGACCATACGACATGTAGCGAGGTTCTACAGAGGTGTTGATGACATTGTCAAAGTGTGAATAATGTAAAGAACATCTACTGTCACTCCATCACTGGGGGCTGTAGAACACAGGCAGCACTGTGCTGGGAACACAGACAGGCAATAAGCCATATGCAGGCCCAGAGACAGGTTCTAGCTCATAGGTTAGTAATATACCCTTGATAAACTAGAGATCTGATCTGACCCCATATCTGTCATGAGTGAGAGCCCATATCAGGATGTTGCAACCATTTCAGTGGCCCAAATCACATGAATCTATAAAAAAATATCTTGCTAGTCAGTAGGAGTGACTCCTTTACCAGGCTGCCCTTCTGGAATTGGGGTCAGCCCTGGGGCCCTGAGTTGACCCCATAGGCTTGAGTCTCAGATTTCTTCAGGTATTTGGTCAAACTTGCAGGCATGGGGTTAGGAAAGTGTCCCCAAAGTTCAGTAACAGAGAATATGTCCAAGGTCCAGGATCAGGAATGTCCCCATACCCCACCCTTCTCAGATGGTGCTTCTGGCCCTGGTCAGTCCAAGGCATGAGAGGGAGACTTTGGTGAAGAAAGACTAAAACACAGGGGCTACTTGGTACACTGGCACTCACATCTTCCTTATGTTCAAGGAAAAATAGCACACTATTCCTCTTTGTGGATGCTGGGAAGTCCCATATGAACGATTTTCACTTATCAAAGCTTGTAGGATACCCGACAAAGTACACATGCTCCCCTCACCAGTAAACAAGGCTTATATCTATACATAGAACAAATAATCTATTACTTAGTTCCTCATTGCTAAATATGAATAAACAAGAAAGAATCAAAACTCAAAACCTCTGTTTTGAAAAAAATCAGGAAAAAAATAATTCAAAGAAATTTGGAGAAAATAAATAATGAAAGGAAAGCTAAATTTTTAAAAATCACTGTTCAATTCTCCTAGAGAAACATAAACAAAAATGTTGCATCTGGATAATAACAAAAACCACATATATAAAAAAATAACATTCTGAGGACAAGGAAGAGCTCATATAAATAAAACTAATAGCATAAATAAAAAATAGAAGGCTTAGAAGAAAAATGGAGGTGATCTCTCAAAAAATATAACTGAAAAATATAACTGAAAAATAAAGACAAGAAGACAGAAAATAACCCCTCAAAAAAAAAAAAAAACACTATGAAATAAGATCGGCAAGGAGAGCCAATGTCCAATTAAAAGAAATTCCTATTAAAACTGGAATGAAAAAAATTAAAATAATAATATAAACTGTCAGTACCAAAGAACATAAATTTCTCAATTGAATTGAAAAGGACATGCCAAAGCATATTACCAGGAAATATCAGAAAGGGAACAAAGAAAAACGATTTAAAACTTTCTAGTTTATAAACAAACAAAAAATAACAAATAAAAAAGAACATATTAAAAGAACTGGATATCAAAGTAGTATCAGAGTTCTACTTCCAGCAGTGTTGGATTGTTCAAGGGCTTATTATGAAACACATCACCTTACTCTATGAAATGATGTTAATTTTCAAAGAGATTATACCTTAATCTATTAGAATTCAGGTGCCTCACATGATTAAAAAAAAGTGTGAGGTACTTAGATAAATATTTTTAAAGATAAGAAAAAGGTACATTTATACCTCATTACATTAAAACAGGCGATAGATCTATATAATAAAAGGAAGATGGGTAAATTTAACAATTTTACCAAGGAAAATATATCACGAAGTGCTGATGAGATATCACTCTGACAACCAAGGAATAGTCTATGAAAACGAACTACTTCCTCCTTGATGTGAAGAAAAACCGGATGAAGGATAAGACAATTAGGAGATCAAGGAATCATGTCTAAGACTTAAGCGGCAAATGGATGATAATTTAGGCAACAGCAAGAAAATTATTTTGGAGAAGTGTTAATTATATTCACACTTTGAAAGCTACATTGTTGAAAGGTGAGGGATCTGGATAAATCCTCAAAAGCCTCAAACAGTCACAGTTTAAACCTTAACTCTCCTCTTACCTCTAGTTTCAGAATTAAAATACTCCATTAGGTATTAACAATCTGGGATTTCTTTTCAGTTCGAAAGTACAAGTTGCCACATTATCAGAAGAAAAAAATCACATGCATACACATACCCACAATCCACACTCCGTTAAGATACTAAATTATTTTATATATGTATAAATTTTTACCAACAAGCTGGGTTTCTGGCTATCCTTATGAAAAACAAAGATCTACCACTGAGAGCCTAAGGCTTAATTTACTCCATTCATCCCTATGACAAAGTGTCCCAGTTAAAAGGGTCAATATTTGGTTGCCTGCTTTCATTTAACATTGCCAACTACTTTACTTTTATTGGTGTTCTTCCATTCCCCAAAATCTGGAAAGCATTTTCCTTTTAGAAAACAGGAAGAGACGGAAGGCACAGATGTTGCTTGGACTTGACAAGGTTGGCAGTTAAAACCTACAGGGCAATTTTATATTGGTCTTTAGTGGTTTCCAGGAGCTTTATAGAACCAGGGACCCAGGTGATAAATTAGGGTCTAGGACCTCCTCAACCTCTTATAAATTGTTGTAGAAATATGTTACTCTGATATTTAAAATCACATTTGTTTAAAATATTAAGCATTTTGGCATAAATGTATGATTCTATAGAGCACGTCACTGAAGAATCAAGTTATGTATTTTTCTCAATTGTTTTAAATTATATTTTAACTGGTATTTGGCTGAATTGCTCTTTTTTAGGGGAGAAGATAAAGATATCTTATGAATATTGATATGCAAATGTTAATTTAAAATCATGTGAACTACAAGATTGAATTAAAAATAGAAGTGTTTTATTCCAAAATATAATATCATTAATTATATATTTAGCAGTACGGTCCGGTCTGTAAGGCCAACAACCATCAAGGCAGATGTCAAATTCTGGTGTGAGAAATCCAGTTTAGCTATTCAAACCATTTCCTTACCCTAGTAGTCATCAAAAATTATGTTTTAAAGTTATAACATTTAGGGCTGAAAAAGACCTTGTAGATAACCTAATCCAATACCATTATTTTAGAGCATAGGAAACAAGGCCTTCAATGAGTCAGAGCCTCATCTTCTGCAGAGCCTGTTTTACATGTTAATTTACCAGTGGCTGGTATGGATTTTTATAAGATTTCAGATATCTGACTTGACTAATTTTCTATATTTGACTGCCTGTGTGAATTGACTAACTGGTAATCAATATTCAAATACATTGAGGAAAAAAAAACAAAAACATTTTAACGATTACACTATCCTTAAAAGAGATTTTGCACAAAATGTTCCTTTGAGCTCAAATTATCTTTTTTGGCTCCCAGATTTATGAGTCTCACTAGTAAATGGCACTTCCCACTTTATTTAACCTGTCTCAAAATGGGCCAAAGGTAGGAAAACATTGTATCTGAACAATATGTGCTTCCATAAGCAACAACTAGATGTCTAGGGAAAGTCATGAATAAATAATTACTCTGTAAATCAAACTAATATATAATTTTAAGGGAGAAAAATACATGCTGAGACAATACTTTTCAAGGGAGTTAATAAACAAACAAACAAACAAAAGCAGTTTTTTCCTACTGAACCCAATTTTGTCTCTTGCCCTATTTGCTGGCAACATATTTAGAGTTTATCTTTGTGTGTGTGTGTGTGTGTGTACTGCTTTATTTCCCCTCATCGTTAGCCGTCTTATCCATTCTTCTAACAATAGAAATCTCAAGAGAACATTTTCTCTAATCCTACTCCCAACTGTTAGTTCAGTTTGTTTATCTACTTTCTTGACTCACAGCCCAAACCTTCTGTATCAGTTTTGTTCCCAACAAGGGGAGCAGGAAGAAGACTCGTATGGCATTTTTAGAGCCATTTGTTATTGTGGCAGTGAGGAATCTGTAACACGCTGCACCAGATTGTCAGTTTGTCCTATGATGGAAGAAATGGTAGTTAGACAAAAAGGAAATTAGTGGTTTGTGTTCTAAAAACCCCTGTGCATTTTTCCAACCATGATGGAAATGAAAGTGAAAAGAGCCTAAGAAATGAGATTTAGGACATAAGTGTTATATTGTTCCTCTTGTTATAAATTATAAACTCAAAGAGGACAGGAGAAAGAGTTTATAGCTTTGTATCTCTTGGTTTAATGTGTTTGGCTCATGGATACTCCAAAATATAGGTTCACGATGCCCTCTCAAGTATGACATATGACCCCTCTAAGTTTCCCCATCTCCAAAGAGAGGAAATAGAGTGAGATTAACATAAAGGAACCTTCCAGGTCTACCATTCTGTGAGATACTCTATTAAATCAATAAAATGGAATAAACGCCATCATTTGTCTTCATTGAAAAGAACACATTTAACATCTTTACTCTTTTTGCTAAAACTGAAATTCTTGGTTTCTAAAAAATTTCTCTATACTATTCATTGCACAGTGAGATTTACTTTCCTTGGTTGTAACTAGTTTTAAAGCATAACTTCCTTTATCTAATGTTTTCTCTTTTTTTATCGTTAATTTTTAAAAAGTGGAAAGTTGAAAATATTTTTTTGACACAGGAATCCACATTTTTAATATAAAATAATTAAATTTCTAGTGTTTTATATTCATTTTGCATATTAATAATCATGAGAAACTTATAATCCTGTTTCCACATGATATTATATATAAGCATTTTCCATATTTTTTCACAGTTCTCAATGCAATTATTTTAATTATTTTAATTATTTTTCTAACCTCTTTCATACTGTTGGATATATAGATGGTTTACAACTTTTTAATATTAAAAAGATGTTTCCATAATCAAGTTTATGCAACTTTTTACTTATGCAGCATGACTTAGTATTTTAGAGCTAATGACATTTCCATAAGTTTAAAGTAGTTTTATTGTCACCTGCTCTTTTATCTCCTTGGAGCACTGGCTCCCACAATTATGTATTTTCCACAGTACTTCTCTTTGGTGTTACTTGACGTTATGTGTTTAATATCAGTCTTCTATAATAGATTCTAAGCATTATGGAGACAGAAAAGACAATGTTCTTGCTCATCATAGTAACCCAAGTACCTGCAAAAGGAAATGTTTGGTGACTGGTAAGTATTTGATAAATTGTAAATTTTAATTTGAAAAATAAAGTTAATAGAATAAAAGCATGTATACATTGATAAATGACAAAAGAGTTCTACATAATCAAAACTATTTTCTTGAAATATTTTAATTCTAACGGATTTTTTTTAAGTGGCAGAAAATTAAAATTCAAATAGATTTAATAAAAATAGCTACAGTCTTCATATAAATGGCAATTTGCATTCAAACTAGTAAGTTACTAAAATAGAAACACATTTTGTTGTTGTTGTTTTTGTTTTTCCTTAACTCACAGGAGGTGATTTCTTTCTTCCATAGAACCTTTACCAAATTGCTTTTGGTTTTCTAGTTGGATCCAAGTGCATCTTCGAAGGACCATTTCAACTTTGTTTTAGTATTTTCTCAAGTAGGTTGCATCGAAATCTAATGATTAAGTGTCCACATACTTTCTGCAGAAGCAGATTATAAAGTCAGAAATGAAAAGGAAACATTTTAGAGAAATTCAATTTAAGAAGAATATCACATGAATGTATTTTAGAGAGAATATGAATATTCCTTTTAAATGAACCATCTTTCAAATATGAGGGGTCAAACTAACAACGAAAAATGGAAATTTATTTGTTTCTTGATATCATATTCTTGTGATTTTTACATAAAGTTGTACAGAATGTTAGGGTTATCTGTAGGCCACTCTAGGGTATTAGAGAAAGTCCAGGTGAGCTTGTCTGTCCATTCATCCTAGTACCGTTTCTTTTTTTTTTTTTTTAATACTGACACTTAAATATAATTTTTTTCTTGACAAAGAGTTTTTGTCACCAACATATTTTTGTCTTTAAAAGATTCCAAGCTAACTAAATATTTGACTAAATATTTAACCTCATTAGTTCCTTCCTAAAATTTTTATAAACTACGTGGCTAGGACTATGATATTTAATGGAAAAATCAGTGAAAGCTTCATATCTGAACATACTCTTAGTGAAAAAATAGAGAATTTCAAAGTAGAGGTGTGTAAGGCCACTCAAGGCCAACAGGTGATTCATGTAAAAAACACAGACAAATTATGAGAAGTTTCCTGTGTCCAGAATCTAGGACGTATGATGTGGCACCAGAAGATCTAAGTTTAAAGAGACAATTTTGGGCGATATTTTGAAGAAATACAAGTTCTGGAAACACCATGAAAGAAAAAGCAAACAAACAAAGATGCAAAACACTGAACTGGGAAATAGGAGAGTTTTATCTTAAGAGAACCAGATAGAAGTATCAAAACAATACACATGAGAAATAAGAGAGATTTAGATTATGAGAGATACGCAATAGGGTAAGAAATGCAGAATAGATTTGTGAGCTATTTCTGAGACAATATGTAGAACTTTGTGACTGACTGCATGTTAGTGACAAAGACTAGATCATCATGATTTTAAATATTCTAACTTGAAAAAGATTCCTGTAGGGACGCAGAGAGGTCATAAAGAGAATAAATTTTAGACAGTCCTTGGTTGGAATAGTGAGTGACTCACTTCCACTTGCTAGTGAAGTGTGTTTAGGTAAGCCACTTCACCTTTGTAAGATTCATTTCTTCTTTTGATTATTACAAATGTTTTTATATTCAAAGAAATGATGTATACAAATGTTTCACACAGAATCTGGCACACTGCAAATGTTCATTAAATTTTTAAATCTTTATTATCACCATTATTGGTTCAGAGGTCAATGTTTAATATGAAGTCATAAGATTCCTCATTCTTTTTGCAAAGGTGCTGATGTCTCTTTTATAGATAAATTAGATGTATCTTGATGTGTGCATGATATTTCTACTGTTCTTCTGTTGTCCCAACTAATGGGATTGCAATGAATTCAACAAATATTTATTCAGTACTGAATACATGCCTGGTACTCTTCCAGGTGCTCAGGATACCTACAGTAAAAGGGAAGAACTTGGGAAAAAAAAAATAGACCAAGGAAATGATTAGAAATTTTTCCAGAGAAGACATACAAATGGCCAACAGGTACATGAAAAGGTGTTCAATATCAGTAATTATTAAGGAAATGCAATTCAAAACCTCTGTGAGATATCACCTCACATCTGTGAAAATCGGTATTAAAAAAACGGTGAGCGAAGAAAGTATTGGCGAGAAAATGAAAAATGGGAACCCTAGTACACTTTTGGTAGGAATGTAAATTGGTGCAGCCACTATGAAAAATAGTATGAAATGGAGGTTCCTCAAACTAATTGAACTACCACTTCAGTGGATCCAGCAATTCTACTTTTGGGTATATATATCCAATGGATACAAAATCACTATGCAAAAGAGATATCTGCATCTCCATGTTCACTAAAGCATTATTTACAATAGCCAAAACAATGAAACAACCTAAGTGTCCATCAGCAAATGAATAAATTGTTTTACATATATATAGAATATATATAAATATTATTAGCCATAAAAGAAAAAAATAAACACTGTTCTTCATGACAATGTGAATGAACTTTGAGGGCATTATGTCAAGTGAAGACAGATAAAAACAAAAATACTGTATGATCTCACTGTGCAATATAAAATTATGTGTAATATAAAAAACAATTAAAGAAATAAGCAAAAAGATTGGTGGTTACAAGGGGCCGGGGGTGGAAGGTGAGAGAAAAGGTGATCGACAGGTAAAAAAATATCCAGTTATAAGATTAAAAAGTTCTGGGGTTGTATTATACAGCATGACAAATGCAGTTAATAATGCTTGGTATACTTGAAAATTGCTAAGAAAGAAGATCTTAAAAGGTCTTACCACAAGAAAAAAAATTTTAACTATGTGAAGTCACAAATGTTAACTAAACTTATCATGGTAATCACTTCATAATATATACCTATATCAAGCATTACATTGTAAATCTTAAACTAATACAATGTTATATGTCAACAATATTTCAATAAAGCTGAGAAAAAAAGAAAAAAGGTCAGAACTTGTTCAAGAAAATGTAAACAAACAAACAAAAAAAAACAACACAAAAATCACTTTATTTCAGAATTTGTCTAAGTAACCATTTAACAAAAAAAAACTACTTGAATCATGTAAAACAACTAAAAGACATAAGAAATGAAAGTGGTGCTCTTTCAATACAGTGGCCAGCAATGATCTCTCTGGGAGACTCTGAAGAGGACAGGGATTGATAGTGGGATAAATATGGATTCCATAGGGTGATTCTGAAGTTTATATAAGGCAATATGTTGAGCATGTCAGGAAAAATAGACAATCTGAACTTCTATTTCAGTACAGGGATATGAAGTTTGTATTTTTTCTATTAAAATCATGGTTCTCTTTCTCCTCCAAGCATTGAGCCCTCTATCTTTCTGTATTTCTAAATTTTTAAACAGAACATTCTGAATGAACTGTATGTTTTTTGTCTTATAATATTTTATCTTGTCCTTCTTGCTAGTTGATACGAAGTATCTATGGGATTTTGGCATTTGTCGAATCTACTGATGCTGAATGAGGACCCTGCAAAACACCCTGGGAGCCCAGGAAACACACTAAAACCCAACAATAATTTGATGAGGGTATAAAAGTCACATAGTGTCACAGATTTATGATGATAAGATAGGGGACTTCCATGGGCAAAGTCCCAAGCAAGGAGTGAAAATAGCAGTGGTGAGCTGACGATTCTCCCTCTCTCAATGTTCTTATCCTGCTAGGAAGCCATAGGAACTAGAAGAGTCTGTAATTTGCATATGACTTTTTTAGAATTCACCTCTTGATCCTGAGCAAGAGATGTCCATAGAACAGCCATCAATAATGTCTTCTAAATTTCTATTTAGATTACCCAGGACCCAAATGAGTATTCGTGAAAGTTGGACTTACATTTATTTACTTGCAAAGAGCATAGTTCAGAGCTTGACTCATAGAGGCTAGTCAATAAACAGATAGTAATTATAATAATCTAAGCGATCTCTGTTTATTTTATTTTGAACACTAAAAAAACATATTTGTATATGTTTATTTTAAGGTAGTTAAAAAGATAAGTATGCTGACTACTGCTTCTCTCAAATTATCACATGATTTTCTATCTCTCATGTGCTCTGTAATCATTAGTTCCCCAAAGTCAAGCAAAACTAATTGTTTCACGTAATTCTTAAATCTGACTCTTGTAATATTTTATGAGAACACTTCATTTGTTTCTGACATTTTTTAAGAACTGAAACTACTTAATTCACACAGTACTGAATTTAGCCCTTCTTTTATAAGTTTCAGTGTACAATAAATAGCAAAAGAATGAGATGGTCATTGGCCTGAAATGACTGATTTTTACTCAACAAGGCAGAAAGGACTAGAACACCTGGGCAACTTGATATGAAGTGTGTGATCCACAGGTCGACAGACTGCAATCACCCAAACTCATTTGTTTAGGCCTGATTAAGTCTAGTGTGGAGAGTATGAAAATAAATTCAAAAGAATCAAATAAGGGAAACATCAGGAAAACCAAGCCTCATACACTTTCATTCATTCCGACAATAGGAAGCTGTTGCCCTGTGCTGTCAAGTTCATGAACTTGCTAACAGCTTTTTCTAGGAACAGTGCGTTTTCTACATTTGATCTAAAAGAGACACATCTGAGTGTTCACCAGTGTCCACCTGCATCCTGAATCGTGGCAGCATGGAACTCTCTCCACTGTCTGACATTTTAAAATTGGCTTTGGATACAATGCTTTGTGTGAGGTAAACCTACTGCACTCTCAACACTTCCTTGAAAAGGTTGACAAGAAAACCCAAATGAGACCATGTTTCACTGTCTGGTTGTCATTGTATGGTAGAGTACATGTTGAGTTTGGGGGAAGTGGGGTCAGGAAAATATAATAAAGTATATCATTAAAGCGCTGATGGCAGTTTAAACAAGGTAACTTTTATCGATAATAAGAAATATCTGATATTTTAATTAAGTATTATTTCTGCTTTAAATGTGGAAGTGTTTGGTTTATGTGCTTTTACTAATCATTTTTGTTCCGTGGGCCTTTTAGACATTTTGGGAAAAAGTGGGCTCAAGTAGATGGAGAGTCTATGTTGCCCCCTAGTGGAAAACAACATTATAGCCACTCTTTTATGTTGGAGTTGGATTTCCGGCACACTCTTTGCTGTTCCAGTCTTTGGATCTTGAATTTTCTCTGGCTCGCATTTCGTACAAGGAGAACTTCTACCTTATGTCACTTTCCAAAAGTACTAGTTATATACATTGAACAATTTTCTTACTCTATCCTAACTAGTTTCCTCATCCATAAAATGGGAATATTAATTCCACCTACTTCAAGTGGAAGAAATTGCCTTCGATCATGCAGGTGAAGTCTACTGTACATTTCCTATCAATAGTAACCACTTGGTAAAAAGCTACTTCTAATGGTAAGTAATTGTAATATTCTTAGTAAACTTCTTTGTGTGAGATAAGAACTATATTTGGTTTCCTATGGAGTCTGTTTTTCATTCTGATATATAAAGCTCTAGTCGTATATCTGCGTGTTTGAAACCGATGAGATCCATACCTGTGTAAACTGTCATTTCCCTGCTTCCACACAGCTGACTCACAACTGAACTCTACACGTGCTCCCAAAATTACTCTCTTCAGGATGAACTGGTAGGCCATGAAATGTGCATACTGTGGATCACAACCAAACATATGATTCGATTCTCTTATTTAGAAACTGTCACTTTTGAAAGGCCATAAAAAGTGACAGAAGTAATATGGAGGCAAGTCTTATTTCACATTGCACTGGCAGATATAAAATATCTATTCCAATAATTAATTCCTCAGCTGCTCTGCCACCTACTCTCCAATAGATAATTCTATTAAATATGTGCTGAGCACATATGCTAGAGGCTCTTTGCTTCAATTTACACACATTGGTTCCTGACTCCTTTTATGAAATTTTAAACGGCAAAAAGAGATAAACACTCTGATTACGTGTTTATCTGATAAACGAATGCCGTGACAAATTCTTACAGTTAAAAAAGGTTATTTACTTAAGTGAGGTTCTTGTATATGTGTGTGAACTGAAAGGTCAGATTTTTTTTTTCTTCCATGGCTGTGAAATCGCTTCTGTGTTTTAGCAAATCTTCTAAGACGGCTCTCCTTGCAGTGTTGACAAGGACAGGAGAAGAATGTGGCCTGAGGAAATCAAATGAGCAGCATAAAATCCTGGCTGGAATTGCAGGCAGCCCACAGTTTGTGGTTTTTGAAAGTCTGTCAAAAAAGTTGCGTAATATGAAAGTGGAGACAGGACTTCTGAACAAAAATCAATAGCTGGATCTTTTGAACTGCCCATGTACAAAGTTCTAATGAAAATGTCCTTGAGGGGAGTTTTAATAGTGGACTTTGAGATCAGCTTCACCACTGGTCTGATACCACCACAGAGCATTTGAAGTTTTTCAAAGAATCCAAGCCCTAAAAAGTTTGGCCCGAACACTGAGGATGTAAATGCCTCTGAGGGGTCTGAGAAATAGCAACCCGCCGCTGAAGAATATACGATGTCTGTGTTTCCTGAACCATGTCAAATTCTAGCCATGGGATACAATTTACTTCAAGGAGGTTGATAGCTCTCTAAAAAGAGGCACACCACGTTCAAACTAATAATTGATCAGGCAGCAGTACCATGTAGTAAGGGCATAGGGATGACTAAAATTGCATTACTCAGGACAGCTGATTAGAAGCTATATTTTCTAAATAGGTTTGACTTAATTTTCTCACCAGATGGGTGCTCATATTACATATTCATTGATAATGTTTTTCTCTTTATTCTTTTCTTTTGTTGTTTTGTTTTGTTCATCTGGATTCAAGCTAGAAAATTATTCATGACTCTAAAACTCACCATGGTAGCGCCAATGTGCAAATCAGAGGTTTATATTTTAGGTCATTTACTGCCAATTCTTTTGTTTTCTCATCTCCAGGTATGAAACACACACACACACACACACACACACACACACACACACACACACACACACACACACACAGAGAAAATATCCATTACTTGTGGATGAAAATGTCTTAGTAGATTAGGAAAAATCAAATGAATGAGCAAAGTATAAACGCACTAACATTTACAAAATCTGGCTTTCACATTTGGAAATGTTTGTTCTTAATTAAGCTGCTTTTAGAAAATGTATACTTAAGCCATCTTTGAAAATACTTACTCACCCACCAAAGGTAAACAAAAACATTTTTGGAGAGGCAGTGATAAAGAAAATTAATTTTTGTTGTTGTTTCCCCACTCTGTCAAATCTCCCTGCCCCACACGTAGCAGTAGCAGCTTAAAAATAAAATCATCAATATTTAGATCATTTCACAATGCATACACACACCAAAACATCAAGTTGTGTACCTTAAGTACTTACAATTTCTATTCGTCTATTATATTCCAATAAAGCTGAAGGATTACCAAAAAAAAAAAAGCATAAAACAACCCTTCAAGTCTTTTTCCTTGGCATCTAATAACCTTCAAAAAATTGTTTCAAAGCCATGCTACAACTTTATCTACGAGTAAAGGTACAGTATACAGTTAAAAGCACAGACTGTGTAGACAGACTAGGTTGGAATGACTGCTTTACCAGTAATTGCTTTGTGATACTAGGAAATTTACTTTACTTTTCTGTTTCATTTTCCAGCTACAAAATGGAGTTAGCTAAAGTACCTACTGTACTGTCTGAAGAGTTTACAAATGTAAAGTGTTTAGATCAGTGCCTGACACATAAGGGCTCACCAAAACATAGTTTTATTAATTGTTAACTATCTCTGTTTCAAATAGGTTATTCAATATTCTGAAATGTTCCTTATACTTTTCAAACATTCATTTCCTTATTAATACTTTCAAAAGCTATTTACTGAGCACCTAATTTGTGCAATGTGCATGGTACAAGTTTAGTGGTATAAACAAACAAAAAATAATTCTGTCTTTATGTAAATTATAGTCTAAATGAAAAACAAGCAATAATAAGTAATATCAATAGATGTCCACATGCTCATAGTATGTCTCTCCTCTCCTTCACCTGGAATACTTACTTTGTCCTTCTCTACTTATTGATTTCTAACCCATTTTTCAACGCCTAGCTCCGATTAAGGGGATTTACTTCCTTGGAAGAGGGTGCCCAAGTCAAAACAATTTATTTATAGTGCTCAGTACTATTCTACTAAATTATGTTCTATTATAGTATGGAGTTATTAATTTATACATTGCTTATATCTTCTTTTAAAATGTAAATCACAACATTCTTGAGCAAGGGACCAAGATAATCTCTTGTGTCTTTCTTCAAATGTCTATCAATGTCCTGAATAGGAACTGTGGAAAGCATGCTAATTAACTCGTGATTCATCTCTCAATCTGTTGCCTCAAAGACTGTATCCTCATGGTCTTTTACAGATATTTTCTAGCCTGTTTTGTAGAGATGAACAAATAGTCCTATTCATCAAAGAAAGAATGATAGTGGCCAAATCTATTTCATTGGCAAAAGAGGACTTCAATAAGAACCAGAGAACACTGAAGACTAAATCTCTCATCTCTCCAGTGTGAAGAAATAAAAAAACAAAAGGTCCTTATACAAGACAGAAAGGAATGTGTCTAGTTTAGAGCTTACCAGATTGCAAAGACCTAGAATAAAAGGCATCATTAACTTCAGATCTTGTGCAAGCAAAGGGATTTCTCAGAACATCTGCAATGTCTGCTGTAGAAGCAGAATTCTATTCTTCCACACCAGCTATTACACATACTTATTAGATCTGGCTTCATCCCACTTGCTGGTCACACGTACGGCATTAGTCCTAGAATTCCTCTCATCCATCTCATTATTTCTTCATCTAAGTCTCCCACTGTTAGAGCCTTGAATTTTCCTTGAACCATCTCGGTTTCATCCCAGCTGGGAATCCCTGAAGATTCATATTCCTTATGCATTTAACTATTTATTGGGGGCTTACTTCAGCTAGGCATTATTCTAGAAAACCAGGATATATCAAAAACCAAAGAAGCAATGTTCCTACCCACAAGAAACTTACACTCAAGAAGAGAAAGGGGTTTATAAGAGCTATGGAGAAAAAGAGACAGGATGGGGGGCTGTAGAATGTTAATTTGATGATAGTGGGATAGAGAGAGTGATTATTATTTTACATGGATTAGTCAAAGGAGGCCTCTCTTTATGCATTAGTTAAAAATCCAGGATGTAGAACGACATTTTCTGGATATAAATCTCAGAGCCATCATTAACTAGTCTTATGATATTTGAAAAAGAATTAATGTTTAATCTTTCACTTATAAAATGTGAATGCAAAATAACATAAACTGCATAAACTTACTATAAGGATCAAATGAGATAATATATGTCCACCACTTAGAAAAAATGGCCTAATGAATATTAAGTATTCCACAAATACTCACCAATATTGTTATTGTTATTACATCAAATCTAATTGCCAACCCATCCAAAATCTAAAAGAACAAAAATTGCCCCTTTGTAACAGTTTGGGCGTGTTTGGATAAATAGTGACTTGAGGCAATTTGACTGAGCATCTTATGACCTAGTAATCTCTAGTTTCCTTTTTCACGAAGCATATGATGCAGTAAAAAATAATCTTAATGTTTAAGGGAGTACAGCCATACAGGCTAAGACATAATACAGAGCATGATTTTATTCCCATGGAAAAGAACTGGGGAAACTACATGCAAGAGAAAAAAAATATAAGTCATCACGTTAGAAACACTTCAGTTTTTAAGTATCATACTTGAATTTGGATTTCACCATAAATGCTTTAAAAAGTTACAAAAAAAAAAAAAGGTGTCTTTCCTTTCAATATTATATTATGAATAATACAATACTATCAGCTATTCACAAATTTGGCCCTCAAATTAATAGGCATTCTCAGTGCCCTCCTGTGATTTATTCCCCCCATTCCACCAACTGATTCTGAGAACAGCCCAAATCAAGATTTTTAACTTTAGTGGTTTGACAATGTTACCTTTCCTTTTCCCCACGTCTTCCATAAATAAAGAGGGACTGCCTCCCTCTTCTATAAAGCATCTGAGTCAATTCAATATCAAGAGTGAGAGAAAGAAGTCAAGGACTTAATCATCACCTGCCTCTTGGTTAAATGTATAAAGCCTACTTTTTCCTAGTTAATATGACTTAGCTCTAGTTGAATCAGTACTTAAATACCACAACTGGATAGAAGACTTTGGAGAGTTTTCTCTACCCCGACTATTAAAATGTTTGTTTCAACTAGTCGAGGCATAAAGCACATCATGGTTTTCTACCATTGCAACAGATGTATAAGGCAGATATATAAGTGATTTAAGGACAGTTTGAAAAGAAACAAGATTTTTGTCATTATTCTTATTCCACTAATCTGTTCTAAAAAACAAATGCAAATCCACAAGGGGATGCTTAATGTAAAACAATGAAAAATGAATGAAATGAATTTTTCATTATGTTTTTCAAGCTAGCATAATATACAAAGAAGCAAGTTTTCTGCTCTACTAAAAACAAATCAAAAGACCACCAGAAAATTAAAAAACATAAGAATGCTAGAATTATAAAAGAAAAAGTGCAATTTAGAGTCAAATAATATGCCAATTACGTTCTTCGACTGAAGTAAACAAATGTATTCTAGAAGGGCTAAATGTATTTTTTAGTATAAAAGAATTAGCGAACTCTATACATGTAGGACATTTGAGTGCTGGCGTGATTTAATGCAGAAACATAAGTAATAGTTATTTCACTCAGTCAGAAACTATTATGTAACACTGTTCTGGATCAGTTAACACTAGCAAGACATGATGATCTATACCACATTTCCTCTGTCAATATGTGGAAATGACTTTCATTATTGTTAAATTACAATCTAGATAACATTTATTGAGGCCAACAACAGATTACATAAAACCTTATCGAGAGTGACTATTTTCTTCTATATCTAACAAGTTTTTAAAGAACGCCTTGCCAAAATTTCTCCTTACAGCAAAAACCCCTCAAATCTGCTTCCATGGAAATCCTGATGTGGTCAGTAATCCACTGAAGATCAAAGCAATGGAATCCTACAAAGAAGCTGATCCCTACAAGCTTGGACAGGGTGGAAGTATCTGTGACCTCTGAGGCTGAACAGAGCCTCTGAGACCAATAGCTTTAGACTTTGAAGTTGCATGGCTTGTAGAAGTAAAAAATCAGCTTACTATAGAAGGGTTGAAGGCAAAGCAAGAAAGAGAATGATAAATATATCTTTATAACTTTGAATTGGTGAGCTTTGCTAGTGAGACAGAAACTCTCTAATTTGAGGAAAATTAACTCAGTCATTTTCCATTAGTTCCTGTTTAGCACCAGGTGTGAGCACCCCGTCTTCTTGCATCCTATCCGACCACAATGAAACATGGAGATTGGTTGAGCGATGTCTTAGGGAGCCATAAGTGAGCCACCAAAATTAATAATTTCAGAATTAGTTTGCAACATAAAACAATGTTGTCTATTGAATCCAAATTGTTGATTATTAGCAACTGGATACAATTGAGCCAAAATAAAGAAAGATGAGCATAAAGGATAGAGAACCAGAAATAATATTTTTTCTAGGACCGTATCATAGGATACTCTGCTAAATTAGTATTGTGCAGGAGCCAGTGGAGTGAAACACTACAACTTTCTAGATATCCATTACACATTATTTCCAGTAGAACAGTAAATCTTATTAAAAAGAATGAACATATCTACAAGAAATGATATAAAAATATATCTAATATACATTAAGTAAAGCAAATAAGCACATTGCTAAATTTGGTCTCATTTTTATAAAAATCTGTTTCGTAGTGAACATATAAGTCAAAAATCTAGCAAAACATGCATGGGGACTGTTAGCAGTAATTAACAATTGTCTATGGGAGTAAGATTCTGGAGGCCTTTAAAATTCTATGTATTCTATTTCTGAAATGTCTAAATTTATTTTGTAACATGAGTATGTTATTTTGGTAATCAGAAAAAAATAGTGATACTTTAATAAAAGTAGCATTTATAATAAATCACTGACTTGCCAACAACTCTAATCTTTTAGAACACAGAGAAAATGACAATAATTTCTATTCTGAGCAGTGCAGAACTTGCTAAGAAGGTATGTATAAGGGAAAAGTCTTTATCTTTCATTCCCTTTCTTCCTTATCTTCTATGTTTTTCTTAATTACTCAGAGGATCTTTTCCATACTTTGTTATGCATGGGGATTAACTTTAATTCCTAGACTATCAATGAGAAAACAATGTGTCCCAGAATTATTGAATGATATGTCCCTAAGCCATAGAGCTAACAGGGAAGCCACCAAGAATTTGTTTCAGGTCTTAAACTCCATATGAATAAGTTTTTTTCTTTAGTGTCCTCTACCAAATAAACACGTTACCTTAATATTATAATATTCAAGTAAGGAAATCTGAGGCATAGTCAAATCTATTTAACTCTGAATTTGTAAAATCACAGAAAAAAAATTGACATAACCCATTTTCGTTTTCAAATGGAGAAGTAACGGCTAGAGTTTTGAGAGACATACAAATTAACATGTGAAAGAACAATTAGGAAAGTTCCTGATGAAGAAGAAATCAGGAGTTTATTGAAAAAGAACTCCATGACAGGATACAAAAGAATCAGACCTTTCAGGGATGAAGAGAAATGGTTGACTGGATTGTAAAAATGGTAATGGGAAAACAAAAGCTTACAATGAATTAAGCTGGTGAATAATGCTAAAAGTAGCAATCAGCAATTCTGTAATATTTAAAATAGGAACAACAACCAGGCAAAGAAGTGATGCTTGATGAAGTGCAAATGGTATAATACAATCGAATATTATTTTTGTTCAATATTATTTGTCAAGAAAATGATCTTCAGACTATAAAATGTAGAGCAATAATCGAAGCCCAATTAAATGAATAAAGTATTTTTAAAAGCCTATCCAAATGAGTTCTGATACAGAGAATTACATCCTAGGATCTTGAAACAACTTACAAATGTGACCTTTGGCAGATATGTAGTTAAAACATATTATATGAGGATTCTTTCTAAAACATGAAAAAGGTGGGATTAAATAAACTGTGGACCAGAGAGCTTAAAATCAACTCTGTGAAAATTTCAAAAAGTATGATGTATAAGTATTTAGAAAAGTAAGAAATAGTATCCAATACCAAAATGCTTGTATCATGAGTAGCTTTCTATGTGTTTTTGGTAATGGAGCTAGATTAATAGAAAATTATGTAAACACAATATACCTGGAATTGTGGAGGCACTTAACAACACGTTTCATTATATTTTTATAGGAAATGATGAAGAGGCATGCTTTGATAGAGATATAATTTGGTAGATTAAAAATTGGTATGAAGACCCTATCTTGAGAAGTCCTGATGAGAGGATAGGTTAGAATGTGAAGAAATCTCTAGTGGTGTGACATGTAGCTCCACTTCTAAGTTTGTATGAACTTACGTGCCATTCAATATTTTCTGGATGAGCTGCATGAGGACATTAATCCAATGCTGATTATGATAAATTTGCATATGACCCTAATTTGGAATATTTGACCCACAAAGAGCTAAAATAGCGAGAATGATAGACCAAACCTAATGATGATACTTCACTGGTAAATGTAATTCCTGCACTTTGATCTATCTAATAGGCAACTGTAAAAGTAGAGAATAGAGGAGGCTTGGGTTAATCTCAGTACGTGCATGCGCACGCGCATGCACACGCGTGCACACACACACATACTAGTAGGGGGCATCTCTCTCTCTCTTTCTTTTTTGCCTGCCCCAAATACCATTTACTCTTCATGTAACAACATCGTGGTTTCCATCAGGCAACTCGTTTGCTCAACTCACAGGCCAACATCTGACTCTTGTGTGACACCATTTTCCAACTGCAGGGTGTGGGGATATGATTAACCAGTGAGAAATGTGCATCCCTGTAACCTCAGAGATTGGTTCAGATGTAGGAATGTAACACAACATGGATGAATCGAAGCATCTCTAAGGCTTTTGCTTGAACTACTGAGAAGACTGTCTTTTCCTGAGATGCTCAGTTCTAGGACTATAAGCCTAGAGTTTCTGGTAGCTGTCTTAGCAACCCATGGAAAAAATTTTTCTAAGAATCAAGAAATGCAGAGAAAAGCCTAACTGATAATTGGAAAAACATGGATTCTTTTTTTTTTTTATCATAGTAAATACTTTAACATTTTATTTTTTTATTTTCCCCCTTTCCCCCTCTGGTAACCACTCATTCATTGGCCCTGTTCATTGTTTGTCCTGTTCATTTGTTGCTTTTAGATTATATCCCACATATAAGTGATATCATGTGACTTTTCAACTTTCTCTGTCTGGCTTATTTCTCTTAGTATGATTATTTCAAGCTCTATCCATGTTGTTGCAAATGGCAGTATTTCATCTCTTCTAACGGCCGAGTAACATTCCATTATATATATGTACCACAGCTTCTTTAGCCAATCATCTATTGTAGGACATTTCAGTTCCTTCCATGTCTTGGCCATTGTGAACTGTCCTGGATGATGTTCATAATGCTGCTATGAACATCGGTGTGCAAATATCTTTTTGGATATGAGGAAAAATATGGATTCTTGATGGCACTGTTGGAAACCAGGATCTAGACATATCTAAAGTCATTCTTGGAGCATTATTTATAATTCCGAGTTATGTGTTCTAAATGCAAGTATAAAAACCTGAAGAATATTATATAAATTAAGTGGTACTACGATTGGTTTAACTAGCTAAATACTAAAATTTGCTTCCAAACCTTAAATATAGTTTCAAAAATTGTTAAAATGTATCATTACAAAATGTTCACTCAAACTCAGCTTCTATATTTCTAAATGGGAACTGTATTTGCTCTTGTATAAAATTCTGATGAGACTCTTAGTTCATTATTTTAAAAGATGCAATTCTCTCATTAAATAAGCTACTATTGCGTGACAGCTATGTGTCAAGAATACCTTAATTCCATTAATGTGTAATTGAGAAATTATTGTAAGTGATAAAAATATTAAACATATTGTCAAACTAAATTCAAGTTATTTTAAAGGGAAATTTCAGTAAGATTATTATACACATATTTCAAACTCAACTACTTATAAAAAATAGACAAAATGATAGGGCAATAAAGTAACTTGAAACAATATGTGCAATAAACAAAGTGTTATATGACTCATAAAGAATGCTTTCAAATCAAAAGAAAAAGGTAAGCCAAAAAAAGAGAAAAAAATCCCCCAATTAAAATGGAAATGGATCAGGCATGAAAATTAGCTACAGAAGAAATACAGTTATCCACTAAACTTATTAAAAAGTTAAACTACTTGAAAAATTATTCAAATTAAAATAATGAGATTACTTTGTTCATTTGGCAAAGATTGTTAAATGTTATTATTTTGTTCCTATCAGTTGATGAGAGTATAAAATTGGTAGAATAGTTTTTAAAAGAAAGAAGATAAATTTATTGAAAGCTCAAAATATGATTTTTTTTTATTCAGTTCTAACACTAATCAGATTTAATCCTGAAGAAAATCAGCAATATAGGAGAATGTTTGTTGCAGCTTTACACAGCTGAAAATGCAGAGCAAACTATCCAGAGAAATAAATGCTTTTAATTAATTGTTTTTATTTATACAATTAGATGCTATAAACCACATTGCATTGTTAAATTAATATATAATGATTCCAAATTTTGTTAAAATTTCTAATTTTTAAACATTTTAAATAGCTGTAAATAAATATACTAGAGCATATTTTTTGTTTGAGTATGTGATATTCTTTTATAAATATTATACATTATGCCCAAATCCTAAGTATAGAGTTTGATGAACTTCCTGAAAGCAACTGTGCCTCTTCTAGTATTTACATCGGAAAAAAAGGTAGTTACTATCCTGACTTCTTACACCATAAATTAGTTTTGCTTGTTTTTAAATTTTATATAAATGGAACAGTACGATGTGTACTCTTGACTTCTTCGGCTCAATATCATGCTCTCAAAATGTATCCATATTGTTGTGTGAAATAGTAATTCATTCATTTCCACTTCTTTATTGTATTTCATTCTATAAATACACCGTGATATATTTATATCAATTCTACTGTTGACAGGATTTTTTTCCTCCACATTCTTGTCAACGTTTGACATTATTCTTTGTCTTTTTTAATTTATTTCAACCATTCCAATAGGCATGCAGTAGTATTTTTTGTAATTCTAATTAGCATATTTGTGATGATTAGTGAAATCTATTACACGTGATTTTAATTTTCTTCTTTATATTATTTTGCATTTTAAATACTTCTATGAACAAGCATAAAGCCAACCATTACAAATAAAAATTCTAAAGAAACGTGCATGTATTGTTACCATATAATTTTTCTAAAATCAATTATTGCTTGTACGTTTTATTTCAGAAATAAAGCTGTAACTTCAAAAATAAGGATAACAATCATTATATCCTATATAGCTTAATGCAGAATATTTGCAATTTGAAAATTCCAGTTAAAATGTATTTTGCTTAAATTTTTTACTCATTATGTGAAGGCTTAGGCTTAATACCATTTATTTCTTATGCAAGGAAGGAAAAAAAGGAAGAAGGGAGAAAGAGACAAAGGAAAGAAGGAAGGAAGGAAAGAAAAATGAAAAGAAAGAAGATTAAACTTGTTTTCCTCTAATTCAATTTGAACTGTCTCTTGCTGTAATAAACATTTATTCCCAATGCATATATTTTACAGTTTCTGCATGTTTACTCTGTTCATGTATGCCCATTTGAATGAAAAAAAGTTTTAAATGAATCAATATTACAAGCTTTTACAAAATAGTTATGCAATTTATTTATATGCTCATCAATGATATCAAGTACTTAAAACTTATTTAGCATATCATATAATCAAATGAATTTAAACTAAATATTTGCCTGGCAGACCCCTCTGTAATGCCTAGTCCAGTCACACTAGTTCTACATGATCTGAGTTTCCAGCACTTTTCACTCATAAAGACCTCTGCTTGGATAAATCATTCCTGGAATTATGGCAGAGCGCTGTCTCTTCTATCTTCCTAAATCATGGACATATTTGACTAGCAAACTGCCATTGTCCTATACCTTCTCTCAGTGCAGAATGCTGGTTGCAGTGAAATATCAAGTTTTCATACATCAGGAGGAAGGAGAAGGAAAAATTAGGGAGATGCATTTACTTTCTTCATTGATATTTAACTATAAAACATTCACATAGAAAGGAGAAAATCATTTAGTGTAGAAAAGCTGTCCCTGAGAAATATAGTGAAAGAAGCTTTACTCGCTGCAAAGGACATACCAAAATGTCAGTGAGTATAAACAAATATTCACGAAGCTCAAATTAGTAGGTCGGCCAGCTCTTCAGAATTGCCTTTACATTTCTTATCCCTAAAAGACGATTGAGATATTTTCTCTTATCTTTTAGAATGGCACTTCAGAGACATCAGAAAAGATTTTTTTTTGGGGGGGGGGGGGGGGGGTGCATGCAGGAGAGGAGGTTCTTGCTTAAAGAAGAAAAGCATCATTGTGTATAGAAGGATGTCTGATACTTAAATGAAGCAAATGAGAAAACTATGAACCATTTCTATTATAAATAAATCATAAGAACCTTTTAGAAACTGAATCTGATTTAAGAAGGTAAACGTGTTGTCACAGGCATTCCGAATGACATTATTAAATCTCGTAAACTAAAGATTAACTTTTCTTAGTATAAATTTGCTTGCATTTGAACAGCAAAGATTCTAAATAATCTCTCAAATGACTGTGTAGAAGTTGGCAGCTTGTATAAGCCTTTTACTCTTTCTTAATGTAAAAGTAAACTGAACTAGCCGTTATGTCTAAGAAAAGGGTAATCAAAAAAAATATCATTAAAGTGCATTTGAGATTAGCTGTTACGTGAACGAGCTCATCTGATACCTTACCCAAGTCACTGGATTTTGTTTTCCAGTGTATGCCAATTGACTCAACGGTCAGAGCAGACTGAATTGTGTTTTCGTATGACTCTTCAACAGGCAGCCAAATAAATAGCTTTTCCCCCGCTGCATGGTTTGCTGTTTGCTTAAGCAAAAATCCAATTTCTGGAGAGGACTCCACAAGGGCTAAATTCCCTGCCATTTACAAGTGTCCCATTAGAGTAGCTTTCTATATGGAAATAACATTCCAAGACAAGGAGAGAAACGTTAGGTCTGAGGTCTGCTGTTCCTGATGTGTTTTATTATTTCTTTTTCATTTGAAGAGTAGAGCTGTTCTCCCAGGAGAAAGGAGGAGAGAAAGAGAGTCTTGTTTGAATATAAATGTCTCAAGAAACTGGAGTTTCTTTTAAAAGTGAAATCTCTCCTTTTTTTGGTATGCATCAAGGACAAGGGTAGAACTGACAGCTTCACATTCAGGCTGTCTCTCATTAAAAGATTTTTTAAATTAAGAATTCGAAAAAAAAAAAAAAACCCTTCAAGTGGAGTAGCATATATTAGAGATGGTGAGGCTTCGGTTTGATTACTGTTTTCCTTTAGTACATCTGGAAGAAGGCTTGATTTGAAAACAGGCACGATTAGAATGAGACGACCTGTGTGTCTGGCTTATCAGATGCCAATAAAGGCCATGGTAGTTTTGCAATAGCTTTTCTCTAGTTGGTGAGAAAAATAAATGTTAACAAAGGCTTATAAATTTTCAAGCATCTTTTAACTAATAAAACTAGTGCTGCTGATGTTAATAAAATGCTAATTAATTTTTAAAAATCAATAATTGGGATATAAGATTTCTGTAATGGATTTGAATGTCTAATCTAATATACACCTGTTTTTTAAACAATAGGTTTATAATTCTTGCAAATGAACAGTCACGCACCTTCATATTAGCAGCTTTTATTTAAATTTTCAATTTAAAGAAATGAACACAGATTTAGTAATATAATGTAGTTATTCAAAAAAAAAATTACCTAAAAAAAAAAAAACAAACAACAAAGTAATGAAAAGTGTTCTAGGAAATGTAATTGTATTGCAAGGCTAGGTTGTTTAAATTAGATAAACGGCTATTGCATTAATTGTTACACATACTGTAGAAACTAAAACATTAAACCAGTGTTTTCATGAAAGCTTCACTAAAAGAAAAGTTTAAAGTACAGCATAAAGACAATGTTATTCTGTTTATCACATTTCCTTTATACACAGCTCAAGGGTGGTTGAGTTTATTTATTCATGATCATTAGGGTTCTACTTTAATACTACTAAATGCCATTAAAGAAAATGACAAGTCAAGTAAAGCCCCAGTACTACACAATATTTTGGAGATAAAGAGTCTAGAAGTTTTTATTGTTGTTGTTTTCCTAAAACCTGTTAATCTGGCTTCATTTTAAAAAGCAACATTATAGTAAAATATAATTTTAACTGGGAGCCTTTACTTAGTGTACAGAGAGTATTCTACTTCTTTGAGTATTATGATTCCCACTTGGAAGAAAATGAAAAAGACACAATTCAAGACAACTAAAAGAATTTTTCTCATAGATGGGTCTAGTGCTTTGACTTTGTCCAAATACTTACACAAATCTAATTAAAGCAGGACTAACTGAAAGAACCTGGAACAGAGGAGAAAACAGTAGACAAAGGTCAAGCGACATGATACTGAGTCTTTCCCCCGACCCCTTTACCTTTTAGTTTTGTTATTTGTAAAACCAAAGAATGGTGTCTGTTTCTTTTTAAAGTTAATTTGACCTTCCAACTTGGTGATCCTATATGATTTACATTGCTTTATATAAATTTCTTTTCTCATGTATTAAACTGTCCAGAATTTTATCACTTTTTTCTGATTTACGCATGACATATAAGCAAGTCTGGCTTTGTCTTTAGTATCTCTTTCATCAAGATGTTGGTGTGAAGAAGACAGGAATTTGGCCAAGATAGGTTTGCTTTCACATTCCATCACGTGGTTGCTCGAGGTTAGAAATGGAACTCCATTTCGGGGATTTGCATTTTCTGGATGGTATAACAATTTTTCACAACAGCCAAATGCTTACTTGTATTTCCTTCACTTGCTGATGTATAGTTATAGTTTAGACGATGTACACTTCATACACAGAATTATTCCACACTCTTAAATTATCAGTCAAGCTGAGGGAACTGTGTCAGCCAGAGGCCAAGATAATATTTTCAGGTACTAAATGTGTTTATTTAAAAAAAAAGGATAAAACACTTCATTCAAATTAGATTTAAAAAATGTTATTCAGAATTATTTGCAGGTGTCAGGAAAAGAAAAAAGTAAGTACCCTACACAATCATATTCTTTCCTGTCACTAGACTTAGATTTCATTTTTGAGAAGTATCTCTCATCATTGGACAACTACTGAGCTAGAAGTCTGTTGCTTTTTAATGGCATTTTAAGATGAAGCCATCAAGGTACATTTGGTTCTGGCCACTTAATGTTAAAAAGGGAAAAGAAAAATAATACTTATTTTGTTTCTTGATTCAAAATTTAAATTTAGTTAGGGGAGCTGACATAATTTGCAAAATAAGTTTCAATTCAATCATCTGAAGACTATTATGATATCTTTGTTATCACTGATGGCTGGATTCACCTTTGACCCACAACTCCCTTCAAACGAGAAACTCACAGGGCAGGCAATGGGAGGTTTGCATGGGGGCTGCCTCCTCAAGGCTGGCAGGTAAAATGAGAAAGTAGGATCCTGTGGACATTTTCATTTGGCAACATTCTGCCTGTTGTTGAGATCCTGGAAGCTTTTTGATTGTCTCAGGAGGTGAGGAGAGAGCTGAATAAATCCAGGTTGGATTTTTGCTCTCCTTCCAGTAAGGAAAAAGAGAAAATTTCATTCGAGTGAATCATGGGTGATCCATGCCAGCTCCTCCATATTCAACTTAAAAAAGAAAATTAGAGCACCACTAAAAGCCATATAAAAATAAACTTTTTACCTACTCTATGTAATATTCAGTATATCATTTCCATTATTTTTTATTCCGTCAATTATATTTTGTGTCCAGTGAACTTAAGGCTATCTTTTCTTAAATATTTCAGAAATATTTGAAGTTTATGGTATTTACATTAACAGGTTTCAGAACTTTTAAATTCTATAGAATCAAATTATGTTATAATAAAATACATAATATTAAAACCCTTTAAGGATTATCAATGTGAATGACGTGTACATATGTGGGTAACTTTTCATTATAAGTGCAGATTTTTTGATTCAAGGAATTCTTAGAATTGAACTATGCAGGTAAATGAACACCGTCCGTGTGAGTCTACACAATATTTGTGTGTATCTGCTGGGTCTATGTCTCCCTTACCTGGAATTGTTTATTACCTACACCCTTGTCCTGCTTGCTGTTACCCACATCCATTGCCCCCGAGTCTCCTGCTTTAATTCTGACCCTACGGCTCCTGTTGAATGAATAGCAGCACTCTTCCTTACCAGCCTCAGCCACAGGCCGTGGGACCGAAGGTGATCGCCTCATCCAAAACGGACCGTTCAGAGTCTCTCTACCTAGTATTTACGATTAGAATTAAGGGATTCTATGCAGTGATGGACCTGTATGTTTCCTTAAAAACTAGGGCACCAAAGCAGAGAAAGCCAGTGTGCAGAGACGGAAGTCAGCACATGTCCACAGAGAGGTAGCGAGAGAAGAGCATAAAGCACCAGACAGACAGAGACACCTTTCTGCCACTCCTGGCCTTTATTTATTCCTTTCTAGAGGGGAAAAAACAAACAAACAAAAAAACAAAAAACTATCCTTCTTCATCTTTGATTGAGATGGTCTGTATTTATCTAGTAAATTCTACTTTTTTGTTTTTTGTTTTTTAAAATTTTATCACCAGCTAATTTGATTATGTTACTTGTAACCAAAAGAATCTTATCTAATACAGCAGACAAGAGAAAAACAAATTAAAATCTGCCCCCAAGAAAGGAGATAACAGGCAAGATAATTACCCAAAGAAACTTTTAAAAGAGGAATGGAAACTGGAAAATAGAGTGCATTTTATTGGACTGTCAATTAATTCTTAATTAAACATCATTTGTATTAGAAACCTCAAGGCTATTCTGAGCCAAATCCAAGTTTATCCATACCTCTTCTGAACTTAGCCTTTTAAGCAAATGGTTTGGATTCTTACTTCTGAGACTTTAATTTAGAATCAGATTCCTACTTTCATATTCATACTTAGAAACTTTGAAATAACTCAAAATAGATGTATTAAAAAGTGTGTTCTGATATAGTACATGTCATCATGGAGTTCTGAATTTTCTGCTTAAGGCAGGAATAATAAATACAGAATTGCATTAATCTTGTTCAAAGAACTTTCTGCAGCATCTCCTTTTGACAATTATACTTTATACCAAAGTCAAATTTAAATCATTTTTTTTTTAAATTAAGACGCATAAGAGACGATTCTATACAGATCCAAATGATAAAATAATAGTAGGTTTTTTTTTAGGGGAAATTTTAATCTTTAAAATAAGAACTAAGACAGAAACAAACTCAATTATTATATTTAAATCCTTTAGACAAACGAGTTTCAGAAACATCATCTTCAGTCATCAACAAAAATATATATTATCATTAACCTAACAATAAGGCCAATTTTCTGTTAGTAGTAAGTACAATGTCAATTTTAAATCATTGTTAGCAATGTGATTTATATGAACATATGCATATCACTATTTGCAAATACATATATCATTCTTTGATAAGTTTTTGATAAAGTGCAAACTTTAAATTAGTACTGTCAAGAGTATTAATAAATGTGCAGAATTTGCTTTGTGACTTATTTTAAGAATAAATGTTGCCTCCATGTAAATTATTCTTATTTCTCTCCCCTGCCTGTCAATGCAGTGAATATTTTAGTAATATATTCAAAAATTGATATTTCAAGTGCCATTAAAGAATCTGATCAACAATTTGCAATGGCAAATCTAGAAATTCACACTTAAAATAGTAGAAATTCTCAGTTTCTTTCCCCCATCCTCCTTATTCTTCATCGCTTCAGATTCACAGGTGTAAGTGATTCAGTTTCCATGTTAAACTTTGCAACTTCTACCAAAAATTACTGGAGTTGAGTGTATATATTTTATTTCATGTTTTATTGTGTGATTAACTAAAATCTCTTAGACCCACTTACAGCATAAAGCTTAAAACATGACTATTAGGTAATTGCCTATCATTTTAGAATTTTATTGAAACAGGGTAGATGAGGCAAATGCATTATAAAAAATATTTCATGTGTAACAAAAATAATTGATGCTTATAAAGAGCTTACTATATTTTAGGTACTACACTTTACATGTATTATCTAATTAATAGCTTTAAAATCTGAGTTTTGGTACTATTCCTATTTTAAAGATGAAAAAATTGAATTACAGGGAGGATAAGAATCACACCTAAGGTGACAAGTCTGTAGAGATGCGATTTGGCCCCAGGTCATGTGGCTCTTTATTTATGCTTTTAGCCATTGAACCCGATCATCTCTCCTCTTCTCTTCTCTTCCTCTGCTCTTCCTCTTCCCTTTATCCTCCCCCCGCTCCCTCTCCCTCTCCTTCTCATTCTCCTTCTTCTTTGTTCTTCT
>NW_006431919.1:12312244-12366672 GCF_000325575.1 Pteropus alecto | reverse complement strand
CACACAGAGAGAGAGAAAGGAAATACAAAGAGGGCTCATACTGATGGCAAAGGATGTGCTGAGTTATTATTTAATTTGAAAAAAAATTCTTACATATAATAGAAAAGGAAATTCAAGGAGGTTACTTAACTTGTCCAAGGACATATATATTCGGCCTTTCCTCCAATTACAGTGTTTCCTGGTATCAGTGGGATGCCTTTGTTTTGCAGCTACTAAAAGAAAGCCAAACACAAACTTGCTTCAACAATGTAGCAGTAACTCTGCTATACCATCCAGACAGAAGGACTTTGTTTCTCCATTGCTAAGGATGCTTTGGGAAGGGGAGATTTCCTGCCTGACAGAACTGCTGTGCTCAAGGTCACACCACCTTCCAGGACCTCCACATCACTTGGCTCAGAGTTATAAATACTCTGCCCCTTTCCCTAACTCAGGACTGCTCTGGAGGAATAGCCCTGGTTCAGAGTAGTCAACAGTTAGCATTATAGCCTAATTTCTTCCTCTGCCTCATCCTGTTTCCCTCCTTCCTTACACAGGTGAATTTCCAAGAGTATTCCTTAATAAATTTCTTTCAGGTTAATCTCCATTTAAAAGTGTGCTTCCTAGAAAACTCAACATGCAACACATAATATAGGAATGAATTTATTGGCTCACACGACTGGAAGTTTAAAGGTAAGCTTGTCTTTGAATTTCATTTGATCAAGAGGCTAGAATTAATTTCTTTCTGTTTTCCCTTCTGACTATCAGTGTTAGCTTCATTCCATGGCTGATTTCTTGCAACAGTAGAAAAATCATTATAGTAATTCCACATTTACCCATCACCCCCTCCATAAGGAGATTCTAAATGACGTTCACTGTGATTGGAAGGTTTAGCTCACAAGATAGATGTTTGGAAAGTGCTAATTGGCTTAAATGTATAAATTCCAAACTCAGAAGCTTGAGGAGGGGTCACCTTCCACTGGATTGTTTTCAGGAAGGAGTTCACTGGTCAAAGGAAAATCCAGTTACTATTAGAAAGGGAGGATGAGCAGGTGTTGAATGTTGGGTAATTAATAAACAGCATCTATAATACTAGATAAAGAAGAGAAGAGAAACAGAACAGTCCTCTCTTTTTGCATTTAGTTCCCGCCACGTTTTTTTTTTTTTCAAGTGAGCCTTATTTCCCTCAATTTTTCATTAGATAACTCAAAAGAATCTGTAGCTTAAAATTCATCTCCTCCAGAGTTGCCTTCTCTGTCCCGTCAAAGACAAATTTCAAGGTTTCTCCAAAATATTCCCACAGAGTAATGTGCTCTCTCAAATTTTATTTAATCATTTGTTTAATGATGGATAACTGATTCCTTGAGGGCAGATCCTACATTTTATTCATCACTGTATCCTCCCACTGGTAACAGAGAACTCGATGAGCAAAACGCATTCCATTGTTTTGTAATAAATGAATACTTAATCAAAATGCTAGCTTTTCCTGGACACATGCCCAAGAGGTTTTTAATAATGATGAAGGATCGATAATTCTAATTTCTCTGCTGATGAGCATGCTAATGAAAGGAAAAAAGTAATATGCTGAGAAGAAGAAAGCAAGGACCACTCTACCTCACTAGATTGTAACTTCTTAGAGAACAGGAAACACTGTATTAGCACAGGTAAAAGTTGGCTGTTGAGTACGTACATATTAAATGTGCATTCACAAATCAGAAGTGAGCCAGGCTCATTCACAATGTTGTCTGAAATGCTGGTGGACATTAAAAATGAAAACCAAACAAACAAAACACTTTGAAGAAAGCATTTTACAGAGGAGAAGATGAGGATTGATCACTATTTTTAAGATGCTAAATGAATTTGAGATTGTCAAATAAGGTAGAAAATCCCAAAGAGGGAGACTTTGCTTTTTGAGAATGGTACATGAGTTTGTTTTTGAACATGTTGAATTTGGGAACCTGAAGGGGATTTATGAACAAATGTAAGAAACAAGAAGAACCACCACTTTGTGATAGTGGATACTCCCATTAAGAAAAAAGTATTTTTTCTTAATCTGTAGAGATAACTCCTTAAGAATTTTGTTTGCAATTAAAGGTACTGATCTTCTTAGAAGATCATGCATACTCAGCCCTTGCTTATTTCACTTCAATCTATTTCTAGAAACCCTGCTGCTAAGTGAAAAAGTTATGACATGCAAAAAGTATTTTCATTCGATGAGAAAAAAATGATATAGTCCAACCTAACCCAAGATACACAATTTTTATAGGCAGAAAATTACATTAATTAACAATAAGTTTATACAAGTGATAAGTAACAAGTTGAAAATAAAACACAGTAGTTAGTATATAACATGTAATATAATGAATACATCTTATACCTGCAGAAGCAGGACATGCAATATAGTGTCCGGAGACTAGCAGAGAATGTATGTAAGGGAGTCATTATTTGGAAAGCAAATTCACTTGTTCTGATACATTTTTTCCACAAATTTTACTGACTTTACAGACTTACAGTTATCTTGCACTCAACCTATACTTATATACAAAGTTAAAGCACTTTTGGAGCCAAGTTAAGGACAAACATAAGGGTACTTCAAGACAAGTAGAAATAACACATATGGAGAACAAGCAAATATTTATAGATGATCCTACCTCTACATCCTTCTCACCTATCATATATAAAGAAAAGCGCACTGGAATTGCTGAATATTGAATGGAGCCCAATTCAATTTTGTTCCATATGACATGCTCTGAATATAAACCATCATGTCATGAAAATTGATGAGTGTTTCATTGCCTGAAATTGTCATGTGAAAATATTACTTCTTATAGTGTATTTAGTATGTTTTAGGATGAAAGATTCATTACACTGGAAAAAGAAGCCCTTCTCAATAAATGATTTAACTTCTCAAGAGCTGCTATGTTGAAAAATAATTAACCGAAGAGTAGTTGTGCAAAATAAATCTCTACATGTTTGATTATATAGCCTAACATATTAGAATTTAATACATTAAAAAAATATTGCTCTGATCATCCTAGAGTGATGTTATTCCCATTAAATTTTTATTTTTGTGAAAAATAATCATAAATATTAAACTTGGTTTTATGTATAATAGTCACCCACTCACTCAGAATTTCATTATTGAAACAACAATGAATGAAATGCATTGTATGGCTACAAGTGTCCAAGCATTGTATTATGAGATAATGTGGTTATAACCAACTTTGCAAAGCTAAACTAAAGCCCAGTTTCACCTCAGGTTATGACCCTTTATGAAATCCTATAACTTTTTAGTATAATTTAAAATATAACACATATATAGAAATCACACACAAATCATAGGTTTATAGCACAATGAATTTTTACAAAATAAAGTCCTCTAACCAGCACCCAAATCAAGAACAATAATATCACTAGAATTCCAGAAGTGTGTTCACGTCCCTTTACTAACTGCTATCTTAAAGGCTAACCACCATTTTGACTTCTTATATTACAGATGGTTTGGACTCTATACAAGTGTAATTACATACTTTTTACAAGAAGTATATATCTTCTTTCACTCAATAGTATGTTTGCAAAATCATTCATATTTTTATGCATTCTAAGAATTGATTAGGTATCACCACTGTATTGGTATTTCCACTGAAATAATATATTACAAAATTTATAAAATAATAAAATAATACAAAATTTATTTTTCCATTGTACTGTAATTTTTTCCAGTCTTGGGCTACTATGAATACATGTTCTATTACATATTCATATACAAGTTATGCATTCATGCACAATTCATGTTGATATGTCTTCATTTATTTTGGGTGAATAAGAGGTAGAATGGCTGGGTTAAATGATGAGCACGTATTTAGATTAATGAGAAAAGGAAAAGCTTTCCAAAGAGGTTGTACCATATTGCATTTTCACTGTTGTATCATTTAAAATTTCCACCAGACTTTGTGGAAGACTGCGTGGAGGCCTGGCATCACCATATCACCCTCCTGGGGGTTTGGGAATGAAAATTTCCCGACCCACCAGCACTGGCAGGCTGGGGTTGGCCTCCTTTGGGCTTTCTCATTTCCAGCCAATCACCAGGGAGGACCCCCTGGAGGGTTTCTTTCTTTCACTCCTGCTTAGCTTCAATGGCCAGACACAGAAGTTCGTGAGTGCCCAGCAGCTACTGGTGTAAAGAGGATGGAC
Source organism: Pteropus alecto (assembly GCF_000325575.1). NCBI lineage: Eukaryota > Metazoa > Chordata > Mammalia > Chiroptera > Pteropodidae > Pteropus > Pteropus alecto. The sequence continues at coordinate 12,362,502 of NW_006431919.1, read as the reverse complement.
TCTGCTTAAAATATAAGTAATAAAATAAAAAACTTCCACCAATCTTTTTCTTTAACATCTCCAACAATTGGTATGGTCAGTTTCTAATATTTTTTTCTGGCTATTTAAAGTGGAATTTTAGATCATGAATGTTATCCTTTCTTCTTTTCTAATATCACTTAAAGCAATATATTTTTCTCTAAACACTGCTTTTGCTGCATTCCACAAATTTTGATATATTTTTAATTCATATGATCTAATTGATTTCTGATTTTCAGTGACCCAACAGTAATTTAGAAAAGTTAGAAATGTGTAGTTTAACTTCTAAATTTTGAAGAATTTTTCCAATATTGTTCCTATTTTGATTTTTAATACAGTACAATTTTGATCAGAGAACATACTTCGGATGAAAGCCTATAAAAATTATTGAAGCAAGTTGCATAGCACACAATTTGATCTATTTCATGGAAAATATAAAGTGTATCAGAAAAAAATGTATATTTCATTGATACTGATTGGACTCATCTATAAATGTCATTAGCTCAAGTTGGTTGACAATCTATTAATTTGGTCGTTTATCTTTACTAAGTTTTTGTCACCTTGCTTTATCCATTTCTGTTAGAGAGAGGTTAAATAAACAAATTTGAATGTGAATTTGTCCTTAGGTGATTCATTGTTAACTACCTTCAAATCTATGGGTAAATTTATCAAATGAAATAAAAACTAGTGGTGCATATGTCTTTAATGCCTGCATGGTGCCTAGCAAAGTCCGAGTCATTGATACTCATTGGCTGAGTGATGGAAATAAGGTCAACAACTTACACTGTTGGAATAACATCCATTTCTATAACTAATGAATTGTTCCTTATCCCAAGTTCCAAAGCCTATTCGGCAAGGGAGATCTGAATAAGAGATGGGGTACTAATATAACCCAATCCCTTCATTTTACACAAGAGAAAACTTAGTGTCTGAGAGATAGCCAAAAATGTGAAAAACAGGAACTTTGGGGTGAGATCGGTCTAATACTGAATGTTGATTCTACTACTTAATTGCTATAATACATGAGACAAGTCAATTAATATCTTTGAAGTTTAATTTTCTTATCTCTAAAATGGATATAACACTGTTAAACTTACAGAATTATTATCAAGAATAATACTCAAATACTTCCAATTCACCTGAAATAAATTTCAATTAATTTTTTAAAAAATTTATTTCTACTTTATTTGCCCAAAGATGCATTATAAGTAATTAACAGCTCTACAATCGGGTACAATCAGGTGGATCAATATACATCCCTAGTTAGCAACTCATCTACAGAGAACTTATTGTTTTGTATGTGTGTGACAAAAAATAGCATTAGATGGTGAAATTGCAAAAAAGTTTGGTGGAAGGAAAATTTCAAATACTTTTCAAAGGAATTGCTGCTACTTTTATAATATATTTTTCTTGTCTGATTAATGAGAAACTTTTGAGACAATTTAATCTATCCAGGGATGTGAATGCTAGTTTCTATTTTTCAAGCTTGATTACAGAAGAACTTCTAAAGCAGTTTAATATGTTCAGGGATGCTAAACAAATATGCCAACATTCATTTTGCATTTATGTTTGCATCAGTTAAAGGAAGAAATGTAGAAATAAACAGAATTTAGAATTTGTTCTCCTTTTTTTTAAGAACTAAGATACTTCAGTGCATTTCTTTTTTTATAGAGGATTCAAACTCTTAACTGAGATAAATGTATTTCAGATTGAAGTTTTTAGTAAATTTACCAAGCAGTTTATGGGTTGGCACTTTGCCACAAAGTGATCTATAACCTTATAGCTCACTATTATGCAAATACAAATTTGCCAAGAAGACATATGTTCTAAGATTTTCTCGAAGGACAATCATGTATTTCAAATTTTGAATACAAAATTATGTTTGACATTTAATTTAAACCTGGCTTACCCTTACAAATAAATAATACAAAATCTGTCTTGTAGCACTTTGGTTGAGGCAAGTGGTTTTCATCCTTTTTTTTTTTCAGGTTTAGTCCTTTATATCTGCAGTACATATCACATATGATGCACATACACATTTATATGCATGTGTCTTCCTGTAGATACACGCACACACATATATAATTTAGAAGCTCCTCTTAAGACAAGCATAAACACTGCCTCCTTAAAAACATATTAAATGTATTATATTTACATAAGTAAACATTTCTAAATTGTTGAAATTCATATATCCAATCACCAATAATTAATTCTACAAAAAAGCTGACAAGTTCATATGCATTCAAGCATGTTTTACAGGGGATTAATACTTGAGAATGACAGATGAAATGTAATCAAGATTAGATGTGAGTAATTAATCTGGGAAAGGTCAGTTTGGGGAAAAAAAAAAAAAATTCCTTTCAGTCTTCTTAAATTTAGAAAATAGGGGTCAGTTCCACAGCTCTAGTATACAACATTTCTCATCACTCACTCTTGTATCTACTGAGCTACTCTGATGCAGATACGGCCCACTGTTAAATCTCAATGGTGTCAAATCAAGCTGAACAATAGTTTAATATCTGAAAATATGCTGAACGCTATGGACTATTTACAGTTTTTCTAACAATCAAATAAAGGCCTGGCAAACTTCATTTTGGTGTGCTAGGTAAATCAGCACACACGTTAAGCCAGATATATTACTTAAAATGTATTGCAAATTTGTAGTTTGTTCTGCATTGTATTAGAATTTTCACTATCGGATTAAATTGCATAATGAATCACCTCCAAAGAATCTATTAGTTTGTAATATAGAGTAATAAAATGTATAATATATGAAGTAAAAAATTCTCATATTTTAACCTTATGCTAAGTAAAAATAGCAGGTAGAATGGACTTGTATTTATGAAAGTGTTAATGTGTTGGAAGGAAATTTAGGCATATTGTAAAGTATTATTTAGTCTCTAGACTCTCTCTGCCACATAACAAGTAAACTTCACTGTATTCCCAACTCACTTGGATTTTCACTCATGGAGGTAGTTTAAGTTAGCACTTTGTGAAGGCATGACTTTTGGTATAATTTAAATGATTTCTAAAGTCAATTCAAAAATATATTTTCTACTTGACACCACTATAACTGACATTACCAACATCCTTCACTATGTCATAGGTTGTTTACCTATCTATTTATCCATACTCCCAACCACACAACCATCATTCATTCACCCATTTAGATATACACATTTAGGCATCCCGGAAATTTATCCATGCATATATTACTTTTTCTTAAATTTAGAAAAAATCATGAAGCATGCTAATATGATGAGGGATATAGAACCTAAAAAAAAAAAATCCAAAGTCCCTGTCATCACAGAATTTAAAGTCTAGGGGAATAGGAGAAAATTCAGGTATCGAATGAAAATTTGTAATGTGTTATATTCAGTGAAATGAGATGTACAGGCACTGAGATACTGGTATGAGAGATGGTCTGAAGGACATGGGTAGAACCTCTTGAAGAAGGGATGTCTAAACTAAGACAAGAAGATGGTTAGACAGGAATCAATATCAAGGGCGGCAGGTGGATAGGAATTAAAGAGGAGAAAGACACTAAAGATTTTTTATAACTTTCCAAGTGATCTATAATAACCATTATCAATACCACCTGAAGTTTTCTATATACCTGATATATTATACAAATTATATCCCTTAATGAATGAATTACAACAATGGATAACTAAATTAATTATGCCAATATTTACTTTTATAGATGAAAGTACAGGTGCAGAGAAGTTATGTGATTATGTTTCCAAGATCACAAAGCTAATGCAGAATTCAAAACCATGGATAACACTAAAGCCCATACTCTTTACCACTGATCTCTAGTAAAAGAATCACAATATTAAGCTACTTTGAACACACAAACCAAATATGTCCTTGGCTTTTGATTTGATCATCTAGCTGGGTTATACATTGATCCATGTGTGGATGTAAAATTTAACAGCCTTCCACTGAGCAATGTGGCACCAAGGTTAACCAACCAAATGTACACAATGAAAGATTTGCAAAATTTCTCTCTCTCTCTCTCATACATGTATTAATCTCTTTCTCTCATGCACACATATAACATATCTGGAATAGATTAAAAAAACTTAAAATTCAATAGAACAAAGACAACTGATTTAATAAAAATATAAAAATGTATATGAACAAGACATTTATAAAAAGATAAATTCAAATGGCTAATAAGTAACATGAAGAATGCAAATTAAAGCAACAAACTATCTGAAAGAGTGAAAATATCTAATGCTGCCAAATATATACACAAATAAATGCTCATGTATACTTGGAAACCAATTTTTAAATATCTATAAACATTTTAAAAGTGTATTCCCTTTTACTCATCAATTCTGCTTGCAGATTTCTGATAGAGGTATATTAATACTTTAGGCAGGTCCAAAGATGTTCACTGTTATTATTTATACATAAAAAGGACATATTCTAAATTCCATGAATAAAATAATGATTTAATAAACTGTTGTTTGTAATGCAAGATAATAGTCATAGGTCTGAAATATATGTATTTATATATTCTATCTATTTATCCACCTATCTATCTTTGGAATTTCTCCACGAGATAATTTAAACTGAAAAAAAAAAAAAAAGAAAGAAAAAACCATGTAAAACCATTTTCAAAAACATTTATATAACAACACATATAGATTCACAAACACTCACACACACACACAAAACTCCAAACTATACATTTCTGTAAGTATATTTCTATAAATGCATTGTAAAGAAGAGTGTTTTTACAAGAAAATGTTAGAAATGCACAAAAAAATAAATCTAACCTTTGTGAAAGGAAGTAAAATCTATAATGTTAAGTGAAGAGGGTATTTCACTTTTTACCTTACTTTTTAATGTTAAAAAAGGAATATTAAGTAATATTTGCAACAACAACAACAACAAAAACAGTGTCTAGATCTTTCTGGAATTTAGTTGTAATGTTGAGAGGAAGCAGACTGTAAATTGGGAGTTCTAAATGTTAGACTAAGCTCAGACGTTAACTGTGAGTTCCAAAGCTTATTCATGATACTTAACATTTCTGTGGCTCGCTTCTTGTTTTTGAAAGAAATAAAACATTTTAAAATATAAAGACAATGTGGATTGAGGAAAAATATTAGCAATCTTTTAATATCTTTAATTATCATTATTGTTAGTGAGAGATTTTAAAGTGGTAAAGAGTCATTTCTGTTTTGTATTTTACAATCACTCCTAAATTGTAGAATCTAATTATAAATTGATTTAGTAGTCTTCAGCTGACAAATTCTGTCATGGCCCAGGGGGATATAAATGCATATGATCAATGCTGCATCTTCTCAGTAAAAGGTTATCTCTGGTCTATGGCCATGCTACCCTGAACAATCCTGAGCGCATCTGATCTGAGAAGCTAAGCAGGGTCAGGCCTGGTTTAATACTTGGATGGGAGACCACCTAGGAAGATCAGTTGCTCTAGGTGTAAAAAATTTAAAAAAATAATAATAAGGGATTGTAAACTGACAAGGTCCTTGCAATCTGTGAGGTCAACCAAGGGTTACCTGGCCTAAAAAAAAAAGAAAAAATGTTATCTCTGATCATCATTATGAAAGAGGAAGGTATCTGTTTCTTAATTTATGTTATTATAATTAAAATTCTATTTTTCATATATCTCTCATTTTTCTCATTTAAGATCAAAACTGATAATATTTCTTAGTTTTTCTTAATTTTATTTTTTAGTTTCAAGTATTCACAACACTGGTTAGACATTTATATACTTTATAAAACAATTCCCCTAATTTCTCTTTCTCTCCTCTGGCTCCCTACCTAGCCATTAATTAATGCTAACCACACTACCCATGCTGTGCTCCCAATCCCCATGAACATCTATCAACTACGAATTTATACTTCCTTAACCCTTCACCCCATTCTCCCAGCCCCCTAACCCTCTTCCCCTCTCGCCATCACCAGATTGTCCTCTATATGTGTGAGTCTGTTCTTGATTGGTTTGTTCTTTTTGTTCCTTAGATTCCTCATAGAAATGAAATCATAAGGTATTTCTCTTTCTTTGTCTGACTTATTTCACTTAGCACAATAGCCTCTAGGTCCATCTATGTCATTGAAAATGGCAGGATTTCATTTCTTTTAATGGTTGAGTACTACTCCATTGTATATATGAACCATAACTTCTTTATCAAATCATCTGTTGATGAACATTTAGGTTGCTTCCATATTCTGGCTATTGTAAATTGTGCTGCCATGAACATAGGGTGCATAGATCTTTACAAATTATTGTTTTGATTTTCTTTGGAAAAATACCCAGAAGTGCAATTGCTGGGTCAAAAGGTATATTCATTTTTAATTTTTTGAGAAACCTCCAGACTGTTTTCCATAGTGACTGTACCAATTTGCATTTCCACCATCAATGCATGAGAGTTCCCTTTTCTCCGCATCCTAGCCAACACTTGTTCTTTGATTTATTGATGATAGCCATTCTGACAGGTGTGAGGTGATATCTCATTGTGGTTTTAATTTGCATTTCTCTGATGATTAATGACCTTGAACATCTTTTCATGTGTGTATTGGCCATCTGTATTTCCTCTTTGGAGAAATATCTATTTAGGTCTTCTGCCTGTTTTTTAATTGGAATGTTTGTTATTTAGTTGTTGAATTGTATGAATTCTTTATATATTTTGACTATTAACCTCATCAGATGTATCAGAAGTGAATATCTTTTCCCATTTAGTCAGTTGTCTTTTCATTTGTTGATGGTTTCCTTTGCTGTACAAAAACTTTTTAGTTTGATGGTCTCATTTGTTTATTTTTTCTTTTGTTTCCCTTGCCCAAGGTGATATATCCAAATATACTGTTAGCGATATCACAGAGTTTACTGCTTATGTTTTCTTCTAGAAGCTTTATGGTTTCTGGTTTTACATTTAAGTCTTTAATCCATTTGAGTCTGTTTTTGTATGTGGTATAAGAAAGTGGTCCAGTTTTTCTTTCTTTTTTGCATATATCTGTCCAATTTTCCCAGCACCATTTATTGAAGAGACTGTCTTTATCCCGTTGTATATTCTTGCCTCCTTTATTATACATTAAGTGAGCGTATAGGCATGGATTTATTTCTGGGCTCTTTATTATGTTTCACTGATCAATGTATCTGTTTTTATGCCAGTTCCATGCTGTTTAGATTACTGTAGGTTTAGAGTGTAGTTTGATATCAGGTAGTGTGATACCTCCAACTTCGTTCTTCTTTCTCAAGATTGTTGTGGCTATTCAGTGTCTTTTATGGTTTCATATAAATTTTAGGATTATTTGTTCTAGAACTCTGAAAAATGCTTTTGGTGTCGTGTTAGGGATTGCATTGAATCTATGGATTGCTTTGGGTAGTATGGTCATTTTAACGATGTCAATTCTTAACCATGAGCGCAGTATATGCTTCCATTTATTTATATCTTCTTCAATTTCTTTTTTTCAATGACATAATTTTCTGAGAAAAGGTCTTTTACCTCCTTGGTTAATTTGATTCCCTGGCATTTTATTGCTTTTGATGCAATTGTAAGTGGGATTGTTTTCTTAATTAATTTTTCTTTCTGGAAGTTCATCATTGGTGTATAAAAATGCCACTGACTTCTGAAAATTAATTTTGTATCCTGCTACTTTACTAAATTCATTGATTAGTTCTAACAGTTTTTTGGTAGAATCTTTAGAGTTCTCTCTATATAGTATATGTCATCTGCAAATAATGAGAGTTTTACTTCTTCCTTTCCAATGTGGATGCCTTTTATTTTTCTTCTTTATCTTATTGCTGTGGCTAAGACTTCCAATACAATGTTGAAGAGGAGTGGTGAAAGTGGGCATCCTTGTCTTGTTCCTGATCTTAAGGAAAATGCTTTTAGCCTTTCCCCTTTGAATATGATGTTAGCTGTAAGGTTTGTCATATATGGCTTTTATTATGTTGAGGTATGTCCCCTCTATTCCCACTTTGCTGAGAGTTTTTGTCATAAATGGATACTGGATTTTGTCAAATGTTTTTTCTGCATCTATTGATATGAACGCATGGTTTTTATCTTTCAACTTGTTAAAGTTGTATATCACATTAATTTATTTTCAGATATTGTACTAACCTTGCATCCCAGGAATAAATCCAACTTGATCATAGTGTATGATATTTTAAATGTATTGCTGAATTCGGTTTGCTAGTATTTATTGAGGCTTTTTGCATCAATGCTCATAAGAGATATTGGACTATAGTTTTGTTTTTTTTTTGTGATATCTTTTTCTGTTTTTGGAATCAAGGTAATGGCGGCCTCATAAAAGAAGTTAGGGAGCATTCCCTCTTCTTGAATTTTTTGGAAAAGTCTGAGAAGAATAGGTGATAATTCTTTGAATGTTTGGTAACATTTACCTATGAATCCATTTGGTCTGGGACTTTTGTGTTAAGAGGTTTTTGATTACTGATCTGATTTCATTGGTGGTAATCAGTCAGTTCAGACATTCTGTTTCTTCTTGACTCAGTGCTGGGAGATTGATGTTTCTGGGAAGGCATCCATTTATTCTAGATAGTCCAATTTGTTGGCATATAATTGCTCATAGTATTTTCTCATGACTCTTTGTATTTCTGAGCAGTCGTAGTTATTTCTCCTCTTTCATTTTTTATTTTATTTATTTGAATTCTATTTTTTCCTTGATGAGTCTGGTTAAGGATCTGTCAATGTTTTTTATCCTTTCAAAGCACCAGCTCTTGGTTTCATTGATCTTTTGTATTGTTTTCCTAGACTCTATTTCATTTATTTACGCTCTGATCTTTATTATTTCCTTCCTTCTATTCACTTTGAGCTTTGTTTGCTGTTCTTTTTCTAGTTCTTTTAACTGTAAGGTTAGATTGTTTATTTGAGCTTTTTCTGGTTTCTTGAGATAAGTCTGTACTGCTATGAATTTCGCTCTTAGGACTGTTTTCGCTGTGTCCCATAGATTTTGAGTCATTGTGTTTTCACTTTTATTTGTCTCTAGATGTGTTTTTTTTTTATTTCTTCCTTGCTCTCATTGATTACCTATTCATTATTTAGTAGCATTATTTGGCCTCCATGTGTTTGTGTATTTTCTTTTCTTTTTTTTTTTTTTTTGTAGTTGATTTTTAGTTTCATACTATTGTGATCAGAGATGATGGTTGATGATTTCAATCTTAAATTTATTGAGACTTGTTTTGTGTCCTAATATGTGATCTATCCCGGAAAATGTTCCACATGCACTTGTGAAGAATGTATATTTTGTTGCTTTGGGGTAAAATAATATTTCTTGTTTTTGATGGATCCAGAGATCCTCTGAAGATGAAGAGAAAATAACTTTGAAATTTCAAACAAAATTTGGATTATTTCTCTACAAGGAAATGTTTAGGCTTTCCCATTTTATCCATTAGACTCTGTACTACTTGAAAGCAAGGATGCAGTCTTAGATATCTTTCAATTCCCACTGTTTAGCATAGTGTCTGATACTCATTATATGCTAAATAAATGCCCTAGCCAAGATTTAGTGACCGTATCTAAGGCTAAAGATCTTGGAATTGGGAGCCCACAAAATAATGTTAGAATCCTGGCCTTACTGCTTATAAAGTAGGCTATAAACAATTTATGTACCTGCCTAACTGTCTACTTCCTCAACTGTTAACTAGACATAATACTTACCAAATAAAGTTTTTGGTAAAATTAAATGAAGTAATTAACTGAGGTAGTTTATTTGGTTAAAGTGATTCTTAAACTGTATGCTTTGTACTACCTGGACACAAAAGATAAATAAGTACAGAAATTAGAGTCTCTACTCTCATGGAGCTACATTCCTGTAGGAAAAAAGAGGGAGATTAATTCAATGATTATATGAGTAATTGTAAAGAGAAGTACAGGGTATCTTAAGTTTTTCAATAGGTGTAGAAAATGTCTTTGTAATTATATAAACTTAAAGGCCAGACATGAAGTATGAGTGAGGCTTATCAAAGGAAGAGTAGGGTCACACAAAAGAGAAGACTAACGCATAGTGAGGGTGTACAGCAACATCAAGGTTAAGTGAAGGGCTTTGTGCACTTGAAGATTCGAAAGGTTAGTAAAGCTAAAGGACTCTGAGTAAGAAATGTAGTTAATTGAGATGACAGGGGCTAGATTTAGCATAAGATAATTAACGTACAAATAATTCTGCAGAGAATCAGGTTTATGGAAGACACTCAATAAGTTATAAAGAGGAAGAAGAGGATGGAAATAATAATGATGATAATTATAAAACAATTTTCTGAGAAAAAGAAATAAATAAGCATCACCCTGTATGATATATGCCGTAGAGTTACAATTTATGTTTGTATAGTTACTTAACATCCTGCTCTTCACTTTCCAAAAGTATAAGTGAGGACAATTCTAATCATCACCATCATCATGGAGGCAACTGATGATATCAATGGCTGAACTGATGGCCATGGTGGAGAGTTATTACTGTGATGATTTGCTTAGCTATGTATTTAAGTTTAGTAAGGAGTGAGAGAGAGGGATGGATAGAGAAAGCGAGGGAAGGAGGGAGGAAAAGAAGGAGAGAGAGAGAGAAATAGAGAGAATAATAGAATAACAGGGTCTGACCAGTGAGGTCTTTCATTCTTGATAAACTGATTTGAAACAAAAAAAGTGCAGATTTAATTGATTCTAAGCAATATTTACTAAATACCAATTTAAAATTCAGTCTGTGCTAAATGCTTTGCATAATGGCAAAACAAAGGGCACTTTTCTAAATACAAAAAATTGCCTGGGAATTGAATATCCTCTGGGGTAAAGACAAAGGAAACTAAAATTCTTGTTTGCAAACATATTCTCAATTATTGTGGCAATAATATCATGGCAAAAATTAACCCTACTTGTAATATCTAGGAAGTTTTGGACCATACTACTCCATCATTAGTTTGAGCTTCTTCCGGAAATAGTTAAATCTCATTTTAGCTTAAAAATATCAGCAGTTCAAATCAGTTATAAAAACATTTCATCTAAAAGCATATGAGCACTCAAAATGTCATGATGTTAATAATTATTGTCAACAGGCATTTTGAATTCAACATTACATTGTATGGTTTACGGAATTCCTATTTAAGTGTTCTCTACACATATACTATTGTAAGATATGGCACATCAATTGCAATGGCAGCAGAGCAAACCTTCAATACTAGTTTGTTTCAAGTTGACCAGAATTGTGCAAAATAAAATGTCTAACCTACAACCTATCTGATCCTATTACTGGAGGTCTATGATTACAGATCTGTGACCTCAGAACTACAGGCTAATAGATCCCAACTTTATAGCACACATCACAAAGTTTCTCAGAAAATTATGCTTTGCTTTAATCATATGCTTTTTCAAGTTGCAACTTATCCAGAGGGGGGAAAAAAGTTGGGTTACATATTCACTACCCAGTCCTGCATAATAAGAAAAATGTTAATTATCTAACAGCATGTTCACATTTTCTATTAGTTGGCAAGTATAGGATTTTGGCTGCTATCGCTTCTCCAATAGGTATTGGAGTTTTACACATTTGTTATCAGCACAGAATTTGCCTTGTCTAGTTGTACTGCCTACATATTCCACTGTTCCAGGAGTCATTTAAGCATATAATAAATTGAGTTTCAATGAGCTGGAACCTCCCGCTTCAGCCGATTTTTCAGCAAATTATTTTCCAACTGTATTTTTGAGTTTTTCCCACTCCTGAAAAGATGGCTATAATGGCCACATATTTTATATGCCAATTCTAAAACCATTTTAATCAGCTAGTTATTATGCATTAAGTCAGTGATGAGCAAATTTAAAAAGGGTTCAAATCACTCTATGGAATGGCAAGTATCTTTAATAGACTTCATGTTCTGGCGCTAAAGTTGAATATGACAAAACAAGGCCAATATATTTGGGGCTCTGCCATAGAGCAGGAAAAACACTGGTTTGCCATTTATAATATACTTTGTGCACATTTATGTTCCAACAAACATCACCGGAGTATGAAGCAAGTATTGTTGTTTAAGGATCAGAGAACCCCAAACTTTGATCTCGTTTAATCACTTGCATCGGTTCTCGTTCAAAACCAAGTTCTCTCTTGAAACAAAATATATGAAGGGTATTCAAATAAACCAGATTGAGAGGGATATTGTGTTGTGGATCACTGGTTTATCCCATTAAGGATTATATATACTTGGCAATGGCCTAATTGAAGATATAGATATGTGTGTATAGCTATCTATAACTATAGCAATATCTATATAGATAAAGCTATATGTACAATATAGGTATATATCTATTATCTACATATTCATATATGTTTACATACATATGTAAATATGTTAAGATATAGCTAACATTAGTTGTATATAGAAAATATACCAAGCACTTTATTATCTATTGTTGCCATTTGTCTTCTGTATTTCTCACCATACCTTACCTTTCTTTTGATATCATGCCTTCTTTTATTTGAGAAATTCTTTCCACTTCTATGTAGACCCATAAGGAATGACAGAAGATGACAAGTAATACAGGTAGAAGTAAAGTAAAGTGCACATTAAAAAGTTTGCAGGCTCATTGAAAGAAGTCAAACATGTTATATTTCAGGCAGAGAGTAGAAGAAAGTTGCATTCAAGAGCTAGCAAATGTTAGGAAAGAGAAAAGAAAACTGATAAGATTCAACAGCTGGGAATTTTCTGTAGATATGCCTTAATTTTTGCTGAGACACTCAAAGTGTGCTAAGCACTCTGGGGACCACTTAGGACTGCCCTCTCTATTCTAAAAGGAAAAGTGAACTCAGCATAGTATGAGTTCATGTGACCTCAGAACTACAGGTCATGCTGTCATTCAGCATGGTGGAGCTCTAAACATTAGCAATTCATGTAAACTTAGATAACTTACTAATCTTGAATCAACATTTCTTTATCAGTACAATAAGTGTACTGAGTTAAAGGATCTCAGTTCCATTGTTATCTCTAAAATTTTTGTCTTTCATTTGGGAAGGGGGTCATTGTGTTGCTGATTATCATAGTCAAGTTCACAAAACTAATAGATTGTATAGGCTAAGTTTGAAGCCTGTTGCTGTTGCTGTTGCTATAGTTTAATGCCACCAAAGCCAAAACTCCTAACAACCTTGGGGGACTGCTCACCAGGACAATGTCATTTGTTCTGAAGGAGTGCATAGCATAGCTAGATATGGAAAATAACCCACAAATAGAAAAATGTCCACAAAATGAAAGCTTTAAACAAATTGCCTTCTTATATACTCATTCTTGCATTTCATCGTTTTTACTTTTTTAAAAAAAATTTATTAAATTAATTGGGTGACATCGATTAACAAAATTATATGTGTTTCAAGCATACAATTCTGTAATACATCATCTGTATACCGCATTGTATGTTGACCACCCAAAGTCAAGTCTCCTTCCGTCACCAAATATTTGACGCACTTTACACTTTCCTACCTCCTCCTCACCTGCATTTCCCTTTGGAAACCACCATATTGTTGTCTGCATCTATGAGTTTTTGTTTGTTCATTTGTTTGTTTGTTTGTTCTTGTATTGCTTTCAATTTTATATTCCACGTATGTGTAAAATCATATGGTTCTTGACTTTTTCCATGACTTATGTCTCTTAGCATGATATGCTCAAGATCTATCTATATTGTCTCAAATGTTAGTATTTTATTTTTTCTGATGGCTGAGTAGTATTCCATTGTATATATGTACCACATCTTCTTTATCCAATCATCTATCAAAAGGCACTTCGGTGGTTTCCATGTTTTGGCCACTGTGAATAATGCTGCAATGAACGTAGGGGTACATATATCTTTACAAATGAATGTTTCAATTTTTTTTTTTTCAGGTAGATACCCAGAAGAGGAATTGCTAAGTCATATGGTGACTCTATTCTTAATTTTTTGAGGAACCTCTATACTGTTTTCCATCATGGCTGTACCAATTTACATTCCCAACAGCAGTGTACAAGTGTTCTTTTAAATGGCATTTTAAAATTATTTTGTTCCATCACCAACTGATCTCCTAAATTCTACTCTTCTGTTTGTTCCATATTGCTGTGTTTCTTTTCTTTTTTTCCTGCTTGGAGCACCATGTTCACTCGCTTTATCTATGGATCATATATATTTTCATTCTCCATGGAATGTTATTCTCTTTACTTGGTCTCTATGAAGTGACTATTAATGAGATGGTCCATCTATATCCTTCAATTCAACCAATTCAATTCCATTTTATTAGTTTCTTTAACTCACTTCTTTAATTTAGTTGGTAAATACAGTGAGCAATTACAGTATTAATAACTAGTTACTGTTTTACTGACCAATCAGCAGCCCATGCTCATCCTTGTGTGAGCATATGCTGTTTTCCTTAGGGGGTCTGTATGCTCCAGCACTTAGTACAGGGCTCAATAAGTAACTGGTGAATGCTGACAAAATTAAGGGATGCATTTACTTTCCCTCCCAATATCTTTTTCCAGCAACTCATATCCATTTCTTCATTTCACAAAATCAAGAAGAGGGAGTAAATATCTTTATAGTCATCCAAGTGAAAAAGGTATAGATGGCTCTGTTAAAGACAAATCCAGTCTATGGCCATGCAACCCTGAACAAGCCCGATCTCAACAAGCCTGATCTTGGAAGCTAAGCAGGTTCTGGCCAGATTACTATTTGGATGGGAGACTACCTAGGAAGACCAGGTGCTGTAGACATTAAAAAAAAAAAAAAAAGAAAAAAAAAAAAAAAAATTCACAGCTCCAAAATAGTGTCACTTGTGCTAAAGCCCATGATACCAAACCTAGATTTAATACCTGATTTAACCACAGCTTCAAATGCTCCCAGAAATATAATCTTAATTAACCAATCTGGAATTTTCTGTCAAATACCAGTCAGATAATCTTTCACTCGAGCCCTCTCCATTCCCCAAAGGAAGAAGAGGCAATCTGCATGAAGAAATTTGCCTTCCCCTTCCTCTTAAAAAAAAGATGTCCTAGTCTAAAAATAACTCTTACTGTTCTTTTGCTAATAACTCTCCTTCCTCATTCTTCTTCCTATAACACTCTTCTTCCTATAAAATACCTTCCATTTTGAACAGCCTCTCAGATCACCCTTCTTTCTACTTGCTGGGTAGGATGCTGCCTGATTCATGAATCACTTAAAGCCAATTAGATCTTCAAATTTACTCGGCTGAATTTTGTTCTTTAATAGTTCTCTATGCTCCATTTTTCAGCAAATAAACTGGTAGGTTGCGAGACATGCTTAAAATAAATGTTAACTTAAATTTCTAATTTACTTTACCCATTAAGTAATCTGATCATTTGGTCCTACTATCATTCAACAATATCACACTAAATGCATACCTAAGACGTCCCAATGATACTTCATTGCTACTAATATAAAATCTAAACTTCATAGGACCACAATTTCCCACTTGATCTGGGAGCCATATATCCGTTTGAAGTGATGTGAAATTCCACCATTTTCATCTTCATTCTCTATTCTCCAGATACACTAGCTTTCCTGCATTCTCAATTTTAAAAAGCTTAAATCCACACATGTCTTGGAACTAGCTCTCTCATGGACCTTAAATGCTCTCTCCCTAAGTCTATTCGTGGCTAGTTTTTCATTTCACTCTCTTTCATTAGATTCTTGGTCTTGGCCAAAACACTTCCTCCTCGAAGAAGCTTTTTCTATTCATGCAAAATAGCTACCCAGCCACTATCTATCTTATAAACCTAGGTTAAATTTCTTTGCAGAATGTTTAATGATTTCTTGTTTGTTTGTGTCTGTCTCCCTCACCAGAATACACATTTTATCCTAAGCGGTGATTAAAAGTGTGGGTTGAAGAGTCAGACTACTGTAGTTTTAGTACGGACACCAACGCTTCCTAGATAAATAACTTCCGGAAAGTCTAGTTCCTTCCTTCTCTAAGATTCAGCTTCTGTCTCCTCTCTTTCATTCTCTTTCTTTCTGTCTCTCTCTCTCTCTCTCTCTCTCTCTCTCTCTCCACACACACACACATAGACCACAAATGAGATAAAAATAGCATCTTTCTCATAAGGTTGCTATGAGGATAGGGTGATGTACAGATAACACATAGGTCTCAATAATGTTACTCATGATTATTCACCACAAGATACCCAGGACTTATAACAGTGCCTAGAGTCTTATAACTTGATAAATATTTACTGAATGAATAAATGAATGAAGGCAATAACATTACTGTGAATGTCATTTAAAAAATAAACCCTTCTTCCTATGATCTTTCTCTGTTTCTGGCCATATTCTCTCCCATCTATTCAGTGGTTTTTCTTTACCAATTTCTCCCCTCCCTCTCTTAGCACCTTATACACTCACCTGGCTCTGATTATTTGCTGCATGTCAACACACTCCTGATTTCCCCATCTTAGAAACAAACAAACAAACAAACAAACAAACATCTCTATGTACCCTTTTCCTCTTTTTTTTTTTTTTTTTATGGCCTTGAAAGAGAAGCTAAACTTGTCTCCATTCATTCCTAAACCTATTATTACATAATGGCTTCTATTGCATTACTTCCTGGGGTTGTTGCTAACAAGATCACCAAAAAATATATTTATTCTTAGATTCACTAGATAATTTTCAACTTTTATTTTACTCAACAGTTGTAGTTTACCCTTTAGATAATGCATAGGCACTGAAGGCAGAGAGAACTGAATTAAATTATGCTTTACACATTAAGGAATTTTGAGGCCTTGGGCAAATTGCTTAATCCTGAGCTTCAATCTCTTCAAATGCAAAATAATAATAGAACTGATCTACCTCGTTATTTACTCACCATGTATTTATCAAAATCCTGCTCTGTGTCAGGCCAAGGTGTAAGCACTGAAGTCATATCAGTGAGCAAAAGAGATGGAAATACTTACTCACATGTGTCTTATAATCTAGTAGTTATTAAACAAAATGAACATATTATGTAATATGTTAGTACTTGATAAAGGTGAAAACAAATTAAATATGTAATGATGAGTGAGTGGGAAGAGTTGATATTTTAGATAGAAGGATGGATTTTAGATATGGTGGGCTTACTTGTAGAAGTAACATTTAACCCGATAATTGAAGGAAGTGTAACTACTAGTAGAGGGTACAGGTGGCGATGAAGGATGTTTCGGGCAGAGGGAACAGCAATAACAGGGCCTTGTTGGCCATCACCATTTTTTTTTTTACCATGACTAACACGGGAAGTCACTGTATTGCTTTGAATATGATCAGTTTTACTGCTGTATTGAGACCAAGGCAAGAGAAGTAGCAGGAAGACCACTTAAGAAACTATTACAGTAAACAATGTGGAAAAAAAAAAAAAATGGTACTTTAAATGAGAGTGATAACAATGAAAATAATGAGAAGTGATCAGATTCCTGATATATTTTAAAAGTAGGATTTCCTGATTAGATAAATTGAATAAGGAAGAAACAGCAAGGACAATTCAAACTTCCCCTTGGGTAACTGGAAGAAAGCATTACTATTTACCATACTAGGGAAGATTTCCAGAGGAACTGATTTGGGGAAGGAGGTCAGGAACTCTGCTTTCTTGTTTTGTTTGAGATGGCTTTATACATTTAGGAGTAGACCGTGAATATGTGACTTTAAGGTTCAGGAGAGATATCAGGATTGTAAATAAAAATTTGTGGGTCATCAGCATATAAATAGTATTTAAAGTCATGACACTAGATAGGAACAGGAAGAGAAGGAGTAAAACTAAAAAGAGGTAAAGAGAGGCAAGGACTAAATCCTGGGAGACTCCACTGTTTAGAGGATGAGGGCACAAGAAACCTGAAACAGAGACAGACTAAGCAGTCATAGAGTTAGAAGAAAAAAAAACAGGAGAACAGATTTTCCTAAATGCCAATTTAAGAAAGTGTTTTAAGGAAGAGTGACTATTTAATTGTGCCACCTCTGCTGAATGGCCAAGTATAATCACAACTGAAAAAAAAAAAAAACCCACAGGATTTAGCGATGCGAATTAATTAACGACCTCAAGAAATGCAGTTTACCATGAATGGTGGAGAGAAATACTGGAATGATATATACTCAAGAGAGAACTGGTTTTAGGTTAAGAATGTGGACAGGATTCATGATTGTAAGTTCTTCCTCCCAAACACCCAAACACCCAAACACCACTACAGCTACTATAGAGTTTTTGTCCTTTAGCCATTTAGACATAAATTGATAAAGTAGGAAAACAGGAGAAAAGAAATCAGCAACATTATAAAGATGGAAATCTGATGGAAGAGGAAAAAGAGATTTATCAGACCCTAGACAGAAAAACTGTAAATCATCAGGGGAAAACCTAGAAACTAACATGATTTAACACCTCAAATTGTTGAATACAATCGTTCTCCAATATCGACAGGGGATATAGTCTAAAACACCCAATGGATATCTGAAACCATAGATAGTACAGAATCCTTTTTCTTATACCTATCATAAAGCTTAATTTATAAATTAGGCACAGTCAAAGATTAACACAATAATAATAAAAGAGAACAATTATAACAACCTACTGTGATAAAAGTTATGTGAATAGCTTTGGGGTCATTATTAAGTAAAATGAGGGTTACTTGAACATGAGCACTGTGATACTGCAACAGTTGATCTGATACCTGACAGCTACTAATGGCTACTAAGTGAGTAAGGGGCGAGTGGTGAATACAGCATGGATATGCTGAACAAAAAGCTGACTCAGGATCCAGGCCCAACAAGGCCAGAAGGCTCAAGATTGCATCACAGTTACTCAGAACCATGAACAACTGAAAATGTATAAATTGTTTATTTCTGAATTAAAAAAATATATATATTTTCAGACCAAGGTTAACCATGAGGAACTGAAACTGGAAAGTGAAACTACAGATATGTGAGGACTACTAAATATGTGTTTGGAATGCTTAACTCAGAGAATCTCAACACTCTCTAGAATGCCAGTTCATAATATCGGCACCTACACGTTGTTGACTTAAGAAACCAAACCTGTAGAGAATTTTTATAACAGTTTAGTTGAACCAAACTGATGACAATGTCAGAAGGAAGATCGCAAATATTTTACACATTTAGAATTAAGGAAGGAACTAAGGAATATCACATGAAGGTGTAAGAAAGCAAGGCTGGGATGAGTTTACAGAATAGTCAAGATTATGAGCTCTCTTGAGGGTGGTTACACTTCTGAGGGGTCTGAAGGAGACGCATTTCAAAGGTGTGGTAATCTAGATGCACAGAAACAATGGACAGGGCTGGCCTAAGGCAAAGATAAACACTTTTACTAAAGAAGTTAGCCTGGGGCTACCCATCATGACTCCCCATGACCTGCCCAATTAGGAATTTATGATCAGATACCCTGAGAAGCTACTTTCAGTCACTGGTCCTGTCAGATTTATTATGTAGCTCCTAAACATTTGAAAGAACATTCTCTGGGGAATCTGACCAATCTAAGAATAATTATTAAAAAATACTGATCTAAGAAATGTCCAACAAATGGCTTACCCAGTTAAGTACAGAGTAAACCCCAAAGTCTCCAAACACTATTTGTGTACTCACACCTGCAAATTACCTCTTAACTTTCTTAACCTAATCATGAGCAGACAATGAGGACTATCAAACATCTGAATAAATTCTCCAATGTAGAAGATAGAGACCAAAAGAAAATACAATGAAACATTGATGAAATAGAAATTGTTCAGAAAACTGTAATTAATATCTCAGGTTCATACAAGATTATGCCCTCTCCTATAACAAAATTAAAATGTTATTTTTTAAAGATTGTTTAGAGAATTAAAATAACCCTTGATAATTAAAAACATAATGGGAAAAATAAAAAAATATATATATAAATCAAAAGGAAGATTAAAAGATAAAGTTGAAAAAATAATCCAGAAAGCATATCCAAAAGACACAATAATGGAAGACAAGAGAGAAAAGATAAGAAAATTAGAGACATGACAATATTACCTCACATTCAAATAAGAGTTCCAAAAAATTGAGGGGGGGTGGGAACAACGATAAAAATAATTAATGAAAAATACTTTGAGAAAATTTCCAGCCCTAAAGAATATGAGTTTCTGGATTAAAGGTCTAACAGACTGTCTAGAACAACTAGTAAAGTAGGTGAAATTCCAAAAACATAATGAGAAAAATATTCTAAAATTTTCCAAAGAGAAAAATATAGGTCATATACAAACATTAGAAATCAGAAGGAAGGGTGTGAGATTTCTCAACAGCACTGTCAGATGCTTGAAGACAATGAAGTAACATCTTTAAAATCCTGAAGAAAAATAATTTCCAACTTGAAATTATATACTCAGCTAAAATATATGTAGAATAGAGCCATTTTAAGTCACATAAGAACCTTAAAAATTGCATTTCCCATGTTTTGTTTTGTTTTGTTTTTTTTTAAAGAAAGTTACTGGAGAATGTACTTCATCAAAATAATGGTATAAAACCAAATAGAAGAATGTATGGATTACAAGATACCTGAGCCAAGAGACGGCCTAGTAGATTTATCAAGATGGAGAACAAATAGAAATATTCCATTATACCATTTTGCTACTCTCACATCCCCATATACTCTTAAACAGTAGTCATATTCTAGTTCTCAATTTGTGTTGTGCTTTCCCTCTTTATGCTTTGCACATGTTCCTCCAATGCCAAACGATGCTTATCTATCCCCTAAGCATCCCTTAGTATTTAGTACAGACATACCTACCCTTGTACCTACTACCAAAATCCTTCGGTGATGCCCTACTTGAGAAAAATGATTTTGCTCTGAGCTGTCCGAGCCTCTGAGGAAGCATTAAATATTCTGTACTCTGTCTCCTTACAAGTCAGACTCTTGCTTACTGAACTACACATCCCTTGAGGGCAGGGGCCATGTAATATTGTCTTTGTATTTCTAGCATCCAGTCTGATACTCGATAAATATTGAATGAGTAAATGAAAGAACAGATTTAATTCATTATTTATAGGTATGCATCTGATTAAGAAGCTCATTAATTTTCTAAATGGTAACATGACTAAAAATAATGAGATAGTATATATCTCTGTAGCTACCACTTATTAAATGCTTATTACACTCAGTAAGTAGCTCACTCACAGTGTCGTATCTATTAAGTCATGGCAGAGTGTTTTGAACTCACATCTGTCAAACTCCAGTATCCAAGTTCTCTATTACTATGCAGCTCTCTCTTCTGAGGAGAAATGAGAAGTTCTAATGGACAAATACATAAAGGCTAATTAGGACATCCTCTGTTAAAGAAAGAGAGATTTTGAAGCAAAAAAAAAAAGAGTCCATAAACTCCAGTTGTTTGAAAACAGACAAGGCAGCATTTTCTCTTTAAAATGTTGGGGAAAAAATAACGCCTTTCTTCCCTAGATGAGAGTTTATCTGCCAAAACTAATCCTGGAGTGAGTTTTATGACCATGTTATAAACCTCTGTAAAGTAAAGAATGTAATAGAAATGCTGACAGAGCCCTGCTTACGATGGGTTTAGAAGGCACAGCTATAAAACAGAAGTAATTTCTGGAATTTGGAAATTATGCATGACTGTAAAGACAAACATATTTGCCATAAATTGAAGTCCACACCTGCATGGGGATATATTGGCTCCCACCTAATTCAAGGTCAGCAAGAGCTTTAAAACAAATTCTATTAAACTCTCATCAAGCTGTTCAAGTTAAAATTACAGAGAGAGAAAAAAAAAAAAAACAATAACAAAACTCTGCAGAACATTAAATCATGCAAAAATTTTCAAATAAACTTAAATTCAGCTAAGAGAAACTAGGAACAAATCCCCTCTTTAAAATGTTTCTCCTAAAACAGCAAAAGAATCCAATATTCGAAAGCAAAAATAGCAAGAGCTTGTTAGTATTTCACAAACAAAAAAGAAAAACTATAAATCTGGTTACACAGAAATTGATAGCGAAACAATTTATAAGTAGTTCAAACAGTTGCTTATCATCATAGGTCTTTTTGATGGAACTTAAAATTCCTGTCTTCCATGGCTGGGGACCAGGGGCCTACTAGGGAAGATTTCAAAAGACACAAGGTTAGTAGTCTATTAACACTCCTATTGTGAGTTTACTCCTACTCAGGCACACATTGTTATATATTTTCTAGCTTTTTTCTATGTGCCCTATGGATCCATGCTCTATAATTCTAACCTTTGTGATCCTTTCGTCCCCATCCAAAAAATATATGTGAAGTATATGTGAAAGATCTTAGGTTCTGGAATCAAAGAGAACTGTATTCAAATCTTGTTTTTGTATGTAACTGTGTAAGATTTGACAAGTTATTAATTTATCTCCAATGCTCACTTATTTGTAAAACAAGATCAATATAACTTACTTATATTAACAGAAATGCCCAGGGAAATCCAGTTTTGCAGGCCAGTGCCCTTCTTGTTTGGGCACATGGTAATGAGAGTTCTTATCTACTTTAGTTATCCAAATATCTAAATACTTAGGTGAAGACAATGTCTTAAAAGCAGACCCTTAGATGACAATGCAACTTGATAAATGTAGATACCAATGCCACATTTGAAATCTAAAAGTTTTTCTAATATTTTACAATGCATAGTTTTTAAAGTATTGGTGGGTTACTTGGGTCTGGGCACACCAAGTCTCCAAACCTTGGACAGGTTTGATGAGAGGTAGGACTGAAATCAGAAAATTAAGATCCCCATTATTATCTCCTGAATACACCTGAGACAATGGGACAAACTAGGCACATGCTCCTATTGTAAATGATTATTCATGTAAAGTCTGCGTTCTCTGTTTGATCCTGTTGTTTGACACAATGACACCTGACATTTACCAGGTGTCAATAAATATTTGTTGAAAGAATGAGTGTAGTGCAGACAGATTATATCAATGGGTCTTTTGCTAGATGGGAAAGGGAATAGAAATGAGGAGATGGGATGTTTTCTTTTTTAATCTCTCTTTTATAACGATGAAACGAGAGCATGTTGGAATGCTGATGGGATTAATATAGTAGAGATAAATAGACTGATAACTGAGATAAAAGAGAGAAGTGACAGATCATGGTCTCTTTAAAATGGAGAGAAAACAGGTCCTAGAGAAGTGGACAGATTGGCCTTTGTTTCTAGGGAATCCACTTCCTCCATGGTCAGAAGAGGGAAGGAGAAGACAGCTCAGGAAGCAGGTAGGTTTATACTTTTATTAACTGGAAGTTGAAGTTGTTTTATGAGGCCCAATTACTGGGGGTCTAAAGTATATAAATATTTTAGGGTCTTTCTAAAACCAATTCAAAATTACAAAATTACTGATACTTAAGTATCAGTACTTGGAAGGAGCCTGTAAAAGTGAGTATTCCTAAATCTTAAATTTCATTAGTTTCATGGAAAATCTCTTTCACTGCCTGAAATTAAGTTCTGGCTCCACATCTCATTAGCTACGCAAATTTGGGCAATTTGTCAATTTCTCTGTGCCTATGTTTTTTCATCTTTAAATTGGCGACGGACAGGGTATCCATCTCGTAGGGTTTCAGAGGTGATTAGCTAAAATGACCCATATAAAACAAGACTGAAAAATTTATGCAAAAGATTAGAGATAATAATCAATGTAAAGATAATCCATGCAAAGCACTCAGTTACTTCTCAATCAATGTTGATTATTATTGTGTAGAGTCCCTGCCACATAGAGAGGATGCAATAGATGTTAGTTTCTATTTTAGCTGGATGAGAGGTAATTTTTAAGAGATCGTGTTGCACTTCATTTGAAATCTAAAGAATTCCTAGAGCACATTAGATTCGCAAGAAGTATTTTTACTCATCCCTCTCCCTGTTCCTCCTTCCACTTCTCCTTTTGCTTTTCTTCCTTTTTCTCTTCTACCACTAGAACTATATGGAAGCAAAAAATCCATGTAAACTTAGTAGAATGACCTCCCTGACAGACTGTCTAGAACAGGAATTCTGCCATTTATATCTGAAACGAAGAAGATTATGCACGTAATAGCAACTGAGCAAATTTTTGCTGGTAAAAAATTATTGACATTATATCATCCTTCATTGTTCAAGAATCTAATAAAATTCAAATGCTAACAATTATCTCAGAATCAATGGTGAGCTCGGTGACTTTGTAGCATATAGGACAACTTTCGTTCACTATTGTAGTCTAACTGTGAGAGCAGTGTAACCCTAACTTTGACTCGGCTGATATTCAGTAAATGCTTAGCGGTGAATGGTTCATCACGAGTGAAGGAAGGTAGCTATAAAGAGTGACTGACTGGCAGTTTTTACACACCCTGCTCAGCTCTAAGAGAAAGAAGGCCTACAAGGCATTCTCTATCAGAAAATGTTCATTTTGATGTCTGTCACCAAAAGAAATGCAAAACAATGCAAAAAAGATTTTCTCCCAGTATTCAGAACCCAAAAACTGTTCATTCAATTTTCTGCAATGGCACATACTCAAATGATGCATAAAACATTTAGCACTGTTGTTCTCCAGTTTTATTAATGCTTGCTAACTCATTTATTCTCATGATAATCTTGCCCGAAGCATCTCACTTTTTGTAAGGTACTAAAGTGACTTGGGTTGCAACCAAATCTGTGGTAATTAGTCAGCTGAATCTGGGAGAAATTATTGGGACACTTTGTTATTACATTAATAATTCAGAATTCTAAGCATTTACCTCAGAATATTTCTATCCACCATATGTCCATGCTGGCACAACTTGAAGGAATAAAATAGAATCCATGTAAATAATTTTTTTTAAAAAAGGCTCCTTTTGGTTTTGTTCGGTAGTGATTCCTAATATGTGTATTAGTAATAAGTAAAGCACAAAACAAGACATAAAAAAGTGATTTATGCTAATGGTAATGAAAACATGACTTTCTTCCTCTTTAAGACATTCTAAAAGCCTTTCTAAAAACCTTGAATGGTAATCTATTTCTCCTAAAGTTTGGGTGGAAATTTGAAAATATTCAAGTTACAAACTTAAACTAACAGCATTTAATATAAGAGTCAGGATAATAATGTACAAAATGCCAAATCACAATGAAGAAGATTTAAGCCTCAGTCTCCTCTAAAGCCAGATACCCGGGCTTTTAAAAGTTGCTGTAAGTGCTTTGCACATTGAAATTATGATTTGATACTTTGTATGGCATCTTATATCAGAAGTAAGAAGTAAATAGCATCTTATCCACCTCCTTAACAAAAAAGACTATCAATCTCAGGGAGGTACGTGACTGATCCAACTTAACTCAGCTAATTTGAGCACCATTATTGAAAGTAACACAATGAAAAGAGATGCAAAGGGAAAGACCTTGTAATCATGCACCAAAGATTTGAAATTCCAGCTCTATCACTTACAGACCTCCATGAGAAGTATATTGTGTGATGCATCACAATGGTAGTGTGTAGCCAGGAGGAACTTATCAAGTTAGCTTCCAGTTTTCATGTCAGCAAACAACCAGTGACCACATTGCCCTTTTCCAGACTGTCTTAGCCTTTGCATTCCAAAACCAGAAATGAAAGCAGCATTAGACAACTAGGATTCCATTTGAGATACAGCCAGAGGTGCTTGAGAAGAAAAGTGACATATCTATTGTTGCTATTCAGATAGGTTTGGTTCATAGACATGCCAAAAACTTGGTGGCCTCAGCTGTTTGGGAAGGGAAGGGGAGGAAGCCACAACAGCAAGGATAGCAGATAAACAAATCATCCCAAGGGCTTAGCACCATAGGTAACACTCTAACACATAATGTTTACTCACAGGAAATTAGTATATTCAGATTTCATCTGGGGCCAGTGTCAGTGTCCACGAGGATGTAATCTGGCACAGGGGAAAGAAAGGGTTTCCACAAAGTGACAACACTCAAAGTCAACCTATCTCTCAGTCCCAGTAAACCAACATTTGGGGACAGGCATAGCTACAGTGAGTAACAGGAGAACAGAAGTGACCGAGGAGGAAATTAGCAGAATAATAGACGAGTGTTGGGGTACCACCCAAGGAAGGTATGGTTTTGAGAGGAACTTAAGCTCCTGTGGGAGACAGGAAACCAAATGGAAGAGCAGTCATAGAAACGGTAATGCAAATAGCAAGTTGGAGGAACTTTAAGGGCTAGGCCCACAAAGCCTAATGCATTTCTACTTTGACCCATTTTTATGGACCATAGAAGCTTACGAAGGACTTCCTGAGTTCATCGGGAGAAACTCAGGAACTGGGTGTAGCTGAGCCTTTGGGAACCTAGTAACATGGAGTCCAGTTGAATGGGAGTTGAAATTAACATCCTACAAATCTCAGGCAAGATTTGGCCATGAATAGGATGCGATTAGAAAAATGAGAATTACTCAACAGATAAGAAAAACGCAGTTGAGTTTTATCTGAAATGAGTCTAATTATGTCTTGTCCTGCTTCTAAATTAAACACATCTATTCTACTTGAAATCCCTATTAAATAGGTTTTATACACAAAAGTAATAAAGATTTATCCAGGGATTATCATATTTTTCTGTTATTTCACATATCTTTTCCTAAAATGCATGCTTAAAACCCAGTGTTGAATGTGTTTGTGTGTGTGCATGTGCATTTTAGGAAGGTTGTAGCAGCTAAATATCAATATATTAAAGCTACAGCAAAGGAGTAAGAAACTAATCACTCTTACATACCTCCTATAAAAAAAAAATCCAGTCACTGAATGGGTCAACAGAAAATAAAGGGGATCACATGGAGAAAACAGATTCATCTTCAGAGTGGAAATTATTTGAAAGGTGGCACTAGATAATTACTTTTTCCCATACAAAAACAAGATTGATCTTAATATTCTCTTACATTTTAAAGTGCAGTATTACTCAGAATCCCCATCAGGGGCATAATGAGTGAGTCGCCATTATGTCATAAGATGAAAGAAGAAAAAATGGGGTAGGTCCAACATCAGTAAACAATAGATCAAAATTCAGGTGAAAAGCTTACTATGTATATTTTATATAAATTTATATTTTATGTTAATATTTCTACATTTATCAGAAAGTCATGATTAGAGTTATAGGAAGTGAACATTAGCAAAGGAAGTAATATAAAGAAAGTATCTCTAAGCAAGAATTTCCAGGGCTCACTGCAACTCTACCTTTATTAGCCACGAAATCTTGTTTCCTATAACCTTGCTTTGCCTCAGTTTCTCCATCTGTGAAATGGAGATTATAATTATAGGTCATCCCTCCTAGGGTTCATGAAAGGATTAAAATTAAATAAAATCATGTGAATACAGCTTTTACAATAATTCATGGCTGTCATTCAATAACTTTTAGCTATTATTATTAAGGTGAGTTTCAGTAAGATGTTCAGAAATGTACCAAAAAGAAAAAAATAAATAAAAAATAAATCATTTTAACAGCAGTAAATTAGAAAACCAGCATTAATATGCCCATCTGCATTCACTGCTTCTAAGGACTTGCTTACTAAATAAGATAATCCATTTATCAGACCCCTGTAATTAATAAGAACACAGTTCCTCTCTCTGTGCTCTTTTATCAGATATATGGCATTAGTGGCAAAATGACATGACAGTGATATAAAAATTACAACATTAACAGGCACTGAATAAATAAAACGTGAAGCAAAATCTTTCCTGGTGCCAAGAATAGAATAGCAGAGATGTGGATGGATATTTCAGAATTGAGTGTAGAACAGCAAATCATACAATCCTGGCAGAACACTAGAGATGATACTTTTTCAAAATAAAACTATGAAATATTGGTGGGGACATACAATGCTGCTATTTCATTGTGAATGACACAGCGAGTCGAATAAAGTAGCTGACTTATTAAAAACCTTATTACATTTTGAAGGGAGGTGTCTTCAGTGATTCTCTTTACCCACTATAGAACATGTGCTGTTCTACCAAAAAAAAAAAGAGATTGATTTTTATTTGACCCAAAATCAATTTCTTCCACACAAGGAGAGTATAGTCATTCCTTTGAATATACAATTTTCAACATATGCACTACCACTGGCACATGTCAGTGTTGAAAAGCGAGTTAATTTTTATAATCAATGACTATAGCTGTTTGTATTATTTGGAAATATAATTTTGTTCTGTTTAGCACCATTCTTTCTGCTGCATGTATGTGTTTTTCGTAAAATGACCAAGAGCGCAGATTTCCTCTCATTTTTCCAAAGACAGAATCATGGTATATTCCATGAAAAAAGGGGATGAGACAGGGAGATGTGAGAGGTTGGCCAGTTCTTTACGTCTGTATCTTTGTCTGATGGACTCCAAATATCTCAGTTTGGACACCTGTTTTTTTGTTGTTGTTGTTCGTTTGTTTTTTAATTGCTAAGAAAAATAATTAATGTTAGGTTTTGCTTACAGCTCTCTTTCTGATTGCTGGACTAAAATGAGCATAGTAATAAATATTCCCAGTTTTTCCTCCTACGCACCTATACACAAAAATTTCCATTTTGGACTCGTTTTCCTCATTTCTATCCACTGCATCACCTTCTTCTCTCACCACTACATCTATTAGTTCACACAAATATATGTCTTATTGGTAAACAGTAAGATGTTGGTTCCCCTTCTTGCCCTCTCATTAAACAAATGATGGGCTTCAAAAATAAAATACTTTTGTTTTTATTTTAGTGGCAACCTGATTTCTTTGAAAGATTGACAGAAGGTAATGACAGTTGTTGATAGCTTTAATTTAAGGCATCACACATTTATTGGATATACTTCATAAATACTCTGCTTCAATTTCCGTAAAAAAATGGTGCTTGGGCAACAATTAAGTGATTTCGAATTGGTTTCGCAACATTTGACAATTGTTACAATGTAACAGATTAGCCATCAAATAATGCAAAAAAAAATGATGTATAACTTAAAACCTTAAACTGTTTCTATTTTTTTAAATAGTGATTTTTAATCTTTCAGTATAAATTAAGAGTATAATCAAAGAAATAATATCTCAACAATCCAGTTTGGGAACTACAAATTTAAACAGTGTCATTGGCCTGATAAATATTCAGAAGTTTTATTTTATATATTTTAAAATTTGATTTTGGAACATAGCTATTGCCCATGTTACCGATTTTCAGTTTTTTAGCACCAAGACTCCTTAGAAAAAGTGTCACAGTAACATCAAACATAAAATGCATTTTAAAGCTGAAATCTGTTCAGTAAGTGTCACTACTGGTCATAACATTGACTAACTCATTTCTAAAATATTTGACAGTACTCAGCACATCTTTTCCTGAATATTGTCTATTTCCTTATTTTGCCTAGTTTTCTGAATTCAAGAGTATTTTATCACATCAATTTGCTATTCTTGTTTTTTCATTGTCTTTTTCTCACCCTTACAAGATTCTCTTTTGAATTAAAAATGAGGAGTTTAGAAAGTCAATTCCAAAATGCATGATCTACTACTATTGAAAAAAATTAATCTTCATAAATACAATATTTAACCAGAATTTCAGAACATTCTATCACTTATAAAACTCCAAATCAGTTCTGAGGAAGTCTTAACCTTGCAGGCTTTTATACAAGGTCCTTTTTAGGACAACAGTTCTTTCACAAGTAGGGCAATTCAAAATGGCTCAGTTACTATGTTCACATGCTCTGAACAGACAAATGAGCTTTAAAAATGTCTAATGAAGTGAGTAGGCAAGAGCTATAAGTACCCCTTCTAATGAAAACAACTTCTGTTCATCAGCTTCTTGAGCTTTTTATTGCTTTGAACATCTACAGAAATCCTTAGGATGAGATCACATTACCTTAATATAAAATGATGAGCTTGTATAACATCATCGAACTGCTCTGTCCACGTGTCCAGATAGTTTTGCATATAAATTTCACAAAGTATTTATGCCATTTAGAGTAAATTCTAGATTAGCCACGGTTCATTTGCTTTATCCTAATCTCTCAATCATGAATGGCTGACATCAAAATAGTCTTGTATGTCCAAATACATGAAAAACACTAAAAATAATCAAATATTATTAAAACTTTTCAATATATATTTTAAAGGTTTTTGAAACTTTACAATTAACTACTATGTCTATAATTATTGCTAATAATATATACATGACACACTTTTCACATTACATATTAATAAAACAGTTCATATAGAAAATGCAAATGTATTAGTTTTATATTTTCATATACATAATTTTTTCCTTAGATCTGCCTAAGAAAGCATTATCCTAAATAAAACAAATTCATATTTGAACAAAAGTATTAGCTGCTTTTCTTATTTATAATTTTAAATGTGTCTTTCTTCTGTTTTGTTCCAAGTTCAGATTGTCTTAGATGAAATAATAAACTAAAAAAAAAAAAATCATCTACCTAATTCAGACTATAGTTCCCTCTTTAATATATGGGATAGCAAACATTTTGGATACAATAGAAACTAGAAAACTTGTGAAAACTATGACTATTCTTCCCAGGAAACAGCATGAGCCGCACACACATGCACGTGCACACACTGCATTAGTTTTGAAACGTTTCTGCATCATGAATTAAGTATATCTGATCTGGAAGATTAATGTAACAATATGCTACTTTTTCACTATTAAGAATCTTATTTCTATCATCTTTCCTATTGTACTTTGATATAAACATCTGACCATAATTTGTGTCACTGAGAACGTGAAAGCTTAAGGGAAGAATTTGAAAATCAGCAGTAGAACTGTAAATGTGCCACTAATAGAACAATTTGGAATGAGTGCATTATCCGCATAGTCAAATACCCTGAAGCTTGGCAAGTTTTGTCATTTTCTATTTTTTCTTAAAATGTCTCCTAAAACTAAGACTATATAGTAATTATTGTTTTTTTTTAGTTTTAATAATCTCCTCCCTTTATCCATTTCTATCTATCTACCTACCTACCTACCTATATATATTTTTTACCCACAGGTACTTGAAGAGGATCTGAAACTGGAAGTAGCTGGCTTCCTGTTAATATAGGTCCTCAGGTTAAGGGCAAGTGTGCATCTTGTTGACTGAGACATGACACACCAGTCTAAGGAAGAAAAAAACACCTACTACTGATTTAATGACACATTCTATCTCTCTCTTGATTAAATAGCTAGTTTAGATTTTTTCAGTCAATGTACTCAAAAAAGATTGATGATTTTTCGATGGAATCAACTACTTTAAGTTTCACTGCATCAAAAGATCAAAAGTTTTCTGTTGGTGGCGGTGGTAAAAAAAATAGTCAAATAGGAACTTCCAAACAGGAGTTGAGAATGTTGCATGTCATTAGCTTATGTGACCTCAGTTCATTTTCATTAGAAGAGAATTTAATAATAGCATATGGATTTAGTATGTACAGTTGCATGTGGCTCCATATGGTGACTTATTGGAAGAGACTGTGTAATACACTTGTATGAAGCCCAGGAAGTATGATGGATGTGTTTGGGTTCCAGTTCTCTCATCTCCTGTCTGTAAGACCTGGGGCCAGATTTTTACTCTCTGTTCCTCAGTTTCTCTATCTGTTAAATGAAGAGAGAATAACCAATACCATATGGTACCCATATCATAGGGTTGTTTTGTAGATTAAATAAGTTCATTAATTCAGTTACTTTAATGTTTTAAGAACTTTACCTGACACACAATAAATACTACATAGGATTAGCTATTATTATTGAGAATTACTTTTAGCTATGAATAAAATTTTTTCAGGTTACAGGTATTGTTTCTTTTATAATTGTTACTGAAGTTATCTGTCAATGTTGACACAAATTTAAAAAGACAATTACTCTGATATTTATACCTAGACATCTTAGTGCTAATGAACTACAATTCCTATAAAAATAAAATGCTAGAATACATATGTTTTTTGTCACTCTCCGTGCTATTTAAGACCTCTATCATTGTCAACAATAAATGACAATACATTTTCTTTTTTTACTAATAAATGTGTGTATTAAAACATTTCCTTGGATTATATAATTAATCACTTTATTTTTCACTTTGAACTGTCAACATTTCTGGAGCTGTTATAATTTCTTCCAATTTGAGATTCAATTTCTGATATTTTCTCCCATGGTTGGTTAGTTTCTTATTCTCAAATAACTGATAAGCTTGACATGCCCTACTTAAAATTATTCAGGGATTTCCATATTTTTCTAATGCATGATATAATGCTAAAATATAAAAATGCCATGTCAGTCGCTCTCCACAAAAAGTGTTCTGTCTGTAGGAAATATTTCCTTCAATATTTTGAAATATAGTTACTCCAGAAACCTTAACAGTACATTCGTGTTGTGGAGATAGCTTGAAAAATAGATTCTCACAGGAAGAACAGCAATAACTTCATTTCTTAAGGATAAATGGGCTGTCGTGGTCCTACCCATAACACAAAATTAATTAATTTAATGCTAACCAACATAAAAGAATAGAAAATGTTAGCCACCTCATCACACTGAGCAAAATGGTGGTGTGTGTGTACACACACACACACACACACACACACACGATTAACTAAAAGGTAGGAGAATAATATATTTCCTTTATAACAAAAGATATTTCTTAGAGCATCTTATTTCTTTTTTTGAGAACTTTTCTCTATTTGTATAACTTTTCAAGATCTATTTCATGAAAAGAGAAAAATATCCACACATATATTTAATATACATTGTATCTTTTACTGTCTATGAATGTGATGCAGTATTAAATTAAGTCATTTTTAATCAGAAAAACTTGCACAGAAATATACTTAACAGAAAGTTCATCACAGTTTTGTCTATAATAACAAAATATTAGAAATAGTCTAACTGTTCAATGCCAGGAGACTTGCAACAAATTATAATAAATTCACATAATTAAAGAATAGGCAACTGCCAAAAGCATGTTGAAATATTTTGTAATTTTTCAAGCTTAATAGATAACAAAACTGTATTTATCTGTATTCATATATATATATATATATATACTCTTTTTAGTATAGTTTTAGATGTAGACAGAGACACAGTTATAAACATATATAAATTATTCTAGGCCAAGTGTTTTATATACATTATGCCAGAAGAACTGAAGCTCAGGGAAGTTAATTAATTTTTTCAAAGTTACACAGCTAAATTAGGATTCACCTCATGTGTGTCTGCTCTCTGGAGTACCATGCTAAACTCTCTACTTGTGGAATAAGAAAAAGTTATAATAAGGGATGGTAATTGTTTTTTTTTTTTTAACAGAATAATTTAATTAAACATATATTGTGAAGGAAAGGAAGAAAATTATAACAAAGTAATATTTTTCCTGATGAATACAAATGTAAATAAATTATTTAACTAAAGAAGTAGTTGTGCTTATTGTCTTATGTCCTTATAGATTTTAGGCAGAACTCACACTTTTGAATATCATTTATTGCATGTTTCATCAATATTGCAAATTAATATTTATACCTTACACTGTTTCATCATTTAAGGTTTTTTAGTCATTTGAAACATGATGCAACTTATAGCCTACACAACTTTTAGTTTTAAGCAATTTTACTACATTGGATGCTGATGTCACAGGCTTTCATTTTGGTGTTAAATCAAAATATAATCTATTCTCTGCATTTTTTAAAATGCAGATTTGGTGCACAACTTGTACAAATATAGTCAATCTTAAAGAACAATAATATGCTCTATAGTGGGTTATATGTATCTATGGACTTGTGAATATGCAAGCATGAAGTTAATCAAATTTTTATAGGTGAAAAAACAATAACGGCAAAAACGTATAAATACGTAATTTAGCAAATTTAATCCTGTTTTATTTCTCCATTTTATTTTTATTATTACTGTTTATTACTGTCTTCTATCTTTATTGTTGCTTAACAACAAATGACACTAAATTTGCATTGCTATATCTATGCCTTTCATAAATTCTGCAGAATTTGGCATGCAAAATGGCTGATAAACTTATGATAGAAAGAAAAGTCTCATTTTAACAAGTTATACTTGATGAAATCATATTAAAATTAAGAATTCACAAATGCACTTATATTTTCCTTCCTGCTTTTGATATTATTCTTCTTTGGGGACATATACTTGAGAAGGTCTTCAGTGATTCATACCAGTTTTACCTAACAAAGGATAGCTTTATTTTACAAAATATTTTCTAAGTGTCTCATTATTTTTACATGAATAAAATAGAACAGCTCTGGTATATTATTCACAGACTTCACTTTTTTGAGCAAATGTACTAAACACTTTTTAAAAAGAAATTAGACACCCGAATTCTGGCAGGTAATAATCACTACAGAAGAGAGGAAAAGAAAAGAATGAAGTAGAAGGTCCCTGTGCCCATTTAAAGGAAGCAACTGCAGTCCAGTTCTGGCCACATGGAAATGGAATACAGGCTCAATATGGCCACATCTGCAGATTCTTTGAGAGAAGATATTCTCATTTCATATGAAATCAGCCAATTTCCAAATGTTCACAAGCAATTCATTTTTTAAACATTGTTTAGAACAAACCAACTTTATCAATGGGATACATTTGTCTGGTGAGATGCTTTAAGTTAAAAAAAAAAAAAAAAAAAGATTTGGTAGCAATTTGCAAGGACATTCCAGTAAGGTTTAAGTCTGTATTCTACCTTAGTAATAATTTTTTAACTTAAATTCATAGATAGGCTAAAACCAAGTATATAGCATTAATCAGTATAACAGTATACATGTAAAAGAAAAGAAACATCAATTGCTAGAGTATTCATTTAGGAAAGTAAGATTTCAGGGCTTCATATGAACAAGCCATATATAAAGTTGACCAAGAGGAATATGCCTAAAAAATAGCTGAAACAGGGACAAACTGACCTCAGTGGTAATGGAGAACCTTAAAAGAATAGGTAGTTATGGACACAATGCATTGAGTTGAGAAATCTTGAGATATATATTATAGCATATTTGACAGATTATAAAGGGAGGGGAAGGGTTAACAAATATTTACATATCAGTTATTATCCATGGGGATAAGGTCTGCTCTTATATATTAATATTAAGTCTCTAAAACCATTTGTTTGCTTAGAAGGACAACATTTTGCTTAAATAATGAAAGTTTTTAATTCTTTGTAGGTTAGTCTGTTTGTTATAAGAAACTACATTTGTGAAAATATTTTTTGCAAAAAAATGTTTGTATTCCCTTGAAAGTTGTAAATTATGTTTGCCATTGTAGGTTGATATTATCCACAAACGGTCTGGAAAATTAATTCACTATGACCTCTCTGATCTAGCTTTAATAAACCTATATAAAGATTCTATCAGAATTTTTTTAATTAGGAGCATAACTAATGGCATATTTCCTCATTTAAATAAATATTAGCAAAATATAGTAAGTTTATAGCTTTAAAACATAACGCTTAATGCCCATTTGTTGCTATACCTAAAAGGCTGATATACATTAAACATGTGATGAAATAATTTAAACTTTTGAAGCAGAAATCTGTTAAAGCAAACATAATCTTGACCATTTACACAAAGGTATGGTATAAAAATGATGGGCTGTAATAACTACATTATCTACTGATAAACTACTCCTTAAATATCACATTTAATTCAAACAAATACATTAAGACAACATTAAATAATAAAAATGTATTCCTAGAAACTTCTTCCCTCCTAGTTTTGTCTTTTTCACATCTATTTGATTTTCGACTAGATACTTAATCTCTCTGTGCCATAGTTTCCTCACCTATAAAATTGGAATAAGAGTAGTTCTTTCATTTAATCTTTACTATTCTATGAACTACTCTCATTACACACACACAGAGTCGGTGTACCTGGTTTATAGTAAATGTTCAGAATACAATAGCTATTATTATTGCAATTAATCATTTTACTATTATTATATTGCTTTTGTAATCTATAGATATAGATATTTGGAATTTTCAATGATTCTTAGATTATTCACAAACAAGTTTGGTTCTTAGAAAACCCGTTTGAGTTTCCTCATTGAATTTATTTAGAAATGAATGGTGGAATTAACTGACTGTACTATTTTATTTATTAAAGAACTGTTTAATTCCTAAGTAAACATGAATGCTACCAGGCCAAAGAGCTCTTCAGTATTATTACCTAGATAGGCTGACCCACAGATTATGTTTGCATTTATATGGCGATGGTGGTGACATGCCCTGGGTAACTCTGTAAGACTGTGAGCTAAGGAAATTTCCATTTATTGAGTTTAAGTTCAGTGGCAATATTCATTAATAAAGTCATCAAAAATCACAGATATTAAACTATGGAAAAATATTAAGCACTTTTAGAGAAATAGTACTGGGCACAGTTTCAAGTTAACAATGGACATGCAACTTTGTTTATTCTCTGCATAATTCTCCAACAATGCATTTGAGATGGATTAATTTACATAATTGTAGTTATACTACAACATGAACATGTAGAAAACCATATGTAATTTTTGGAAATAGTTTTAGTAAACATTTATCCTCTGGGTTAAACATTATTACCAATGAGATGAGTGGCTTGAGCATATTACCATCTATCACCTTAATTTACCTCCCTAAAATCTCCAAATTGCAGTTTCTCTTTATTTCCATTTTCCTTGGCTTCCTATGCAACATGCAACGCAACATGACATATATGCATTTTAGTGTGATTGTACCTGTTTAGAATCTGTGGGAAGTAGGGATGGTGGGGATTAGCAAATGATTTGATCTGCACGATGTTCTGTACCTCCTCAGGGATGCTACTGGAGCTCTCTCTCCCTAATTTTTCTTTTCATTGCATTTGACTTTAACACAGTTATTGAATACATTCTTTCGTTCTTCCTTCCCTTCCCTTCCCTTCCCTTCCTTTCTTTCTCTTTCTTTCTTTCCTTCTCTTCCTCCCTTCCTTCTTTCCTTTCTTTCTTTCTTCTCAATAGGGGGTATAGGTTTTACTAAGGCTTTTCTCCATACCAAGTAGACCATCAGATACAACTCAGAGTCCATCTTCCAGTAGAGTCAGAAAATATCAAAGCATAGATATTTATTAAAACCAAAGATATTTTATATATGCAACAATTTTAATGAATTTATATTAAATTAGTATTTAAGAAATTTTAATTTCAAATGTTGCATGACTGACTCATTGAGTGACCACTGTAAAAAAATGTAATCTAAAAAATTGGAGCTCTTTTCCCGTGGGGAGCCTGAAAGAAGTGTAATTAGGAGGATTAGAAGTCATAATTTTTAAGAAGGGTATGTAATTGATAATAATGTAATTGTTAACTAAAATTGAAAGGACAAGATTCTTCCCTTTACTTTCACTTTATTCTGTTTTGTCTTTTTCCTGCTACTACTGGTATTAGTATGAGGGACAAAGAAGACAAGTAAAAAGATGCAGTTTTAAATATTCTGTACGTGAGAATCAGAATCTGCTGTGCAATAGCATTTAAAGTCTACAGGGCAGTGATCTAATGCTGCTGTAAAAAAGGACTAGGTTTTTTTTTTTTTGGTATTTTTTTTAAATCAGTAAATTACTAGAAAAATAAACACATACATCACTATCTCAACAATGGGAAAGCACTATAAAAGGTTCTAAATAAATATTCTTAATTTTTTTATCATCTCATTGGAGATCAGCAACAGCTTTAAATTGGCACCAACTAAGCGGTCACATTCAATTAGTGAATAAGAATATTTAAGAAATAACATCTAGTAATGAAGGTTGTATATTTTATGACTGGGCCGGGGGGGGAACCTCTCGGGGGAGAATCCTACCACTGAAAAAATAAATAAATTGATATTCACATATGCAAAGTAGTACAATATTTTATTGCTCACAAAAATCTGTGATAACTTAGAAAAGTGATTGCCTGGCTCTCATCTATTTTGTAGTTTGGCAAATGAATGATCTTGGAGAGGCTAAAATAATTTTCTGAATTTGAATTCAGATTTTTGGTAATTCATCACACACACATTCCCTATGGGATTTTTTGTTGTTATTGTTGTTCTTCACGCCACTGACAACTGGCTTTAGGAGACTGTCACCCATAAACTGATTACAATGTTCTCACTGTATTGTGAAACTTCCACCCAGCACCTTCATCATGAAGTTAAATGATTAAATGACTAGCATTTTGAAGAAAATTTCCTTAAAAAACTGTTCAGTTTCAATGTTTCAAGCCAAGCCAATACTAATCAAAGTCTACCTAAATTCTAAGTCAACGAAATGGGAGAAGATATTTGCAAATAATGCTTCTTATAAGGGGTTAATATCTAAAATGCATAAAGAACTCATACAACTCAACAACAACAAATGATCCAATTAAAAAAATAGGTGGAGGACCTGAAGAGACACTTCTCTCAAGAAAGCATACAAACAGCCAAAAGATACATGAAAAAATATTCAACTTCACTAGCTATTAAGGAAATGCAAATCAAGACCACAATGAGATACCACTAACACCTGTTAGAATGGCCATTATTAACAAGACAAGCAATAACAAGTGCTGGAGAAGTTGTGGAAAAAAGAAAACTCATAGTCTGCTGGTGGAAATGCAAACTGGTACAGCCACTGTGGAAAACAATATTGAGGTTCCTCAGAAAATTCAAGACTAGGACTATCATATGACCCAGCAATCCCTCTTCTGAGCATCTACCGCCAAAATTTGAAAACATTTATCCATAGAGAGATATGCACCCCAGTGTTCACTGTGGCATTATTCACAGTGGCCAAGACATGTAAACAAGCAAAGTGCCCTTCCGTAGATGATTGGATAAAGAAGATGTGGTACGTCCATACAGTGGATATCACTCAGCCATAAGAAAAGCTGAAATACTGCCATTTGTGACAACATGGATAGATCTTGAGATTATCATACTGAGCAACATAAGTCAGATAGAAAAAGTTGAGAACCATTTGATTTCACTTATACATGATATATAAAACTGAAAGCAACAAATGAAGAAGACAGACAAACAAAATCTCATAGACACAGACAACAGCTGAGTGGTTACCAGAGGGAAAGGAGGGAGAGAGAGAGGGGTAGAAGGGGTCAAATATATGGTGACTGAAAGAGATTTAACTTTGGGTGGTGAACACACAAAGCAATATAGATATGATGTATTATTGAATTATACACTTGAAACCTACATGATTGCATTAACCAATGTCACCCCAATAAGTTTAATTTAAAAAGTTAAAAAAATAAATTACTGAGGTTTTCTCACTGATTCTATGGCCCTTCACAGTCTGAATGTTCATACCCAATTAATGAGCTTATTATTATGATGACGATTCTTATTATTTCACAGTCACTTCTAATTGATGAATTTGGGACTGATCTTTCTAAAGAGATTTGCTTTTGATCACATATGATCTGATTACTGAAAACACAAGATAAAATATATGTTTAAAATATAAGATGTGTTTAAAAGATTCTCAGGGAGTTATTATAGTGAAATATTTCTTATAGTTGGTACCAGGAAAGGAACACCTCTCATATTAAAACACAATCCACAATAGGGGAGTTTCAAGATATATTCTGCTAAATGGCTGCGGTATTTATACCAGAGAGAAAACTAGTGACCTGATCAATAAGGTCCAAGAAAGTTTCACTGAAATTACACAAGCATTTCATAATGTTCACTTTCTGTTATGTACTGTTGGCTCATTCATTTCAGTGTAGTGCAAGGACGCAGATGCAGGGGGAAAAATCTAGAATATTAATCAAAGGGAACTCTTAGACCTGACCAGGGAGTATGCCTTTAAAATGTCAGTGACATTCCCTTGAAAAGGTGAAAATTCCTTGCATGAGTTAATACCTGTCAGCAGAATCAGAGAATACTGAACATTAGGACAAACGGACAGGCAGTATATTTTGAGTAATTATTTCATGCCTCAGGTGTGTTGGCAAGCAAGCACCTGAGGGACAAGTTATTTTACCATTTAAGAACAGGAGTATTCCTTCAAAAACGCATTGCCTAA
The DNA here is from genome assembly GCF_000325575.1 of Pteropus alecto. NCBI lineage: Eukaryota > Metazoa > Chordata > Mammalia > Chiroptera > Pteropodidae > Pteropus > Pteropus alecto. Next base: position 12,322,601 of record NW_006431919.1, on the reverse strand, counting down.
AGTGATACATTGTTATTACAAATGATTTTTTTAAATGAAATGTCATACATTTGCTGAAAGCTAAAGTTATGGACACTAGAAAAGTTATCTATAATACAGAAATTTCTAATCATCCTTAAAATTTCATATAGATACTTTTAAAGAAAATAGTTGATGTTAAATTCTCAGAGAGCTTACTTTTCTAAATTCTACAGTTTTTCAGATAAGACTAAAATTGAGTTCCTTCCTTCTTTTATCCCTTCTTCCTTTCACATTTATTGAGCATCTATTAACTAGAGGATATAAAAAAGGATTTGCAGTGGGTTTCTGGTAGTGACGAAGATGAGAACATTCCTAATCCACAAGCCTTCAGCCCCAAGGACTGAATGATGTGGTTGGCTTCACTCAACCAACAAACTAAGAGTTTTCACTTGATTTAGAAATAATTAAGTAGGAAATAAGTCCATTATCCAGCTTCCAGATTCAAAGAGTGTAAAATATTTGATGAACTCAGTCATAAAACCAGACACACAGCACATCTATTGCATAATTGTGAGAAATAATTATTCTTAGAGCAAGCTCACCAACAATTAGAAATCTAAGTATAAGATTGTATTAAGAGGCATTTTAAGAGACTATATGTTTTCCAATGATATTGTCTTTCCTTAAAATGTATTTGTTATCTTTCTTACAAAAGCCTTCACAGTATGTTAATTAAATATTTCCGATTCTTCTAAGTATTTTTCCTTAAGTATTTCATTTTATGGAAACAGTCTAGAGTGATCCAGAACTAAAATGTGAGTGATTTAGAAAACATGAAATATGGTTCAGGTTTTTTAAAAAGATTATTTGCAATAAGAATTTTATTTGAGCTCATAAACAGATCAGAGACAATTGCACAAGAATTTCATAAATGTATAAGTTAATGGCAACAATCCAAAAATATGTAAATCCTATTATTGTTATTTTTCTTAAGCACACTCTTCATTTGTACACATATATTTAAATATAAAAATTATTTTATCCCTTATTAATTCAGAGTTACATGGATAAATGTCCACGAAGTCTACAGGTGTCATCATGGGCATGACAAAAGAAATTTTCATTACTTATTTTGGAGTTTTAAGGGAATTCTGACCTCTAAAAAGCTGTTATCTCACAACCAGATATTTCCTGGAGGACTTAAGAACTGGTTAAAATGATCGTAGTAAGATTATTCTATCAACTTGAAGTCCCCAATCCACAATCAACAACACAAATTAGGTAGAGTTTGATTAAAAGATTAGAGACTTTAAACAGAAATTCAAATGCAAAAGAGTAACTACTGTTTATATTAGTGATGCAGAGTTTCTATACAGCAAGAAAGTTACAGAATTAAAAATCACAATTAAATTGCCTTTTCAGTTTAACAAGGAATTTCCAAGGATATGTAAACGTCCTCCTGTTGAATGTTGAGATATGTTAGTAAAATTACTGTACCCTTTTGAAGAAAATGCATAAAGGATAATTATATGTTAAATATCCCTACATTTTAAAAAATGCAAAAATAATTGGTTTGAAGGAAACATGATGGTAGTTATATAGTCTCAAATTATGAAACAGTGTCAGAGCAAACCCTAATAATTCTATCATTTGCAAGTACAATGAGGGTGCAGTTAAAATAAAAGTTCAAATTTATTTCTAAATATGGTAGACATACTCGGTTATATTGGAAGTTGTAGTACAATAGATATACCTTAAGGATTCATATAATTAATTTAAATTCATTGGTACTTGACTAAGGTTTGCGTAGACATCAATACTCACATGTGCAGAACTCAAGAGATCAACAGTGCATTTTTAAATAGCCAAGTAGCCAGTTGATTTAAATATATATATATATGTATATGTATATGTGTGTGTATATATATATGTATATGTATATGTATATATATTTTTTTTTCTAAATAGAAAATATATATTTTTTTGTTTTCTAAATAAAACTATTTAAAGGAAAATACATCCTCAAGGTTTAGATGATTCTTGTATAAGATTATTAGAAAATGCTTTATGTAACCTTAGGAAAGCACCAACTAATCTTAATTCCAAGTTTGTAAAATTTTTTCTTAACTGGGAAAAATGACCATGTAGAACAAAAAGGGAAGAATGGCTGGAATAGGAATCAATACTCACACATGCAGAGAGGAGAGAAATATCCTATGCACAAATAAAGATGTTGGCCTTAGCCAGGATCACTGTTCATTCAGAGTATTGGGAACAGGCAGAGTATTGGCACTAATGAAGGTAGTTCAGGATATGCGATGGTGGGAGTTTATAGAAATCCTCTTCTGAATGCATCTGATTAGAAGCAAGGACTGAGATTTGAGAAAAGAAGAAATTTAAAACAGTCAGTTGCGAAGGTGGGAAAGCAGAGTGTGCCACTACCTGTATTCGAATGCACAGGTACAGGTGTAGTATAGGCAGCAGGTTATGTTTAAAACAAAGTATAGTGAAATATTAATTACAGAATTTTATGATCTGGTTTTAATACCAGAGTTATGATTTGCCAGGTGAATATGATAGAGTACAAATGTCTGCGTGCTTCACAGAGAATAGTCTTTGGTCTGTGATGTTAAATCTTAAAAAATTATTAATGATAAGAAATAAAATAATTTTTACCTAGGAAAAAAAGCTAATTCAAGCCAAAATTGAGATGTCTGAGTGGAGTAATCCATCTTTTCATTTCAATTATTCAATCTACATTTTGGAAAAGATTCTCTGCTTTGTAAAAATTAAATAGTGGCAATCTTTCTACTTAAGGACACATGTTTTGGCCATAGCTCATACATTTCACAAACAATAACGATGTTCCTTCATTACTGATAGAAGCACATTAATAAGCTTGGTTTAGCAAACAAAATGCCGATTATTGTATTGTAGTGATACAATATTTAACATAGGAACTAAGCTCTTGTAATTAAAGTCACATGTACAACATTAATATTTAGCCTACCAGTAAGACTAGAAATTATCCATAATGGAATTTTCTATTGGGTTTTCAGAATATATTTCATGAAACTTCACATTTTAAGTGACTTTCTTTTTAAAACTCTGATTAGCTTTTAATTTAAATCTAAGAAATTATCACTTACTGTACTTTTGCCTAAAAAAAAAGTCATATTATAATGGTAACTGACAGCCAAACTTTCTGTTCTTAAATGCATGCATTTAACTACTTGTTCTTTTGCAAAAATCGCTTCATACAAATTTAATGATAAATTAATTGTGGTTTCTCACTAAACAGTGTACTTAGACAAATAATCATTGTATTGGTCTTCTTTTCTGTTTTTCTGAAAAGTTGTGTTCCTCAAATGAATAATTACCTACAAAATAATTAAATGTTGCTAATATGGTATACTCCTTCCCCTTGTACACAAAAGCAGTAGATTCTCTTCTCAGATATCTATCTCCATCGTGTTGGATAAGCATACTGTCATCACACAACTGGAACTAAGCCCTATTCAATTATACTGGAATATAATGCCATATTACGAGATAATTCAGGTTTAATTTTAATCGCCAACAGCCAGTGAGTCCATACTCCATCATATATTAAAAGGATCGATTATTATTTTTTTAAATAATGCTCTAATGAAAAGTCTTATGAGTACATGGGCAGCATGGCTCTGTCTGCAGTCTAGGCTTCACTCTAAAGAAGTTTGTAAGCTATTTAGACCATCAAAAACACAGCCATTATTTTTACTTAAAAACAAGACTCTTGAAATACATGAGAAATTATGATAACATTGCAGGTATCTACTCTCCTAACTCTGACACACTCCAGTGCCAACCAGGTATTTGGATATAACTGGGTGTAGTGATGCTTTGGGCTTTGTTGGATTCTTGTCAGAGATGTGATAAAGAGCCTCCTTCTCAGAAATGCTTGGGAGAGAATAAAGAGCATCAGCTTACAGATGTGAGAATAGGAAAGGAGTACATTCAGATAAAAGATTTCAATTTAGAGACTTGTAGGCCTCTTGTGCGGTGGTACCCGTTGAGTGTGTGTTTGAATTCCAGAATGATCAAGCATTTCTCTGAATCCCAAAGAGCCAAGACTATTGAGTCTCCTTGTGCTGGAGCTCAGGAAGACAAAACTCAGTCCTAAAAGAACTTTTTGCTTCTTATACTTCACAGGACACCTACAGTGTAGCATACCCCCTCAACCAAAACTGAGCCCGGGAACAACAAAACCATACCAGCCTATCTCAGGGATCCTAATAGCAAGATCAAAATCTGGTAAAATAATCACAATACTTAGTGAAACAGAACTGTTGGAGTATTGGAGGAACAAGATAAATGCCCAACAACAATAACAAAATATGTGTATTTTTCATATATATCTATATGAAGAGTATTTTAAAAGATTCAAGTGTAAGACATAAACACACATGCACACAAACCTTCCTCAACTTCCTCCTGTTTCATCCCCTTTTCTGTCTTTTTTTTTTTAATGACACTATTTAAGTGTAAATGATATACAATGCATGACATATATTTAAAGTGTATGATTTGTTAAGTATACACCAGAAAATCAATCACTAATGAGCAAGTAAATAAACATGTCCATTATTCCCCAAAGTTTCCTCATGCCCCTTGATAATCACCACCTCCTACCCTTCCCAAACACTGCCGCTTTCCACACTCCATTCCCAGGCAGCCAATGATTTGTTTTCTAAAGATTACAGATTATATAGAATCACTAGAGATCAGTTTGAATTTGCTAGAATTTCATGTAAATGTAATTATAAATTACATATTCTTTTTGTTTTCTGGGCTTCTTTCATTCAGCATGATTATTTTTAGATTCACCCACCTTGTGGTGTATATCAAGAGTTGATGTTCATTACCTTTTAATGCTAAGTTATGTTGCATTGTATCTACCACATTTTGTTTATCCATTCACCTACTGAAGAATATTTGGGTCAATGTCAGTTTTTTCAAATTAATTACAAATAATTTTTCTCTCAATATTGGTACACAAGTATTATATAGACACATACTTTAATTTGATAAGTGCCAAAGAGTAGGATTGCTGACTCTATGGTAAATGCACACTTGACTTTTAAAGAAACTGCCAAATTGTTTTCTCATGTGGTTGCACCATTTTCCATTCCCACCAGCATTATATGGGGTTACCAGTTGCTTCGATTCCTTACCAACACTGGGTAGGTCATTTAAAAAAAATTTAGATGTTCTAATAGGTGCTTCGTGTTACTGCATTACAGTTTTAATTTTAATTTCCCTAATGACTAATGATGCTGAGCATACTTGAAGATGTTTATTTTCCATTCAAACATCTTCAATGCTGAAGTGTCTGTTCAATATTTGTACATATTTTAAAAATTTGTTTGATTCATTATTGTTGAGTTTTGAGAGTATTTTATATATTCTGGAAACAAGTCCAAGTTTGTGGCTTATATTTTAATTGTTTTTCAAAGACTAGATGTTAGTTTTGCTTAAGTCCAAACATGTTTATATATATCATGTGGATGATAGATGATGGATGGATGGATGGATGGATGGATGGATGGATGGATGGATGGATAGATAGATATGGCATGCTTTTCTGGTTGTACCAAATAAATCTTTGCCTAAATCAAAGTTGTCAAAAATTTTTCCTATATTTTTTCTAGAAGGTTTATAGTTCTAGCTCTTATGATTTATTTTGAACAAATGTATGTATACGGTACAAGGTTTGGATAGAAATGTATTTTTTTTTTCAGAAGGATAAATATACAATTGTCCTAGCACTGTCCTTTCTCCCCTGAACTACTTTTGAACTTTTGTCAAAAATATATTGGCCACATAACTAAGGATTTATTTCTAGACTTTCTATCCATTAAAATATTTTTATTTCTAGATAAACACCACTTGGTCATCATGTACTATCCTTTTCACAAAATGTCAGATTATATTTGTGAAAATTTTAAGAACTTTCTATGTTCATGAGAGAATCTGGCTGCCAATAATGTTTCTTATATTGTTCTTGTCTACTTTTGATATTATAGTAATGCTGGCCATAATGAATGAATGGGAAAATATTCTCTCTTATTGAATTTTATGAAAGAGTTTACTTAGAATTTTTTTTCCCTTCCTTAATTGTTTGGTAGAATTCTCCAGTGTAACCATCTTGATGCAGAGCTGTCTTTGTGGGGAGAGTTCCAGTTTCTGTAAGTTATGTAACCCTTCCAGTTGTCTATTTTTATCTGGTGAGTTTTATCTCTCAAGAAATTTGTCTATTTCATTGAAGTTGTAAATTTATGAAGATAACATTTTTTATAAAATTCCCTTTTGTTATTTTAATATCTTTAATTCTTTTTAGTGATGTCACCTTTCTCATCTCTGACATTGGTAATTTATGTCTTATATATTTTTTCCTGATTAATTTTTCAATTTAAAAATCTATCAATTTTAGTGATCTCAGTGAAACACATCTTAGTTTCATAAATTTCTTTCTATTATTTTTCCGATTTGAAATGTATTGATTTCCATGTTGGTCTTTAGTATATCCTTTCTTTTACTGTTGGTTTCATTTTTTTTTTCTTTTTCTCTAGCTTCTTAAAGAAGTATATGAGGTCATTGGCTTGAAACTATTTCTATTTTCTAATATAGGCATTCAGTGCTATGAATTTACTCCTAAGCACTGCTCTGTCAGTGTACCGCACATTTTTATATTTTTATTTTCACTTAATTTAAAACACTAATTTATCTTTTAATTTTTTTTTTGACTTGTGGATTATTTGGGATTAGTTTCAGATACTTCGGATTTCATAGATATCTTTCTGTTGTCTATTTCTAACAATTCTATTTTAATCAGAGAACCTATATTTCCTGATTTGAATTATTTTAAATGTATTGAGACATGTTTTATGGTCCTGAATGTTTAAATTGATAAATGTTTTGTGTGCATTCAAAAACAATGTATATTATGTTGCTATTGCTGTTAATTTTCAATTAGGTTAAGTTGATTAACAGTTTTCAGATTTTCTCTACCATACTAATTTTTCACTTACCTGTTTTAGATTTCTTAGATATGACACCAAAAGCAAAAGTGATAAAAGAAAAAAATGATGAGTTAAATTTCATCAAAATTAAAATTTGATTTCAAATTTGCACTTCAAAAAATACTGCTAAGAAAGTGAAAAGACCAGCCACAGACTGGGAGAAAATATTCATGAAATATACTTCCAATAAAGAAATTGTATCCACAATATAAAAACCTCTTACAAGTTAATAAGATTTTTAAAAAGGCATTAAAATGGGCAAATATTTGAATAGACATTTCATTAAAAGACATATAAGAATAACCACAAGCACATGAAAAGATGTTCAACATTATTAAGTGCTAGAAAAATGCAAATTAATACCACAATGAGATACCACTTTGCATCCATTATGATAGGTTTAATAAAATAAGACAAAAGGTAACAAGTTTTTGGAAGGATGTAAAGAAATTGGAATCTCACTAATTGCTAATGGGAAGGCACGACGGCACATATACATTAAGAAACCGATTGTTAGTTTTTTAAAAAGTTAAATATAAATTTACTGCATAACCCAGAAATATTCCACTCTTAGGTGTTTGCCCAAGGAAAATGCTCACATAAAGACTTGTATGTGAATGTTCACAGAAATGTTATTCATAAGAGTGAAAAAGTGAAAACACCCCTAAGAACCATGAACTGATGAATATATAAACAAAATATGGTGCATCCTTACAATTCTATTTACTAATAAAAGGAATAAATTGCTAGTAATTATTAAAGCATGGATGAACCTCAAAATAATTTTGCTAAGCAAACTGTGTCAGTCACATAGTATCACATATTGTTATGATTCCATTTATATAACATGTTCAGAATAGACAAACCTATAGAGAAAGAAATTATTAGTGATTTTGTGGGGCTGGAAACAAGTGGAAAGTTAGAGAGTGACTGCTTACAGGCACAAAGCATCTTTTAGGTGTAATGAAAATGTGTTACAATTGGATTTTTTGATAGTGTACAACTTTGTAAATTTACTAAAAATATTAGATTGTACACTTAAAGTGAGTAAATCATATAGTATATACATTATACCTCATTAAGGTAGTCACATCCTGGACCTGTAGCTTTCTTGGCAAAGATCAATCTTTACCTTAAGTGAGCCTGTTTATGTCTTTTTGCATCTAAGGTGACATAATTTCATTGCATGACTGTGGTCAGGTTAAGCTTCCTCCAAACTTATTTCCACACTATCTTCTTTCTACTCAAATGACATCAGAGGTGGTATAATATCTACAGAACCAGTCTAATTCATTCAAACTATAGTGGAAGGCTGTGTTTATCACCACTGTCAGACCTACTTTCTTGCATGTCAGTGCATTTTATGAATGCATTTCCATCCTTGACTCTCTAGCATTATCATCACTTCCCACCAAATCAATATGTTTGCTTTGCCAAATTGTATATTAGGTTGACTATTTCTCCGATCATTGCAGTTCCTACAAATAAAATATCCCCCAGCCTCCCCTTTACCAGTTAATGTCACTCACTTTCCTAAAAATACCACTTTATTGCAAATTAAAAGACTTAAACCCGTCTTTAACCATCGATCCATTTCTGGGAAAAGTCAATGAGGGTCAAAAAGATTTAGTGACAAGGATGTTCATTGAAACTTTATGATAGCAACAATACCAGAAACCACTGTATGCTCAACATGAGATAATTAGTTAAATGAATTATAGCACATAGATCTAAAAACAAAAAAGCAGACATTAAAAATTATCTTGCCAAAAACTATGATCTCAAAGGAAAAAAAATTGTGTTTATCCTTAAATTAAAAAAAAAAAACATTTGAAATACAGCAATTTAATAGAGTTTTATATTCTGAAACACTACAGATATATAATTTGTAAGAAAGCATAGTAATTAGTTTCACAGGGTGGTTTCTTATAATATTCTTTATGAATGGATAATGGTATCACTGCCAGGACCAATCTGAGCAATAGAAAGGCAATTTAATGTGAAATGAGCAAAGTAGGAGTGTGCAGGATATTGAGCTGGATGGCTTACTTACAGAATAGAACTTAAGTATTTGAAATGGACAGATCACATCCTCCAGTAAAACCTTTCTAAACATTGTTTCGCTTGGCCACAGTTGTGTATAATTATGCATACTTATTTAGAGTCAGTGAGTTAGAAATTATATTCTCTGGCAAGTGAATATCTAAAGTGTAGATATTTTATGCTATCAGTTAAACACAATCAATAGAATTTATATAATTTTAAGTTATTAAGTAAAAAAAAAAATTAAAACCTCATTGATTAACGCTGACCCCACAGCCCTTACAAACTTTTACCTGTCCCATAGGAGTATAAGTTCTGAGAAATTAAACATAAGTTTTCAGAGCCTCCTTTACAGCTAGACTTGCTCATGTAACATAGTTATATACAATGAGATGTCAGCAGAAGTTTCTCGGTGGTTTTTTGGGAATTTCTGCTTCCTTAATAATAAGTGACAGATACAGCCATACCACCATTCCTTCCTACTTTCTTCTTGCCTTGAACACGAATGTGATGCCTGGAGCTTTTCAAGTCACCGTGAGGGTCGGGGGAATTGTAGATATTAAACGGAGATTTGCTTAAGTAATTTCAAGTATTATAGCATAGATAAGTCCCTCAAAGGAAAAGTAGAGGGTCTACTTAATTAAAAATATGTGAATATATTCTCATGATAAACATTCAATCAAAAAGAATATTAGTAAGAAATAAACAGCGTATGCTTTTTCTAAGCCCCAGTTGTTAAATCATTCTTTAAGATTTCATTTTTTTTAGAGCAGTTTTAGGTTTAAAACAAAACTGAGAGAAAGATAGAGATGCAGTTTCCTTTTCAAAGGGAATCACGTAAATAGCTTGCTCTTTGCTCTTCGATACCTCTGTTTAAGTATTTACATAAGTATATATGTAGTATAAAATATGATGTTTTATATGATTTAGCCAGAAATGGTAGTATGTATTGTTCTAAAATGTTCTTTTTTCACTTACAAATGTGATATGAAAATCTTTCCAGATATGTCCATATAGGTTTCACCTTAAATTTTTTTTTGTACATACTGGATTGCACTATTGTATATTTAATTATTCCTTATTGAAGGGAGTTTAGGTTATATGCAATGTTTTGCTATTATAAATGCAGCTATAATAAACACTCATGTATATGAAATTTTTGTGCATATATGTAATTCTTTGAGCTAAATACCTAGTTCTAAAATAGTAGAATAGGTGAGCAAATTGCACCTTTTGATAGTTACTGTCAAAGTAATTTCATAAGAATATTTTATAAATTTATATTATCATTG
>NW_006431919.1:12285478-12312221 GCF_000325575.1 Pteropus alecto | reverse complement strand
ACAACCTTATCCAAAATTATCATTTATCAGTTTCAGTTACTCTTCCAAATGTAAGATGCAAAATAAATCAATTTTGATTTGCATTCCCTAATTATTCAGTCATTTTATCATGTATTGAAGAATACAGTATATTTTTTTATACATAGCCTATTCATAAATTTTATTTTTACTATATAACTGGTTTTTGTTATTGATTGTATTATTTTTCATTATTTCTGATATTAGTTTTTAGTCATTTCATATAAAGGAAACAAATATTTATTCAAATATACTAATTTAAATTTTAGCTTTGTTGATATAAATCATTTATTTCCACTGAGAATTTAATTTTTATATAGTTAAACAGTTTTTTATTTAAGATTCAGGTGCATTCTTGTGCTTAAGTTGGTTTGTTCTTTTCAGAAAATGATAACAATTATTCGAAACCTCTTTGAAATGTTTTCATATTTAGCCCTAAATTTAACTCCTTCACCCATCTGAGGAGTATTTTTGTATATATTATGATTTAGGGTTCTAATTTTTTCTAAATAGAATGTCAAAACATTAAGTACTTCATGTTTCTGCCCCTTATTCACTTGATAATACTTTCATAGTATTTTATATTATGAAATATTTAAGTCATCCAGAAAGTCACAATGAATAACATAGCAACCCTTTGGGTGGCCACCATCCATCTACATCTTTTTTTTCCTTCTTTTTTGTTTGAAATTAAAAGGGGAAAAAAACAGTATAGAATATTCCCTTTCATTCCTCATGTTATTCCTCTCTATTTTCCTGAAGTTGTGTATCATTCAAAGTATGTAATAATTTTTCTATAGTAGTACTTAGCCATAAACAATAGGTAATAGCATTTCCATGCTTTAATCTTTACAATCAGCCATATAGTGATCTAGCATGACTATACAATTTCCCTCCCTGCCATTTTATTTCTTTGAGACATTTTTCCAGATAATTATTATATTTTACAAACAAAAGGTTTCTGTATGTAATCGTCATTTATGATGTGTCTGCTCTCTGTTATTTCTCTTATTCTGTATCTGCTTTGTGAATTTTTAAGACTATCTTGCTAATCTATATTCTCTTGAAGTGTTTTATAATATGTCTATGGGTGGGTAGAATTCTCAGTTCTTATATTATTAAAACCATTCTTGCTTATTTCTTCTCTCTTGAATGCTGCTACAGGTGAGTGTAGAATTTTGTATTATCATTTCATTGCCACCTAACACTCAGCAGTTCTTTTGATTCTGTCAGGCACTCTTATTTTGTAATTAATTGTTTTAAATTCTGTGTAAAATACTGATTTTTCTTATCAGCCTTGGTTTAATAACTTTTCTGCACAACATGACCAATGTAGTTCTTTTTCATGAATTCTATTTGAGATTTGGCGGTCACTTCCTCTGTAAATAATGAAGACTTCATTAGATTGTGATATTTTATTCCATTGCCTCTGATTATTTCTTTTCCTTTTTTTATCAACTTTTCTTTTTAGAAGTTATATTAGATAAATAATGATATTTACTTTTTTTGTTATCTAAGCATTTTAAATTATTTTTCATATTTTATTATTGTCCTTATTAGTAAGTTTCTTCCAGTTTTCAATTTTTTAAAAATATGTCTATTCTATCCATGTGCCTATCTAAATAAGATTTTGCTCCTTGGTAATATTTCTTCCACTTTTAAAGTTTTCATTTTCTTTTAAAACAGATACCCCAAGATATGTGTGTGTGTGTGTGTGCGTATGTGTAAAACGACCACCTGCATTCACTCTGTTAATATTGTGGTTTCAGATGTTATTTTCCCATTTTGCATTTTGGTTGCTTAGCTTTCATGTCATTGATTTTCCTCAAATGTTTTGATTTTTGGTTACCTATTACATTTGTATTTGGGCTTCCATTCACTTGTTTTCAGGTGCTGTTTCTATTCATCACTGCTTTCGATGACTGAGTGAGTCACAGGATTGCTGTCCAATGGACCATGTAAGTAACATGGCTCCTGAGTCCCTAACCACTAATAACACTCATTGGCTTTTTAGATGCAGATAATTTGTCCTAACTCTTTTAATCCAGGGCAAATATCTCTGTTGTTCACTGCTTGCTATAATGAAGGAAAAGAGTTTCAAACCAGTCAGCTAGTTTGACTGGATAGTTCCTCAAATCTGTTAACAATTGCCCTAAGACTTTTTTTCCGCTTCTTATAACCACTGCCTCTGAGGCAATAAGTGACTGACATCAGAGTCATTTCTTTGAGTTCCAGGAATTTCAGATTCACAGAAACAGCACTCATTTAAAAAATTAAACCTATAATATAAAGCTTCTTAATACTATTTAAGATGTGGCCATGTGGCTATAAGCATTGAATTAATGCTTGTGAGGGCCAATTTATTTGCAATATGGATGATAACAGCTTTATCATAGGTTTATAGTGAGGATTAGAGAAGCTGTATATGAAATACAATATTCAGCACATGGTATCTGCTTTAGAAATAATAGCTCACCCCATAATATTTAAATGCATTAACTACGGTAACTGAACATTTATCTAACAAGGCATTAATTCAGAATATTTAGCTTTTTATTAGTAAAGAGAAACTTTTTTGAGAATTGAGGGTACTAGACAGGTAGATTCTCCTGGATTAAAAGACTAGAAAATAGTCATTGTATGAAGTGTTACAGTGGTAATTTCAAAGAGCAAAAACTTAATAATTTGGGGAAAGCAATCAAAAAAATAGTTCCTGCTTCTCAGAATTGACCTTATATACTGTTTCATCTAGATGCAAATGTATACAATTGACATTATTGCTGCTTCAACCTCAGATTTTATGAAAATGAGTACTTGTGATTGAGCATTCATATTATAATATAATGGAGTTCACTGTTCATGCAATAACTCTGGATATCAAGTTTAAAGAGTAAAAGAATAGAAGTCCCTCAAGAAGTAATTATATATGTAGATACCTACAATGAGAGGTAGTTTATTTGGAATCCGAATATATGCTTCTTACGGTCACTTTGAACCTTCTATGCTTTATAGGCACTGGCCATTTTCTGAGGCTGCAAAGTAGATTAGATGCCATGATAGAGCTGATACAATTCTCTCATGGTTAATTTGATTCATTTTTCTACGGCAAACACAATAAACAGACCAACTGTGCCCTGGATGGGTTGTTATCCTGATCATCTTACTGTCTCAAATAGATTAATACTTCAGTTTCTAATCCATTATATGTGATAGTTTGTAATAATCAGCTATATTTTCAATTTACCATATGGTTTTATATGGATTCGAAACTAATTTTTATTATGCTAAGCACTTAAAAAGTGAAGACAAACTGTAAATTTTGTTTAATGCTGATATTATGCATGTCACATATTGTTGAAGGTACATGTATCTCATTACTCCTTCAACAATGAGTTGAAAAATAATTTTCAAAAATTAAAGAATAAATGGAAATAGAATTGTGAGTTGCTTGTACACACTAGCTCTGAAGTCAAATTATGTGAAGAATTCTGATTTCCCCAATTAAAACCTGCATGACTTTAGTCAACTTCTTTAGCCTCTCTAGGCCAATTTTTCACCCAGTCTATAAAACATAGGGGACAATAATACTTCATAGAGATGATGCGAGAGTTAAGAGAGATATGGTACACAAAGCACCTTAATACTGTGAAAATAATAAGCATTGTGTAAATATTAACTATGATTATTTTATTTGTATCTATTAAGCCCTTTTCATTTCACATTTTACAGTAAGAATAATGGAACAGTTTGATACATTTTAAGCAGATTTTGTTTTGACAAGTACTTAAACCTGGCAAGACTATCTCACCCAAAGGCAGACTGGTTTTCCGTATATTTTCGTTCACCTCTAAACCAATGTAATGTAGGGAATTGAGCAAGAAAACAAACCTTCTAAATTGGTTCTCAGTTTAATCAAGGCTGTGAAAATTAGGTCAGTTTTTAGAAAAGAAATGGATTTGTAAAACAAGTAAACAATTGATTAGCAAGTCAATAGAGACATCAACTCCTTTACTGTTTGATCCTTTAAACTACAAGCTAAGTTAGTGATGATCAGAGAAAGGCAGAATATAAGATCAGGAAATCTTTATTATTCTTAATTATAATGCAGAGACTTACATGCTAGCTGACCTCATATTATAAAAAGGCAAACTATGCTTTAAGTTAAATTAGTGTTGATTGGGTCCTTTGATTGTGATTATGTTCTTTTTGTTGTTTTCTTTACTTCTAAATAGTATTGAACACTAAACCCTTAATAATAGCTAAAGACTTTGAATACATTCAATAACTATGTAAAAAGCCAGGCATATAAGTAACTTCTCTTACACATTTTTATTTAAATTCAAAGTATTACTGGATATGAACATCAGAAAAGTAAAGTATAAAATTGTGATGTGCTGGTTTCAATAGTATCTTAAAATTTTAAGCTTTTATTTGCTCCTTCCCCTTATTTTTTCTTTGTCAGGAAGATTTGTTATTTATAATAACAAATGAACTTCATATGATAATGAAATTCATCTTTATTTTAACACTTGAGCTTAAAGATAAGAGGGCCTGAAGTCTGTCAGGATGATTTAGACAGATATTTATCCCAAATCAGGAGGCACAGACATTTCCTTCTTCGTTCATTCAAGTGTTCACTCCACCAACTGTCTGTGCCGTAAAGACCATAAAAAATGACTGAGTTTGGGACTGGGTGGAGTGGGAACAGAAAAGCATCATTTGTAAAACAGAAAGCTGCATCTCTAAATTTTTTTGAGCTTTACTTGTTGCTTAGAAAATACCTAAATCAGTCATTGAGTCATTCGAAAAATACCTTTAGCTTTACTAGTGTTTATTTTTTGACATTCCTATTTTTCAATTTGATGGTCACTTTATCAGATTCTGGTTTTAAGTACATCGAGAAAACCCATATTTTATTCATGCCTATTACTAGACGACATCTTCTTCCAATATACAGTTGTTTCATCTACATTGAAATTTTGTTGTTTAGTGTATCCACCTTCATTAATTATCTTAGCTAGATCTGGATAACTTGCTGCAGCTTCTACATCAGCACTGGCTGCCTCACATTAAACTTTCATGTTCTGGAGAAGGCTTCTTTCTTTAAACCTCATGAACCAACCTCTGCTATCTTCACAGTTGTCTCCTGAAGCTTCTTTACCTCTCAGCCCTCATAGAGGTGAAGAGAGTTAGGGCCTTGCTTTGGGTCAGGCTTTGGCTTAAGTGAATGCTGTGGCTGGTTTGATCTTCTATCCAGAGCACTAAAACTTTCTTCATATTAGCAATAAGACTGTTTTACTTCCTTATCATCAGTGTGTTCTCTAGAACGGCATTTTTAATTTCCTTAAAGAATGTTTCCTTTGCATTCACAACTTGGCTAAACTGGTGCAAGAGGCATAGCTTTCAGCCTATCTGGGCTTTTGACATGTCTTCCTCACTAAGCTTAATCATTTTTATTTTGGGATTTATAGTCAGAGATGTGTAACTCTTCCTTTCACTTGAATACTTGGAGGTTACTGTATGGTTATTAACTGGCCTAATTTTAATATCACTGTGTCTCAGGGAATAGGGAGGCCCAAGGAGAAAAAAGACGGGAAACTGCTGGATGTTGGAGCAGTCAGATCACGACATGCGCACTTATTAAGTTCACCATCCTACATGGGCAGGGTTTTTGGTGCTCCAAAACCATTATAATAGTGACGTCAAAGATCACTGACCACAGGTCGCCAAAACACATATAATAATAATTTAAAAGTTTAAAATAGTGCAAGAATTACTAAAATGTGTTCCAGAGACACAAAGTGAGCAAATGCTATTGAAAAAATGGTGCTAATAGATATACTCCATCCAGGGTTGCCGCAAACCTTTCATTTGTATTTTTTTTAAAAATCTACAAAACTCAATAAAACAAGGTTTGCCTGTATCATGAAAATAGGAAACTTAAAAAAACAAAACAAAACAAAACAGGAGCAGTTATGCTAACATTAGGAAAAACAGATTTTGAAACAAAAACATTATTAGAGATAAAGTAGAATATTTTTCAATGATAAAAAATGATCGATTCATTATACGGTGATAATAATTATAAATATATATGTACCTAACAACGGAGCTCTAATATGCACAAAGCAAATACGACAGAATTGAAGGGAAAAATAGACAATTCAACCGTAATAGTTAGAGACTTCAATATCCACTTTCAGTAATGACTAGAACAATTAGGCAGAGAGGCAACGAGGTAACAAAAAATTTGAGAGGCACTGTACAAAAATTAGTCTAATGGATAGACATTCTTCTCAAGCACAAATGGAAGATTCTTCAAGTCATATCATATTCTAGACCACAAAATAAGTCTTAATAAATTTTAAAAGATTGAAGTTCTACCAAGTATATTTCCCAACCACATGGAATAAAATTAGAAATTAATAATACATGTGAGAAGTTCACAAATATGTGGAAATTAAATAATATAGCCCAATATATATACACTAAAAAGAATCAAAATTACAGACACATATTACAACCCTTATATCTACTTGTGAACATAACCCCAGCTCTTCAATTATAATGCCTATTATAATAGACCTCATAAAGAAAATAAAACAATTACACTTGCCTACCATGTCCAAATAATTCCTTGGAATATGGCAATATCCAAAAAAGCAGTTTATTTCTTCACCATTTTTTCTCATTTTTGTTCCCTCCCCTGCCTCCCTTCCTTCCTTCCTTCCTTCCTTCCTTCCTTCCTTCCTTCCTTCCTTCCTTTCCTTCCTTCCTTCCTTTTTTCTTTCCTCTTTGATCTTTTGATTAAAAAAAATATTGTTTCCAGATAAGGAACAAGATCACATTTAACACATACTATGACTTTCTGCTAATTAGCAAAAGGCACTCTCTCCTCTGTGGGAAAAAGTCCAGGTCATGGTGGCCAGCAGAAAACAGATGAGATTTCAGCTGCATTTGCCCCTTCATCTGGGTGCCCCGTATAGGCTGTAACCTACCAATGATGTTTATTGACACTGATGAAGGGAATGGAAAACAAAACAGTGAAAGAGTTTTCTCCTTTCCTTTTCCCACAACACGTGACTAGAAAATTATCAAATCACTGATGAGGTTAGAAATGTGAGAATGGAAAGTAGACTATGACCAAAAAAGAGCATAAGTTAGAGAAAGAATACAATTTTTAAAAGTGAAGAATGAGGAAAAATAGGAGACCTAAAGAATGTTCTAAAAAAAAGTTTGAAACCCGGGGCCAGGAATCACATGATACTAGTCACAAAGAATTGGAAAGATGTAAAAAGCCTCCACATGACTATGGCAAGTGAAAATAAACTGTTTTAAAGGGAAGGGTGGTCAAAGTGAGGTGAGTAGAGAAATCCATAGAGGGTAGTAAGTGACTGCAAATTAGAAATTTAAAAAATTAACTAGCAGTAATTTTACAATTTCAAAGTTAACAACATAATGTTCTTTATATAAATCATCTTGAAAGCAGTGGATTATTTGATGATCCTGAAATCAAAAGGTACAGTAAGGGATAAAAAGGCTACAGTGGAAAGCCAAATATAGTAAGTCCTCACAAAAAAAATCCTGAATAGTTTTTGGAAACTGTGACTTAAAGCAAAATGACGTATAACAAAATCAATTTTACTACAAGCTAATTAAAATAAACAAGAGTCACATTCCTACAGCATATTTCTGGTCACAGACAAAAAAAACAAAACAAACAAACAAAAAACATCGCCAAACTTTTAAATAAAGGCTCAAATACTTCTAACATAAAACACTGAAATAAGTGTGAGCTATACATACATTAAGAAAGATTACTGAAAACAAGTATAATTACGATTTATTGACCCTCTTATTTCAGTGCAGGGTCATAGGTGGCTGAAGCCTATCCTGGCAGTTCAAAGAGGAAGGCAGAAAGCAGTCCTGGACAGGACATCATTCTGTCACAAGGTGCACTCACACACACCCACAGTCACACTGGGACAACGTAGACACACCAGTTGACCCAGCGTACACATCTTCGGAAAGTGGGAGGAAATAGGAGAGAAAACACGCAGTCGTGGGAAGAATATGCAAACTCCACAAAGACAGTGGCCCCGGCTAATAATCTTTTTTTAATTTTTTTTCCTTATTAACTTTATAATGAAGCAACTCTGAGCAAAACAATGCTGTTTTGAGGACCTGCTGTAATTTGATTGCCCAGTTCTACACTGAAAAGACGTTAAGTGAAAGTCAAACATGCTTTTGAACTGGGTAGGTTAGAGGTACTAGATCTAATCATGCTAGGTACACAGAAGACCAAGTAAATAAATCACTCTCCTAGGACGGCACCCACTCAAACATTCAGAGGGACTTCGAGGGTAAAATGTTAATGTTTAAGTAAAATAGATAGCCTATCCTTACGAAAAGGCTAACAAACTGGAGAAATGTAAAACGCCAATGTAACTCAAATTCATAAAAATTGTTCTGGAATAGTGTTATAAACTATAAAGAGGTAACATAGTATAGTATAGAGATTTCTAGAAGGAGGATATTATTTATTATTGAGGCAAGAGGACTATTCTTTTTAGAAGTGTTTTACCAGGGCCTCACAAATGCAAAGGGTGTATTTATACTAGGAAGTTTTGAGGGTATTTTGGTAAATAATAATGATTAAAAAAATAAGATAAATGCGAATACTAAAAACGAGAGTCAAATTTATTATTTTTTAGTTTTATCAATCATACACAGATATTATTATACATAAACAATAAAAAATAAACCCCAAACTTTTAAAATTAATAATTTAATTAGTTAGAAGGTTAGAAGCTATGTGTCCATAGCTGTCTTAGATATCATCAATAACCAATGAGAAAATATGCAAGGAAAAGATGTAGCTTACAGTAGTAATAGGAATTTAGAATTATAGAAACAAACTGATCAAGTGATCTGCAAAATATGAAACTATACAACTCGAAAAACAAGCATAGAAATACTTGCATTAATGGAGTATCTTGCCAAGGTAAATAATGGCAATAATCAAGATGGGGATATTTCAATTTTCTCCCAGTTATTTAAATAATGGAAATTGATGCCATTCAAATCCTTTTTTTTTTTTTTAGTGGCGTGTGGAGGAATAGACTTTACAAAATTTATTTGAAATTTTACCTGGAAGAGTAAATTATAAGAAATTCCAGCAACATTTTTAAATGCAATCATAATGAAAAAATTGTCTCCCCTATTACAATGGCACCAGAAACATGGGTATTGATACAAGTGAAGTTCCCCCCAAAAGTGGGGGAGTTAAAAGAAGTGAAGATGGATGCTGGTTTGACAGAAACAACAGTAGCCAGAACAGACTTGTTCACTGTATCCCTAGGCTACTGGAACAAAAGATGTTTTTAATAGGCATATTTACTAATAACTTTAAAAAAAGCTACTTTAAACAAGAGTTAGTTTAAGTTACCATCAGACTGGGCAGAATTTAAAATGTTGATCAATGAAGGAACACATAGCATCATTAAAGTAAGCTAGAGTGCTTGGAATACTTTTCAAAACTACTGATATTGATGGAAAGAAGTCACCCCATCAGAAAGGTTATGCATTTCTAGCTAGGTTAGGCATTTCTTCCTTTAGGATCACATTGCGGTGGGCACGTCCTATAATACTTGCAGATTAAGCTCAGACGGGAGAAATCATCTCAATGTGTCCCCAGTACTTGGCAAGAAAGAGACGTGACATTATACTTAAATTGTGAAACTCATTTTGGCTGAGAAAGCCGGGTCTTAAAATGTGCTTGCCAAGACAGGAAAATGATACAAAATGCATGCTGAATTATACATAAATATGCATATATACATAGCCACCCACACACACCATGTTTGGATGATAAATAGACCGAAGATTGGTATTGAACTATTTAGATAGATAGTCAAAGGGTAGTCTAGGAGGGCTCAGGATGTGTTGTACTTTGGGGAAACATGAAACTCCCCCCCGCCCACCCCCCTACCAAACACACACACTAGAGCATGTTCTCCAGAATCCATTTAATCTGGGTTCAAAGGGATTTGAGGCTCTTGAACTGTTAGGACTTGAAAGATGAGAATGGGCTGCCAGTGACATGAGCCACAAATCTTAAGCATATGGAAGGGGCTGACCTGCTGTGCTCCACAAATGAGAAATTTGTCTCTTTTGGCTTTTTAAGGAGGCACTGTATGCAGAGACACTGGGAAAGAGCAGCTCTACCAGCAAAGCCTGAAGGGGCGCAAGCGTTATTCACGACGCCTCGCAATTTAAGTTTCAGGCTGAATCTAATGTGCTGGGAAAGAGGTCAATTGGAACAAAACGAAGGGGAGAACAGCCCCACCGCTGTAACTTCCACCATCAAAGCTTCTCAACCAGATTTATATTTCAGACAGAAGGAAGGAAATTGAGAAAATAAGTCGTTTCCCTCTGAACAAAACAGAATGAAAATATGGTGTGTTCCACCTTGTAAAATTGACAACCGACACCAGGATAGGTTAACTTTGCAAACCTTGGGGATGAGATCTGGTTCACATAAAAAGAGTCATTCGATTTTATGTTATTTTTAAACTAAAGCAAAATAAAGGTTGAAGGATGAAAACTCCTTCACTCGCTTCCATTTTCTCCTTTGTGATTTTTTAAAGTTAGCCAATGGTTTTGCATTCTTTGACTTTCCTTTCGGAGGCTAGGAAATATACAAAATGCCAGTGAACTGAAGAAGATGAATGATGTTTATATTAACAGTGCTGGAAATTAATTTTATCAGGTGATACTTGTCGCCTTATTAGGTAACAGTGGAAATAATTTGGAACTCTAATTGCTCTCGGGGACAAGAGGGAACACCTGCACCCTCCTCAGTCACCCCTCATCTCTAAGACAGGCTGATGGGATTCTTCACAAACACACTAGTATTATTCCTCTTCAGATCAATAATTACAGCTCTTAAACTCTACTCTCTAAGAGGCGTATTTTCTCCCCTCCTCGTAAAATCATCTTTCACTTGTCCCTCCGAAATATATATCTTAATGAAATAATGGGCTCAAACAAATGAGTCTCTCTTTGGATGACACACTGATCTGGCTTGCTGGATAGAAGATGAGGTAAAACGTGAAGGCGGTGTTGATGATAGTGATTAAAACACCAGCTTTGACAGGGCAATAACTATAAAATCTCGCTGCTAGTAATAATCTCTACAATACAACGGCAATACCCATGCACCATATGTCACAGCCCAGCAATCCATCTCTACGAGTGTCACTGACTTAAGCAGGTTTCAGAAAAGCCTATCATTATTTTTAAGTGGGGGGGGTGGGGAGAAGGACACGGTTCCATCGCTGTATTACATTAGTCACTCAGTTCAGTCCTTCTGCTGACTTATTTATTTTCATGAAAAGGAATCTATATACTTCAAGCTGTGAGATCTGTAGTTTACATTTCTTGTTGATATTCTTTGGATCATTCGTTCCTTGTCCTGCGGCTTTCTAGGAGCGTGACCTTGCTTTCAATCACGTGCATTTGAACAACAAAAAGTTTCAGAAATGGTAATTACTGAGTCATATATATGTATGTATATGTACATATATATGTGTATATATTCAATTATATATATTTATAAATTATTATTATTGAATGTAAGAGGAACTCAGTATCTACAGCGGTACTGGCAGATGCGACTGAAGGCTAGAACTAACCATAGCAGAAGGACAAGAAAAAATGATTTGGCAAGAGAGAATCTTTAGAATTTAACAATAATAAAGGTAATCTGTCTTTAAATTATGTTGGATCATGACAGGAGGAATCTCTTACATTACAACAAAGTAATAGTGACTAGAGGAATTATTGCCAAGTTCCAAGTTTGCAAAGTAAAAAACGTTGATAATGAATGAAGTAATTTTGTTGCTGGAGTGAAAGGGGAAAAATATTATTTTTCTAGCAAATATTTGTTAGAAATACCACCAAGGAGCTCTTATGTAGCTTATAAGTTTAATGATTTTAGTTTCAGAAGTCATTACTTTACTTTCCCTGTTATATCTCATATTAACAAATCATTACAGATAATTGGGCAAGTTACTTCATGTTTCTGTGACCCAGTCCCCCCCATCTGTACAATGAGGCCAATAAAACCTGTCTCAAAGGGTTGTTGTGATTAAATAGTTAATATTCATTAAGTACTTAGAGCAGTTCCTGGATTATAGCAAATTCAATACAAGTGGTTGCTACTATTGTTTTGTTATTATTTACAAGAGTTAATTATGGAGTCAGAGCAGACTTAATTCAAATCCCAGACTGCCAATTACTTAGCTGGGTGAAAGTAAGATCAATTGGCAAATGATTTAACCATTTTAAGCCTCTGCAAAATGGGGACAATGACAGTTTCTTCCTCAAGCTGGGAAGAATAGGTGTGATCATGTATTGGTAAGCCTTTTCACCTGTGTCTGGCACACAGTAAGTTTAGCTATTTATGAAAATAATGGAAGTATTTATATGATCACATTCTTTGCCACATTAAAATAAAAAAAAAAACTATATTATCTATCCATGTAAGTAAAATTTTTGTTTTCCGATCTCTTAAATTCATGAACTCTACCAAAATCAGCTGTCTTTTCACTGAGTACATCCAGACAAGCTCCAATTACTCATACCTTATATGAGGCTTTTTCAAGATTTGATGAAAAGATATGAAAAAAAATAAATGACATAATAGGAACAGGTGCAAATATTTTCTCTTAAATGTACGGTGAAATTTAGCTGGCTTGTAAGGATGAGACGAGAGGCAACATACACTTCTTTATGCACTTCTCCAGCAAGGTGGTATTTCAAACTCCCCAGCAGATGGAAAAGAAAACACAAGGACAGCTTGTTAGAAAAAGACCCAGACTGGTAAGTCCATCGCATCTCCCTTTTTCTTTCCTCATTAATTCCCTGATCCTTATTCCATTGTATAACTTAACAACTATCTCTATAGGCGAAAACCGTGTCTAGTTCTCACTTCTACTCTTTAGAGGCTTGTACAGTTCTTGAGGCATAAGCCAAGAGGTTTTCCCTAAATGAGAAACCGGCAGGAAACTTTCACCTGCTCTGCAGGCAAGCAACGCGTTTCAGTGAATCTCAATGAACTCCGTGCAACTGCTCTTTTGTTTCAGTGTTTGATGTTGCAGGTAGAGAAGGTATTTCACTCCTATGAGTACTATAGGTCGGACTACCTCATTCAAACAGAAACATATCACCAAAGATTTAAAAGAAAAGGATAAGAGAGGAAATATAGCTATCCACAGAAGAAAAAAAAAATGTGTTTTATTTGGTTTTACATGGATAGAATATTAGCTACCTAAATCAGACCTATGGAAACGTGCAGTAAATCTATTTTGTACTCTCATATCTTTCACTCTTGTTGAGATTAAGCCTGTGGTGTTCCCATGGAGATAACTCATACTATTCACTTAGGATTTTTTTTTTCTAATTAATGATTAATGCCATCTCCTAATTAGAGAGTAGCAGATTCAATAATGTGAAGCCTAGTCAGAAACTTTAAATCCTAAGGTTTTTACTTAAGTTTGTTATAAATTTGTGAGACGAATATGCAACTATAGCTTACATTTTTAAGAGGAACAAAAGTTTTAAACGAAGCAGGAGACTTCTGGGAAGGAACACCTCAGGCCCTATTTGGGTGGCCTGTGTGCTAGATCCAGCCCACAAAGGAATTTTGTTGG
Organism: Pteropus alecto; assembly: GCF_000325575.1. Lineage (NCBI taxonomy): Eukaryota > Metazoa > Chordata > Mammalia > Chiroptera > Pteropodidae > Pteropus > Pteropus alecto. The sequence goes on along the minus strand of NW_006431919.1, from coordinate 12,298,488 downwards.
CAAATATTTTTAAAAGGTTGGGATTATTATGCCAATATTTAAGAAAATAATTATTAAGAAGTAGTGATTTTGATTTTGAGTTGCAATGGACAAAAATGAAAACCTGGCAGCATTAGACTGAAACACCTGCATGGCAAAAATTGGCTAAGTAGTTATTGCTTCATTTGGATGGGGCGCTTGCTAACCAGTTTACCAGAGATTCTCTTGTCTTATCCATTCCAAATCTCACCCATTCACTATACTTAAATGGCCTCTGTAGCCTTCGATTTTATGACTCCCACCTCCAGTTGTCAAAAGCCAAAACCCTTCAACATCAAGTTAGCAAAAAACCAATCAAACAAAAATAATTGTGCAAGTCACTCTGTCACTGTGGCTAGGGATACACTGACGAATGTGGTCGTCTCTGTTTTCAAGATTATATGCTAGAAATGGTGATCAAATGCCTCCAAAGATAATGTTAAGTAGTGCTATAAATCTACTAGTGCAGCTCTCAAAAACAAAAGACACTTTTGATATTTTGGACATAAGAGATGTGGAAGGAAAAGTGGAAAAGCCCATAAATTATTCATCAAAAGATATTTCTAGATTAGCTTCGTTCAGTGGAAATATGATGCAGGCCACAAATGTAATTAAAACATAATTCTAGTAATTACAGTAAAAAAGAAATATTTTAATTTTAATGATATATGTATATATCATTTAGCTCAGTGAATTCAAGATATTATCATTCCAACCAGTATTCAATATAAAAATAAAATGTTAATGAGACAGTACATGTCTGTTTTTCATATTAAGTCTTTGAAATGAAGTCTATATGCCCGTTTATGGCACCTACCAATTCAGACTGACCACCTGTACAGTGCTCAGTAATTATATGTACCTAGTACAGAACACCTTTGTCACTGCAAAAAGTTCTATTTACAGTATAGTTCTAGAGCACGTCCCAAGGGAGGGAACTGTGGAAGTGAAGGCATGCCAGATATATGAAAGCACAGGTCATTTTCTAGAAACACTATGCCCATGTCAATTTGATTATGGGTCAGATGTGTTAAAGTAAGAGACATAGGTCAGACGCTTGGTAAATTAGTCAACAATCTTTAAGCCACAGAATAGCAACGCAAGGTATTTAAATCAGCTTAAATAGTGCATATTGCTGATGCTCAATAATAAACCGATAAGTAAACCACAAAAATTTGTAAATTCCTAAAAACATTTTTTAGTCCACTAGTGATATATGTACTTTTGTGTATGAAATTATTGGTTCACGTAATAGCCCAAAGATAGTTCTAATTCCTGGAAAAGGCAGATTTGGGTGTGCAAGTCACAAATTCAGAGCTCAGTCTTGCTTTGTTTTGCTTTGTTTTATTAGCCCAATTATTAAGCATGTTGTCTCCTTGATGGCAAGATGGTTGCCAGAGGTTCTAGACATTCTTTCTATGATACTGGGAGTCTCAAACTTTACTTATAATCATTCTGTCAAATCAGGGATTTAAATCCAGCCAGGTTCAGATTATTGACCATTCACGAATTAATTACTATGGCCAAGGAAGTGAGATCCTCTCACTGATGAAGCTTCATTTTCATACTTACTCCCGAATTTCAGGGTGTGGTCAAGCTGATCACAGGTAGACAGACTGAGAGTCATTATCCAAAGGAAAAATGAGGTGCTGTTACCCACCGGTTAATATATGAAAGGTGGGTTCGCAAACCAAAATAATGTTCACTAGATTAAATGTGAAGAATGTTGGATACTTTGTCATAGCTGTCAGATAAATAAGTTTCTGTTAATATTTATCTGTTCTCCCATGACAAAGTGGAGCCTCTAGAAAGCATATGTATTGAACGGTCCTCTGACAGTTAATAATCCAGGGCAGCATAACTGTTAAAAATCTACAATATAATTGGTTGTAAAGTGGAGAAAAATCAATCTATCAATAGGTTGGTTACTCTAGTGTTTAACAATTTGTACTAATGTTTGGACTGATCAGTTAAGATATTTTATGTCTTACTATATAGCTAATATGATCTTTTCTTACGAAACTCTATTGCACTATTTCAGGGTAATTTCTAATTGCCTTTTAATTTGTTTCATTTACTCTATGTGCATTTCATTGTAATTTTAACTCAATTTACTTTCTATAATTAAATGAAATGTACATAATCATTTATTTTTATTAACATTTTTAAGATGCAAAGGATAGAAGTGTAAGAACAAAGGTATAAATGAATAGGTATTCTATATGATATCTGCTCCTAGGTATTACAAGTTTGGGTTCATCTAGCCATAGTTTAACTTTTTAGTAATTTCAATGAGGTTCTCAGATGCCCAGTTGTTTTCAGAGTTTTTTTGTTTTTGAAGAGTTCATTCTATTTATAATATTCTGCTATTTAGTCATATATACTGACATAGTCAGCTTCAAATGAAACATCCAAATATTTTGAGGTTATATGTACTAATGAGAAAATACTTCCAGTTTACATAGCTTATACTTGATTAAGTCTTAACAGCTTTTAAAATAAATATCCAAAATGTTTTTACTATATCATAATATAAAATCATTCTAATTTTAATAAATTAAAAATTGATATATTGTCCTTATATCATTATATATGAAGTTAGATTTTAAAAATAGTATCATTATAAATTGTTACTGTATTCCAAGTTATAATTTAATAAATAGTTGTCATGGAATAATTTTTCATTTGATTTTTTATAAATACCAACTGTTACTATTCTAATATAAATATAATATAAAAACATAAATTTGTACAGCAAGAGACTATGTCTACAAAATTGCAATTATTTAAGAAATTCAGTTTTAAAACAGCTCTGCTAAGTCCTGATTCAATTCTTATTTAATAGAAAGTGAAGTACCTAACAAACTGCTCTACATATTTTTATAGGCAAATAGGACTTAAATTACCAAATAATTTTAAAATTATATTTTCATTCCATTATCCCAAGATATCCAAATAGTCTCTTGAGTCTCTCATCTCAGAGAAGGAGATTACTGAGGCGATTTTGCAGAATCCATTAACACAATATTTCAGCCTAAACTATCAAGAAAATTAAGGACTCTATGTGTTTATTGAATGAATCACATTCAAGCTTTACTATAAACAAAGTGCTGCAGAACACCAGTCATTTTACCTTCAATGAGGCAACTGTAGTGTTAAGAATCCATTATGTGTATTTTAGTCACTCAATACTTAACTGTTGAATGAATAAATGTGTACTTGGCTATGGTTATCTTTTTGTTTTGCTTTCCTATTACTGCTGTAGCCATTGCTATTCTATTCTAACATAGAGTACTGTGCTGTTACCTTTGGGGACAATTTTAAATTTGGTGTCACCCCAACAGTTGGGCGGGGGGGGCACGGAAAACAGCCCAGAAGTGCAATTAGCATTTTTCCATGGTTCTTCCTCATTGATGCAGTAAAGAATCACAAGTCAGTGAGATTTAGAAAAGATTTATTAAAAGTATATTTTAGAAAGGGAAAGCATGCTCCAAGGAGGTACAGGATTTCAGTGGAGAGCTGTAACAACCCAGGAATGGGAATTTCTGAATTATATTTGGGCCCATGGGTGGCTCCAAAGGCATTCTTAGGTGATTGGCAAGTGAGGTCATTTTGATTGACACTTGGCTGCTGTATAACACACTGCATATTGTATATGTGCTTACCTAGAATTCAGTCTGTTATAAGCAGATTCATGAACTGGCAGACATAAACATAGTATTATAATGACAGCATTAGATTGTGGGCAAATTAGGCCAGTCTCTTCTGCACAGGAGTTTGTGGTTGGTTTAAACCAGCTAAGATTATGGCCATCCCGTCCTTTGTCTCTGAGGATGTAGGAGGGATTCTGTAACTACCAATAGGGTGTTCTTTGGGCGGTTTCTAGGCAGGGCCTCTATTCCTTTGTTCTTCCGTCACTCAAGTCTGACCAGCTACCTAACAGTGCCAAGGTAGAATAGTTCCAAATGAAGACAATTCCAAGAGGGTTCGTTTCATTCAATCAACAGTACCGAATACTAACATTTCCTGCTCATGATAAAATGTACTATTTGAATTGTCTGCTTCTGAATACCTGTCTAAAACTTATCTAAAAGTTGTAAAAGTTCTGGTTTGCTATCAAACTTTATAGTGTGTAATTGTAACTTAGATATTATAAAAATTTGAATTCTCACACTCTACTTGCAAATTCTAATTCCATAGAACTAACTCCATAAGGACTAAGAATCTATATTATAAACAAGTAACCCATATAACTTCTTAGTTGGCAATTTTCAGACCATATAGCAAACACTGTACCTACCCGCCTAATTATATAATAATCTTTAGGCAATACTCATTTTGTACCCTACCTTCCTCCCTCATCCCTACAGACATGTTCATTAAATTACATTTAATAAAATATACCTACATTTATTTAATGATAGTGACATGAAAATTAACTATATAAAATATACATATATTCCTCAAAACTATCAAAGTTATTATAAAATATTGTATTTTATTGAAAATGTTTAACATATTTAAAATATCTATTACTTCTTGAATGTCCAAAAGAAAACTGAATGCTCAGTAATAATAAATATAATAATTCCATTATATCTCTTCCTTCTGCTTATGATAATTGCCTCTCTGTCAATAAATGTAAAACAGAATCACTAGAAAAATAATTTGAAAATCCACAGGCCTATCCACCCCACTAAAATGGAATCTTACTGAAGGCATCCTCTAACATTAATTTTGAAAGTGTTTCCCCAATATTTCATACTTATACCCTTTGACCCCTCAAATAAATTGAAAACCACAGTTATCCCCAGAATGTAGATTAATAAAAGTACTACCCACCTCTTAAGCAGTCCTGCCACAACATCTGCATACATTTATAAACAAATAGCACACATTCCAAATTCTCCTCTAAAAGAAAAACCCTTGTTTCCTCTACTCATAACACTCCCGACACCAAATGTCTGTTTTTTTTCTCTTACATGGAGCAATTCTGACACTAACTACCTGGAGTTAGCTCACGGACCACAGGTTAAGATCTCAATCCCACCAGACCCCACCCCCCCAACCCTCCACCCCCGCTTCAGATGCTAACCACCAGTCCAGCTCTCTCAGACTTCAGCCAGCTATAAGTTGGGGTTTCTCACGATCCCCTCCTGTGATTCAATAACATGGTATAACAGCTCACAGAATTCAGTGAAACATTTACTTACATTTATTGGTTTATTACACTTAAGCATCTCATTATATTCACAACCTGGAAGCTATCCAAACCCTTTCATTTAAGGTTTTATGGAGGTTCCATTACTTAGGGATGGTTAATTAAATCACTGGCTATTGGTGGTTAGCTCAGTCCTCAGTCCCTTTCTCCTTCCTGAGGCTAGGGGTGGGGCTGAATGTCCCAAAGCTCTAATCACATGTGCGGTTCTTCTAACGACCACCACCATCTTCCCAGAGTCACCTTTTGGCATAAACTCTGGTACAACTGAAAGGGGCTTATTATGAATAAGATGTTCTTCTCATTCAAATCGAATCACTCAACCAACTCCAAGGGTTTTAGGAGTCGTGTGCCTATCCATCTGGGGCTGAGGACCAGATATAAATTTCTTTTACACTGCAATATCACATCTCCAATACCCTTGTTGAGTAATTGTTGATGAGATTTTTCTAATGGTTTCATAAAGACACGAATGGAGGAAAGTAGTATACCTAACTGACAACATTTGTTTTGATTTTTCTTTCCTTTCTCAAAGTTTCTCTTGCTTTCTCTTGCTGAAATCTCTCTTATCCTAAAACATCTAATCCCCTTGCCCTACATCTTGACATACCAATCTTATGTAAGGTAACTGAGCTCCCAAATTGACATCTCATCTATCCCCACCCACAACACAACAAAAGTTTCTCTTCGAATCTACCTTCCTCTTCAGAAATAAAGAATTTATTATTATTATTATTTTCTTTCCTGTCACTTCAGTAAAATGAAGTCAGTTAAAACATGTGCTTCACTTGAATACAGTGGAGTCAATTACATTATTATATTTAAAGTCAGGAGTCATCAAGACAAGCAAGTTAAAAAAGGCTCAGAAAACTGGGGTGTCAGAACAAATTTCCCACAGGTTATCTAGATCATTTGAACGTGGGGGGCCAGAATAATAAGAGTGGTTTTGTCTTATGGGAGGCTTACTGTTTACTTCAGGCCTTAATATGAAATATCTTTTTCAAGCTGATATAATAAAATGGATCTGTATTCACTAAACTGGGAAATAAATTTATAAAATCAGTTGAACATTGTCGAGGAAAAAGCAGATCTTATGACCATTTCCAAATTTCCACTAAAATAAGTAACACCTCTCCCCCGTTCCTACACATACATACTTCTTAATCTTGAGTGAAGTATGTGCTGACAATATCAGTACTTGAATTTCCATGGTTAACTATAGAATATCAAGGTCAAGTTGAGGTATCTTGCATTTTCAATGTTCTTTTGAACATCGGTCAACACAGGTATTTTTAAATGATAAATAGTCTCTAAATACCTAAGTTCTCAGGACAACAGAAATACCCTAGTCCTATAGCTCTCTTTTTTCCCCCAAATAAAGTACAGATCTAAGATGATGTTGAATAAGGCAAACGAATCCGTAAAATATAAAGTCTATCCTATTAAAAATTAACGATTTATCTCAAATACATTCTTCTAGCTTAAGTAATCAAGCACTTAGGCAAATGTTTCCTATGTTTACGCATAAGTACTCATTTTGCTCTGTGAGGTCATATGTTTTGAAATGACAATTCGAGTCGGAGTATTTTGCCTCTAGAGTCTTCATTCAAAGTATTTTCCAGTGGTGTCACAAGCAGATAAATGCACCTAATTACTAGATTGCACAGCCTGATGTATGTTTATTTGACTATGAAAACAACCCACCAAATGTACAATTTTCTCTTCTTAAAAAACATAGTAATTTAAATGCAAAAGATATGTTAATCAGTATTATCATTGAGATTTTTCTTATGTCACATTAGGGTGCTTGGAACGATCATTTTGCTGTCAGCAATAAAGAAGCTTAGACTGGAAATCCATATGGAAACATCTCAACAATCTCGATAAAGTGGAACACACAGTACCCCCTGTCAGACTAAGGCAAGTATGGCGCTGGCTTCTACAGAATAATAATTTGGTAGGTTACAAACTGTTTCCAACAAGAATAGGGAAAGGTAAAGCTCAGGCTATCCTACTGTAGAAAATAGTCTATAAAATATTTAAAAAAACAAAATTTGAAAACGAAGGGAATAAAAGAATGTGCTCCTCCAAATCGCTGTTCAACTCCTTTTGAAGTAAAAGCAGTCATTACAACATGCCGTTCTGAAGCTGAGGGGTTTTAATCATACCAGGAGAGGTGGGAACTCCCCGGGAGCAGAGTGTTCCATTTGTGTCTCCCACAGTAATTGTTATTTTAATTGGCTGAAATAAACTATAATGCCCCAGGCCAGTGATAAAATTGTATAGGTAGGCAGCTTCTTTCCCTTTAGGAAAAAGACCCGTTAAAAAAGCTTATACTTTGAATTAAAAAAAAAGAACATTGTTTCTGATTTTATATCAATGCAGCCTAGTCTGGACGGTCTTATTCCTGGGCCCCCTCTCTCAAACTATCATCACATGTCAGATTTGGTCAGAAAAGTTTCATTTGGTTTTTTTTTTTTTTTTTCCCCCGAACTAGGAATTGTTAAAGAGAAAACCACAGGCCCAAAATGGAGTCACTAGTTCTAAAGCCAGAACAAGAAACTTAGACTTAATACCAGATCTGACTGCAGTTTCGACCTTCTCCAGGAATGTAACATTAATATGTTAGCGTGGAATAATCTGTCACATGGGACCTCTCCATCCCTCCAAGAAAGCTGAGACAATCTGCCTCATAAGACCACGGTCCGCTTGATTCAATAAAGCCAAATCGGTCTTTAAAATTTACTCAGTTGAATTTCTATTCTTAAACTGAATTTATCCAAAATTACCCCTAAATCTCCACCTCTGCCTTCTCACTTCTCTTTCAGAGTTTAGAAAACTCTAAGATTTTGTTATTTTGTTATTAATTCTCATTAATAGGGTGAGTACTCATAAACATCTGGGAATATATAGCCTTTAAAAATACAGTCATTTCATTCCTGATGCATTCAACTGTGTACTTTCTAAGTATAAAACCATGCACCGATAATATGGGTTTTCAGAGGTGAAAATGATATTCCTCTCAAGTTTAAAATTAAGGTAATAAGATGCATCTAAAATTTTATGAACTGGTAGAAAAAAATAGAAGTGCTGTTTAAGAAAGTCTAATTATTTTACCTGGGTACTGGCTGAATTTCATTTTGGGGGTGTAGAAAGAGAGACCTCTTAGAAATAAAATGTGTCCGTTTAGGAAAGAAAGCATGAAAGCTTGAGCAAATGGGAGGCTGCAATGGGATTCTGCAAAGGACAGGTAAAACACCTGATTTGAAAGTAGAAATAACAACATAAATGACTAATTATATCATCAGCATAGAAAAAAAGAGATAAGGGATCAAAAAATAAGTGATATGAATGGTACAAAGCCTGAGAGACTGAGAGAATTGTAAAACTGGAAAAGAAAAGTTGAAGTGGAAGGTGATTAGCTCATATCAACATATGCTAAATCAATGACAAACTTCTATTTGTTTAATATTCAGAAATCAGCATTTCTAGACATCTGCGAGTGAGAAAGCAAGAAAGCATTGGAAGAGAAATACAGTTACAAATGTGTTCCTCAGTAGCCCGAGACTAAAGAGAGACCTGGCCTCTCAAAAGATATGATGTAAATATTATAGTGAAAACATAGTATACATATATCAGTTCAGAAAGTCATCTTTTATAAAAGCTGCTCCCATGTTGCAACTTTCTGACAAAGGTTTGAGCTAATGGCTGTGGTTGGTGTTTCCTTTTCCACAATCCTTAGAGTGGGTTGACCTACATCTTGAGAGTTCTGTGTTCCCTTCAACTGTATCCAAGTCTCACTTCTTTCCAGGTCTCATGGATCTAAAACTTCTTGTGGAGACTGACAAACTTAATGAGAAACATCACAGAAGTGAAGGATAAAAAAAACAGCCAAATTACACATAGGAGAATCTAAGAACTGGACTCAGAAAATGTGCTATTAACCTGATGTGACTTTCTTGAAAGACTGCAAATCACAAGAAAACAAACAAAAAGCCTTATTCTTGGTAGTCTTTGCTTGAACAAACTTTGGTTTCTTGAGACTTCTTGTAGGTACAGGTATGAACTTCCTTGCAAAATGCATTTTTATAAGAAGCCTGCTAAATCAGTTTAACCATAAGCCCCAACCCCCGATATCTGACCAAGTCCCTTCAGATGATGTATGTCACTCTGGCCTGTCTTCGGCAAGAATCCTGGCAGGTCGGTTTAGTCAGAACTCCCTTATCCCTATGTTTCCTCTTAGTAATTTTCCAGCCACTGACCTCCATCCTGTCCCTTTGCTACAAATGTTCACTTGCCCATGATGTATTTGGAGCCCAGCCCAGTCCACTCGCCCACTGTAAAATCCCATTGCAGCAGTCCTATGTGAATGGCCATGGTCCTCCATGAAGTCTGCCAAACTGTCTTTAATGAGTGTCATTGTTATTATTTTTTCTTTAACACCTTCTATCACAATGAGGCCATCTCCCTCATGAAAATGATGAGACAACAGTAATTAAAAATGATTTCTATCTATTCACTCCAACCTAAAATACTTGCTGCTTTCGTTTTTGCAAACCCAATGACCCCTTTTCCAGAAAATCAGAACCTTTGTGTTCACAGAGATTCAGTGCCTAAGATGCAGATATATCAAAACGTCTGTTGACAGACTACATCATTTAAAGCAGCTTTCTTTAGAATAAATGGCTAGTCACCGGTGGAATTCTAAAAAAAAAAGAGGCTATATAGAACCTATTGCATTTCCTACCAAATAAAATCATTCAATTCAGAAAGATGTTAGTTAAGATGTTTCCAGTTCATAAATTCTTTTTTTCTTTTACATTTTAGAGATAAAGGAAAAATAGAACTCTTACCTACGAAGGGCATTTGTGGAAAATCTTTAAGTGTAGGTTGATGGACCTACCTGTGGTAAAGAACAGGTTTTCCGATGATTGGAGACAAGACGAGGGTTTCCAGCAGACAGGTTTCTTAAAGTGCTTCAGGGTCCCTGTCTGCTATTTTCTTATCTAATGTATCTTCACCTCTCAGCCCTTAATGACAGTGTTCTGAAACCTAAAAAGGGGGGAAAAGACATTTTTGAAAACATGGCTGAGTAACAACAAAGTCACCTTGTGCTTGCCTCAGATGTTGTGCACTCAGGAATATAAAACAGAAACATCTTGTTACAGCAGTCAACTTGCTGAATGCACGCACAGGGTGGAGAGGCTAGGACACATCCAAGTAGCTAAAAAGGGAGAAAAAAGTCTCTCGCCGTACATACACAGCCAGTCTGGTTTCAAGATTTGCTTTTACGAAGGATGCTGCCGCATTTTGTTTGAGAAAAGACGTGGCAGGGGTGAGAGGAGCTGGAAAGAGAAACCTGAGCAAGGTCGTTATTCAATACATATTTATGGAGTGCCCGGTATGCACAGTTATGATGATGAACAAGACTGCAGATTATGCCTTTTTCAGAGTTTCCAGTACAACTGGGAAAATGATAAGAAAATATGCAATTATAATGCAATGAGATAAATGTGATGGCGGTAGGTGATGTGCATTATTATGGTGGAGGCTGCTTATTTTTTAAATTTGGGAGGAGAGAAGAGGGCCAAGAAATTTTTCTGGGATGGCAGGGGGATCTTCCAACCAGAGAGCTGAAGGAAGTGTAGTGATTAATGAAGTTAGAAGACTGAAGACACAGGCATAGAACATTTTATACAGGAAAGGGGAAGGGCAAGAGCTTGAAAGAGCTAAGACTGGGAAGGTGAGGACCTGGATGTCAATGCCTGATTTAAGAAGGACTGAACATATAACTTACTATCAATTTGATCAATGAAAGGAACACCTAGAGAAGTGTCATGCTCATTGTAGGCCTTAAGAAAGTCTTACTAAATTGTGTTTATCGACATACGTTTTAACTCATTAATAAAAGTTTTTCTAAAGTTAATCTTAACATGTCTCAATTTAATGTGTTTTGGATCTAAATCAAATGAATATATGTAACCATATGTAATTTTTTTTAAGAAACCAGCTTTTATTTTTCAAAGACCGAACAAAGAAACGTGTTTTTCTTTGGATTTGGCTAAGCCAGAATGCTGATAAGATGGCTGTTTGCAAATGGACCAGTTTGTGTCCATGGAGTAATATATATAGGCACCCATATAAATATGTATACACATATGTATGCACATGTATGCTTTTATTTCTTCTCTTTTTTCTTTCTTTCTCTTTCTTTTCTTCCCTCCTTCCTTCCTTCCTTTTGTCTTTCCTTTCCTTCTTTTCTCTCTCTCTCTCTTCCTTTCTTTCTGACTCTTCTACCTTTTTTAAATAATGAACATATGCAACAAGCAGTTTAGCAAAAGAGTAAAAAATGGCATTTATCAAGTGTTAAAATCTATTTGAAATTCTGAAGTAAAGTCATTCGAGTATATTCACCTACTTATTGGTGTGAAAAGTGGATTTTTATAATCCCCTATATAAACTGGGTTTTTGAACTATTTTTCCTGGGAGAGACAGGGAGGAGAGTTCCATATTTGAAATGCATAAACATGGTGATAATTCTTCTTATTTGAGTAATGTGATCATGACTTAAAGTATGACTTAAAGATACTAATCTTTCATTAAGTTACAGTAAAATGTTACAGGATTTGAGTGAGAAAAAAATAATCTCCATTTCTCAGGCTAAAAACTCCCAAAGAAATCATGTAGTAAAACAAATTTCAATCTATTTTTTTATGGTTTCAGTCATCAGAAATACAAGCTTGTATCATTATAGAATGGCATATTTTACTATGTTCTTTAACTGATCAGGGAAAGTGGTTCTTTCTCTTCCCACTAAAGCCTGCTACAGTCAAAACACATTGTGCTTGCCTATCCAGAGCCATCCTTCAATCTATACATCAATAACATTCTCTTCATTTCTCTATAATTTGGTGGGACACTTATTTGAGGAGCTGATTGTAACATTAGCATAAAATGGGTGAAAAAAATGACCTGAATTAGGTCCACCAAAATCTCTCTCAGGAATTTGAATCCTGGGTACAATGAACTAATAGAAAACATTTTAGTCCTTCTGTGACAGTGGGGACCTGATGATTCTTTTCATTTGTTTTAAATCCCTAGATCCTAGGAGTTATCTGATTTCTGTCTTTTCTGTAGCCTGGTGGTTCTACTTTTCCATCCATACCAGTTACTCACAGGGGATGAGGCAAGTGATAAAAGAGCTGTATTAAAATAAGGCAGATATTTAAGTACCATAATGGAGAAACAAACAATATATTACAGAAGGCATAATGGAAGGAGAGCTAGCTCATATTTACATACAAATAAGTTTTTATGAAGGAAATAAAGAATGAATAAAATTTTCAGAGAATATAATGAGGGTCAGAATCTGTCGAAGGAAGAGGGAGTAATATCAGCAAATGGATCAAGAGAAAACAAGTTCAAAATAAAATTAAGGTTTTTGTCTATTTTTAAAATAAATGTTTACTGTGATGTAATGGTGAATAAGACAAACAAGTTCTCTACTTCAGGAAATATATATTCCTCTGGAGCGGAGAGACAAATGGCTAAAAATAATAATAATAATAATACTCTAACAAACAAACAAGATACTTTAAAAATGCAATAAGTTCTGTTAAGGAAACAGGGGCTGAGAGACAAAGACTAACAGCAGGGATGGAGAGGAGGGTTGAAAGAGAGCTGGAGGTTGTGACATTTTAGATAACAACCGAATGAGGAGAAAATGAGAGGAATGGAGCAGTCCGGGTAAAGGAACAGAAAATAAATATCCTAG
>NW_006431919.1:12267070-12285460 GCF_000325575.1 Pteropus alecto | reverse complement strand
TTGATTCAATCTCAGAATTGGTTGAAGATGACTCCAGTCAGTGAGCAAAGGAGAGGATGGTGTAAGACAATGCTGGAGAAACAGCAGGAGCCAGGCATAATAGGTTTTTTATGCCTAAGAGAAGGGTTTAGAATTTAATTCAAATTTATGAGTAAGCTATTTAGATTTTATAAAGATCAACTTAATGGCTATGGGTGGAGCATTTAGTCTTGAATGATGAATTAGATTTAGGAAATGAAGAAATGTGAGGACTCAAGAAGGGCTTATGATAGCAGACATGGTATCTTTAGATTTATATACAAGCATAATTTAGTTTTTTTTTAATTTAATTTCAGTACATAATTTAGAACTTCTGAAAGTATTTATTATAGTGACAGCTACCTTGAATAATTATATGATCCATAATACATATTTCCACTTCTAATCCATTATAGTCTTTATACTTCTTACAATGCAACTTGCATTTAATTACATGCTAACCAGTACTATATATTTGACATTATATTTTGTTTCCCACTTTGATTGAAAACGTTTTGAGAGTAGGCCCATGACATAAATTTCTGTATGGTCCACATTACTTAGATTATATTTGATATGAATACAAATTAGTAGTAATAAAAAATATATATTTAACGCTTACTATGTCCCAGGCACTGTGCTAAGGGCTTTATAAGTATAATTCCATTTAATCCTCAATCCAAATCTAGGAAGAAAGCCAGTTATTATTATTTAAAAAATTGCCATGATTAAGCCCTTGTCCATTTATTACTAAATAATTGACTTAAAAAGTTTTAGAGATGAAAAAAAGTATTTGGTCAGACTACTGTTCAAAGTATTTTAAAAGAATACATTGTGACAGAAAGAAATCTAACTATGAGAGGTGAACATACAATGTAAATATATATATGCCTTACTGTTAATATGTACACCTAAAACTTCCTGGATTTCATTAACCAATGTCACAATAAAAAACAAACAAACAAACAAATAAATAAAAATATACACGAAATGATGTTTTCATGATATTATACCACTTCCTGGTCCTACTGAAAATCAACCACAAATCTGTTAACTGTGATAGAATCCCACACATTTTTCTCTATCTGCATTTACTAGCTATTCCTGACAATATATGTCATTTAAATGGATTTATTTAATGCAGATCACATGATACTGTCTCACTTTCTCTTTCATTTAATTAAGCCAAACCATATTCCTCCCACTAATATTTCAAAAAGATGAGTATAGATTCTACAAAGATGCAGCTGGTTCAATTTGTCTAGATTCTAAGCATTTCTAACATCTAAATATATATGCGCAAATACCTATCAAAAAATTATCGTGACACAGATTATAATTGTGGCCCAATTATCCCAACAGATACAGATGCCACAAAGTTTAAAAGAGAGAGGAGACAGTGATATAAAGGGGAAAAAATAACAAACACAACACTAATGGAAATTAGGGGAAAACATAAAGACTGTCAAGGAAAATTACTGCCAGGCTCACTACAGGAGGACACAAAAAGAGAAACAAAAATAAAAATAATTTAGATCCTGCCCTGAAGCATACAAATATAAAAACAACGGAGGAATTTTAATTGGGCAGAAACACTCTAAATATTTGCTTAAGCCTATTTTCTCTCCTTAAAACACAACTACAGTGTTGACACACTTGACATTTGCTCACAATCCATTTTCCTCATCCAAAGTTTAAATTTTGTAAATAGGCAATTCCAGTTTCTATTTTGGTTCACATTCTGAATGCAAATAAATATATCCCACACACCCTTAGGAAGAGAGCATTTAAATAATAAGTGGAAGGTGCTATTAAAACAAACATCAACACACAAATACATAGAAAATCAGACAGATCAGACGAGATATTACAGGGTCACGGGAACAGTAAAGATGAAGAAGGAGAAAGGGGAGGAAGGGAAAAAGGAGGGTAGAAAAAAAAAGACTACCACCAGCCACACACGCACACTCAGTCATTCTGAAAATTTGAAGTGTTTAGATTTGCCCAGTTCTTCCTGGAATAATTCATTTTCTGGCCATGTTTAATATCTTTACACCTCCCAGCACTGCCATGCCCCTGCCCATTCCTAATTTGGTAAAGGTCTCTTGGCTTACAGAAAATTGTGTCGTTCAGAAATATTAGGATCACAACGAGCTGATTAATAACTGTGTTAAAAAGCTAAATTTCGATGACAGACCACATAAATCTCTCTTATGTGAGATATTGGCTATGCAGCCTGTACAGTTTCTACAATTTAGATATTAGGCTGAATTTCTTCAGGAATTCTGGCAAAGTGGGACCCCAAAGAAAATACCAATAGAGGCATTCACATTTTCTTAATAGAGAGGCAGAAACCTAGATTAGGAAAACTGCTAATGATCATTGGCTATTTGGGTAAAGTGACAAAAAGTTACATAATTATATGTGAATGAAAATGCTTTTAAAATATTTAAATATTTTCAGTCTTCAATTCTTCAAAAACTTAGAGCATTAGTCACTTGTTACCTCATTTAGTACTTACAATTTAATTTAGCCTAAAGCACTCTAATAAATATAAAAGACCCTGCAAATATATGAAAACAATAGTTTGTAAACATCATATGTCTTCACAATTTGGGGTCAATTTATACATATTACTTATTTATGTTGCATATGTGGTAAAATATTCTTATTTTTAACCTTTACTCCTCTTCAGTCATATTTTATTTTCACCACAGACAGGCAGGATCCTCACCTGCCAGGGCTTGGTGCTTGAATTTTAAGTGCAAAGGAAACCATTTCAGGATTTATAAATTGATAATCCAATAGATCCAGTTTAACTACCAATAAATCCCTTTGTTTCTGAATGGTCACTGAAACTCAGGGACAATTTGTTTGACTGTCTTTATGCACTGGCTCAGTACTTTCAACCCCGAGTTGTACTTTGCTATTGAGTCAACAGACACAAGATACTTGTTGGAAGGTATATGTATGTTTGTCACTGAGAGATTGTCCTTTCTAATTGCTTGGTAGCTATGTTCATCTAGTTATACTTTTTCTCCCATTTTATTTCACTCATAGAATTTTGGAGTGATGATCCCTCTTTAGTTTCTTGCCTCAAATCCTGGACAGGACCATCTATATTCATATACTACAAGCCTTGCTGCCTACATTGATAAGATGTGGGAGACACTAGACAACTTTTACATGATCAAGGCCTTCTTTATTACTAGTCAATAGTAGCACTTAAGATTTGTGCCATTAGATTTACTGCATTGGTTAAATGTCGGAGAAATCAGGGGGCAAATTTTTCAGAGGAGAGAGAAAATATTATCAGTGGATAAGGGTCTGGATAAATGAGTTAGGGAATGGAAGAAGTCCAACAGAATAGGACTTCCAAATCATTGTCCAAGGTCATTGTCCCATGAGGAAGCCTCATCCAGGGAGATATCTATTTACATATCCTGCCTTAATCTACACATAATTTGAAACAATAAGTGAATGTACAATATTTTTCACATTTAAAATTATTTTCCAAAACTATCCGTCTCACAGTTCTGTTTTCTCTACTAATTTTTATGAGTGCCACTTTTTTCTACATTTTTAAAAACTGTTCAACTTTTTAAAAACTGTCTAGGATAACATAAGAGATGCATGTGACTTTAGGAAAACAGAGTTACACTCCTCAAAATTGAGACTTATGAGAAAAAAAAATTCAAAGATATGACTATTATGCAAAGTACTGTGATAAGTAAAGTGAGGATCACTAAGATAGGGTCTTTCCCCCTGGAGCTAATAATAAAATTACTTTTAGATTCAATGTCATAATTTCATTTGGCTGTGGCTTTATAATCATTTGGCACTTGCTTGCTTAGATATCTAAAGTTTTGGGCACAAAACTGGTTGATTGAAGTTATCAATCATAATATTCAAATATGCGATATTTAAAGCTACATCAATTGTTTTTCTACTAAAATCAGGTAGTAAAAAAACATTTTTCATGAAAAAAAAATCCCTATTTTATAGATTCAATAGGGCATTAAATTGTGAAAATGTTAGTTTTAAACATAAGTAAAACATAATTTTATGTCAAAATAGGTTGGTCAGCATTTTTAAAATGAAGTCACTATGATCTTTATCAGAATGTTTCGCTACAAACTGCATATCTCCAAAGTCAATAATTAGTATTATTTCCTCTTCTTTATGAGTTTTTCCTTAATTATTTAAAATCCTCTGCCACCTGAATACCCATTTTGAAATACCTATGTTGGTTAAGCATTTCTATTATTCTTTGGCGTCTTCTAATTCCAACAAGAAATTAAAAGACTTGTTTTTGGCATCCAGCTGCTTTCCTCCGTAGGTGAGTGAAGTGATTACTGCACTCATGTTTTAGCTTTGTGTGGTATGTGATTTGTTAGAATCCCGAGACATTTAATACCTTGATCTCTTTTTTATTCCTTTCAGTTTTTATGATAAAGACCTTTATTTCTTTAAACTCAAACCATAGAATTATGTGATTGTATAGTGTTAGTTTCCCTGAGTCCATGTTAAATTAAATATTGACTTTGCAAGCTCTGTATAATTTATTATTTATCATTCTCAATTTGTGGAACTTATTAAAAAAATTGATAAGTATGCCCGATGGTGAAATCCCAACAGGTGTCAAATTGGATGACCCAACCAAGCCAATTACAAAATTGACAAATCTATGGTCCCTTCGATAAAAATGACACAATTTGATTTTAACAGGGACTGATATTTTTTAAGGACACTGAGACATTTTCTTTAAAGGAATAATGCTCTTCAATTTTAGAAAACCACTTTTTTTCCCCCCAGAAAATTGCTTTCTTGTGATGCTTGTTAGCCAATCTGTTCTTTCTGAGTTTTTTCAGAAGTTGATTTCTCATTCTTCAGCACTTCAAAAAATGTTGGGAGAGAATTTCAAGTATTTAAAAAATATATTTTTAGCAGATTTACCTTTTGTGCAAAGTGTCAGACAGTTCATGGGGGCACCTTGAGCTTTCCACATCTTTTGTCAGCAGAACAGGATTTTATTCCTAAAGAACAATTGTTTGCATTACAAAAATAAGTCTCCTACGTAGGTGCCCTTGCTGATAGCTTCTAGAGAAAGGATAAAAAAAATAAATGATCCTATAGACTGATTAATCTACTCTCTCTCCTCTCACCAAACCTAGGGCTCTCAGTAGGTTGTAATAAAAAGTTGTGCAGGGGCAAATGCTTTGCAATTTCCTAAACAGTTTTTTTTTAAACTTCTACCACACAACTGTTTTCCAACGTAGCTTCTGCGAGCAGAGATCACATAAATAAAGAAAAAGTCAAATAAAACATTCTTGAGGGGCATGTTAAAAATATTTGCTACCATTTTTCCCTACCCACAATGTTAAAAATACTGATAATCTTCGTTTTAAAAAGGCAGGGGGAGACTTACTACTTTCAAGTCTACACAATTCTCAAACAAAAACTCCCTGTTGCTCGATCTTTCTATTTACACATGGATAGTTAGCACAGTTTCTAAAGTGTAGTTGCAAATTAGAATCATTCGGGGAGCTTCTAAAACTTATCACTGCTGGAGTTCCAGCCTCAGAGAATCTGCTGTAAGTGTCTCACAATTGGGAGCGGGCACTGGCAGGTGTCAGTGCTCTCCGAGATGACTCTAGCGTGCAGCCAGGATTGAGAAACAGTGAGTTAGACTGACACCTCTGCTTTCAAATGTCTGCTAAAAAACATCTGAAAGATAAAATTATTGGGATGAATTTTTCTTTCCAATGAAAATGAAGCTTGTCTGGGGTGGCTGGCTGTGCGTTTCACCGGTATTTATTTTTTTCCTGCAATTACGCACTGCGTGTTTTGATTATTAGTTTTAGAATCATTGTAAGTAGTCGTATTAGGGCTTCTGGTACCCAGCTTTCAATTAATCAATATATCAACAGATATATTTAAGTCTTTTGCTCTGTGGAAAATCTGAAACAAAAATTTTTCAAACTTTATCCTTGACTTCTGGGCACTTACCCATCTTGCTCCGAAAACAAACACGCTGAGGAGAAATATAGATGATAAGGAGAAAGAGACTGGGCTTGTGACCTGTTTCACTTCCAATACAATCATGCGTTGCATATAATAACATTTTCAGTCAACCACAAACCTCAAATACACCAGTGGTCTCGTAAGATTATAGCTGAGCTGAAGTATTCCTAACACTTAGTGACGCAGCATTTTTCATGAAGCTGTCCTGACGTAGCTGTCCTGACGTAGCTGTCGTAAGGCCGTAGCCATGGTAACGACATAGCCCAGGTAATGTCGCAACATAGGAACTTATTACCCAAGTATTTGTGGTGATGCTGGTGTAAATGAACCTACTGCACTGCCAGTTGTATGAAAGTAGAGCACGTACAATTTTGTACAGTATAGCATACTTGGTAATGATAATAAATGACTTGTTACTGACTTATGTATTTACTATCCTACACCTTTTTGTTGTTGTTGTTATTTTGGTGTATGCTGTTTCTTCTTATAAAAAAAGTTTGCTCTAAAATATTATGCCATGGTACGCCAGCAGCAGCGTGTTTACCTTATCTCTTCATCGCATCATTTTCTCTTGAGTTCAATTTAATCTTGTGTTGTTTTGAACAGTAACATGTGATAAAGTTTTGTTGCCTTAGGAGAAATGGGCTCTACCATATAACCTAGATGTGGAGCAGGCTAGACCATCTAGGGCTGTGTAAATGCATCTTATGATGTTCGCACAGTGACAGAATCAACTAACGAGACACTTCTCAGAATATATCCATACAGTTAAGTGACCCATAACTGCATCGAGTGGAAAGAGAAGTTCTTAGGAAGATGGACTGATTTAAAGATAGGTAGAGGCGACACCTGTCAAGTGCTGTGGTCTATCAGTGAAGACACTGTAATTTTATACTCTTTTGACATTGGAGAAGCAAAAAACTTTATATCTCATCTTTTTCTGCTTTCTAGTTTATTCAACACTCAACAATCAGAAACTTGGTATAGCAGAGCATGAGTTAGGTTGTGTGCCTTGAGAAGGAGTGTTTTGCATTGAGGTGTCACTATACAAATATGCTGGCCAGGAAGTGTGGTCACAGCTGTGTCAATGACAGACATTAGTAATACCCTGTGGTGAATCTTTGAACAGTATTTTTTGTGTGTCTCAATTTTTTATTATAATTATTAAGAGCATTGCCTCCCTTGACTGTGTGTGCTCAGACTAATAATTTAACCTTTAAGGCTCAGTTATTCCTATCCTTAAATTGGGTATAATAATAGTACCTATTTCAGATGGTTTTTGTAAAATTACATCCTGGAATCCATATCAAGTGCCTAACAGTATGCTTGGTACATGCGAGTCCTCAAGAAAATACTAGTTTGTAGGTGTTGTTATTTTGTTGTTATTATTATTATGTATTACATTGTTATTTTAATTAGTCTTCAGATAATATAATTATATGTCATTGTGCACCCTAGGGTAACAGAGCACCAAGTAACAAAATAATCTGAGAGTGGTGAAACTTAACCACTGGAGTCATCATTTTAAAAGCTATAATGGTAGAAAATTATGCCTAACCCAAAAGAATGATGAAGATGCATAGATGATAAAATGTCCTTCACAAAAATGGGAATGCTGTGGGAATTCTCGCTATCTATTGTGTAAAATTTCTGTATCAACTTTGGTAGTGTTGGCAAAACCTGAGTGATAGGTTGCTCAAGAAAACTAACTTAAGTGCCAATTTTAGCTTTTATATGTTGTCCTTTAGTAGTTAAGAGTAATTCAGTGAGCAAATACTAGTCAGGGACAGTTATCAGAAGTTTATGGAGTTTTTATAAAAAAATATTTTATAGTCCACCTGAAAATACTAGATCCAGTAGAGAACATTGCAAGGTATCTTAAAAAGAACATCTATTATTAAATCTAATACCTAATTTCCTGGGTCAGTTTTAACTTTTGGAAGGACTGAAAGTAAAACCAAGAGGGGAGCAAATCTTATTCAGTTTATATAAGGAGCACCCTTAAAGTCCATGAAAAAGCTAAGAATTTTTTTTTTTCAATAAACAGTTTAAAGAGATAAATGGAGTAGTCCAGATGTCCAGAGTGTTTATGTTTAAATGTTCAGCTGCGATTATGCTGAACTGGGGAGGCTGAGACATACTTAGAGTGACTGGTCCAGCTGATATAAGGGGCTTCAGAAAAAAAAAAAAGCTCATGACTGTTGATGAGAATGCAAGAAGAATGCATGAAAGGAGTAGCTGCAGATTAGTTTAACATCTTAGACAACTTTGAAATATGGGCCATGGCACTGGTGCTAAACATGAAAAATTAGAGAAGGGAGTAGGAGGTAGCAAAATGGGTTTGACTAAGTTGAGAACATCTTCGTACTTAGAGGGGAATAATTGAGGTTGGATGGGGGGAGCTATTTAAACAGAGAACGCAAATGATGAAAATGAGATTGACATTAGACTGTGAAGAGATTTTCACTGTGGCAGCAGAGACTGTGCCATAGAACATACGTGGATAAAGATGCCAATGATGTGAGTTTGAGTCCTTACATACATTAATTCTACCAAGAAACCTGGGCGAATTACATAGTAGGTTTTCAAAAGCACCTGGTAAATGGCAGAATAAATAATGAATGAAAATGAAAGTTATCAAAAAAAAAAAAAGTCATCATGGAGAAAGGAAGATGAGAATGGGCAAGACAAATTAATTCAAAGGAGATATAAAAAGGACACTCTAAATAAGGAAAAATATATGCATAAAACATTTATACAAACATTTAGAAACAATAAACTTTATTCCACAGGCAGGTGGTTTTACCAGAGGGTTTCCTTGATGGTGTCAAATAATTGTGAGACAGTATTGTATTAGAAACAGTGTGTTTTAAAGAGCTTCAAAGGCAATGCTAGTGATTTGTCTGAATAGATCTTTACCAGCCAGAAATGACTTTTGGGGGAAGAAAAAAATGATATCAAAAATTTTATTTATTTAGGCATAATATTTGACACAGGCTTTGTAGTGATCCAGACGAAACAAATAGCATAGGAAACATAGTTTATGATTTTTCATTATGTTTGGATACACTATTAAAACTTTCTCGCTGGTAAAATTCACCGCATTGTTGTATCTATCAATACCATCCTTCCAACATTATTGCCATCAGCAATAAAACAGTGATCACAGATTCACAACTGCTTTACAAAGAGCTTATAAGCTTTTATTTGGTAATGCATTAAATGAATAATGTGACTTTTTAATATGTGCAGTGTGTGTGTGTGTGTGTGTGTGTGTGTGTGTGTGTGTGTGTGTTTTCCAGGAATTAGGATCAGAAGTAAGTTTTCCGTGCTAAATGCCTGTGTTTTGCTCACCACTTAAAAATTTAAGGAAAAAACATATTACATAAAGGTATAAGAACTCATTATAGAAAAGTATAAGTAGAAAACTTCTGAAAGGAAAAATGAAAGTGTCTGATGTTTTAAATCCCCAAGTAATTATTCAGTTGGTTCCAACCATAGATTTTTAGGGAGGGAGGTTAGTTTGATGCCTGGCACTTCTGCATGAGTTTATTTTACTTCTCACTGTATGATAAAAGATAAATTTTAACTCGCTTAAATCCACAAAATGGGAAATTCATTTCACCTCATTTCTTTCAATGGAAACATCTCTATTATAATGTTCTTTTGTCGGGATCAAACTGAATTCTTAAAGGGATCATTTAATTCTACAGAGAATTGTGATATTGAGGATAAGGTCTCAGAATATGCAATCAAAAACTGCAATAACATAACTAAAATAAAATAACCTGTATTTTATTCAAAATTATATACTTCATTGGAGGATTCCAAGTTGCAAATAGTCAATGCTCCAAAATTTTGTCTGAAAGTATGTTATTAGGAATTACGATAAAATTATATCTACTAAATTATGTTATAAACAGTGTTTAGATTGCCAAGCACAGCCCTCAAATTAAATTTAATTTACAATATTATAGATATATTACATGGTTTTGTGAAGAAAGTGCAATGTGTTACCCCTAGGCACAAAACATTTTAAAATAGAAATTAACTTTTATCTCATTCTGATCTTGGGTGCTTAAAGCAAAATGGATTCATTTAGTAAGTAAGAAGTGTCTGAGGATTTCTTTGGCTATTTTAAAGAAAAACTGTGACCTTTTCTAAGTGCCTACTATGTATCAAAAATACTATACTAGATGATTTACATTGTTATTTTAATTAGTCTTCAGATTAATTCCAAGAGGTATACATTTTATCTCATTGTAAAGATGAGGAAATGTGCTATAGTCAAGTAATTGCCTTAAGTGGTATATATGTAAAATTTTAAACCACATCTATTCATTGCTTATTTTCTGGACGTTGAGATTTTCTGATCTTTAGTGGTTTAGGACTCAGGATTTTCACAATGACTATTTTCACTTAAAACAGCACCTTCCTTCCCGCACCCCACCCCCCACCATGATAGTGAATCAGAAACACAATCAGAGGACAATGAAAAAGGTGCTAACAGTATCCTAGACCATCGAAGGAAGATCTGCCGTCCTCATTCTCATCATCGTTCTCACCTTTGCCATCCTCTTTCACTGTCCAGGCTTTACTGCCTGTGAGACATTGTACAATGTTCTTTACCCATATTATCTCATTTGGTCTTATAAACAATTCTATGAAGTAGATCTAGCTATTATCCCTATTTCACAGAGGAAACCCAAACCCTTAGCTGTTTAGTAATTGTTATTCCTTTACACAGATAGGCTAAATTCACAACCATTTTCATAATTATTAAGTTAAAATGCCATTCCACCAACGTCCACATATTTAAGTTCTGTTCTGTGTACCTTTATTAGTATCTAAAGACTTCTACCCTAGAACGGATAATGGAATTTTTCAATCTTGCTGAGTCACTTGGATTTACTCTCTCTTGTTATATCTCATACTTGCGACTTGCTTCCTAGGGAACCATCTGTCTATACTCCCATTTAGACTTTCCCTGAGGGTCTGAACCATGACTTGGTTTCAGATAGTACACATTTCCTTATTGGAAGCTCCTAATGGTTATTTTCAATCAGATGGCCGATAAGACCACCTAATGAAGACCAAAGTCATATTTTGGTTCATAAGTAGATAAACAAAAAAGGAAAAAAAAAATAAAAGATCAAGGAAAAGAAAGCACTTTGAGGCAAGAACTTTAAATATAAAATTATAAAACAAATCTGGGTTTGAGTTCTTAATTTATGTCATTGTCAAAGCTGGTATTTCTGTACTTTAGCTTTCTCATTTATCAGAAAAAAAATAGAATAACACTGTATTTCATTGATTCTAAGATGCACTTTTTTTTTCACATTTTAGCACCTATAAAATAAGAACATATATTACTATCCATGATGTAGCATAGTTTAATTTACAACATATTCTCTTTCTCAGTGGCACCTAAAATAATATCTTAGAATTAATAGTGGCTTAGATATGATGCAATGTAATATGTTTCTTACCAATTATTACATCAATTTTGTTTGATTCACTAACATCTAATTCTCCTCAGATAACTTAGTCTAAATAAATAATTTTACTCCCATTTCCTTTCACAGAGACATAACTGGGCAACTTCAGGGAAAGCTTTCTGCCCTCCACAAAAACATCTTCCTGAATGTTGTCATGTGACTTTTAGAACACCTACAGACGTCTCCTCTCCATCTTCAGGCTAAAACATTAGCAAAGGAGAACAGAGCCACAAGAACTACTAGAAGGCACAATTTGTCATACCCAGAGCACTGCATTTCTTGCTATGTATGACAGTATACTTTTCTTCTTACTAATGAAACATAGACCACGGATAAGCAACGTTGTACGTTGGGGGAAAGGATTCAGTGTTACACTATTGAAGATTAGGTGCCAATGCAATTGCATGTTGAGCCATATCTTTACAACTCTTTTCTCTTAATTATTTTATTTATTTTATTTTTTTTTTAAGCAAGGCAACCCTTGTTTGACCTCACAGATTGTAAGGACCTTGTCAGTTTATAATCCCTTATTTTTTGTTTTTTTATGCCTACAGCACTGGTCTTCCTAGGTGGTCTCTCATCCACCCTGACCAGGCCCGACCCTGCTTAGTTTCTGAGATCAGACAGGATCAGGCTTGTTCAGGGTGGCATGGCCGTAGATTCTTTGGAACTCTTTAAGTAATAAACAGAAAAATGTATTTGGAAATTATATTTATCATATTTTTATACTCATCATATTTGCACTAGAAAACAATTAGAAAAATAGGTGACAGGGCCAATGTTTTACATGATTCTGAGATAACACTAAATAAAAACAAGAGCTCTAGAGTTAAATTGCCTGGGTTTATAACTTAGCCTCAACTCTGCCAGGCTCAGTTTTATCATCTATATAAGGAGTAATGCTGATACTTCTCATCGTGGTTCTTGTGAGAATACAGTGAGTTAAGACGTGTGACACATGCAACATCGCACCTGACTCATATTAAGTGCTCATAAATGCTCACTGGTATTACTATTAAACAAATGAAATAAAATTTATTTTTTATTCTATATTACTGAAAATTACTCCCATGTCTGTCAAGAGGACAACCTAATATATTGAAGCAGGAAAAAGTTTTAGGTTTAGTTGGTGGCAATAAAATATGTTGTTAATGATTCAAAGGAGACATTGGGAGAAACAGAAATATATAATATCTGTTTTCCTGTAATCACAAGGATGAGCTATGAATACATTTGGAGTTTTGTTAGATAAAGAATAGTCTCAGTGATATTAAAATGTATAGATACCACTCCTGTTTCAGTTATAGCTATCTCCCGCCACACATTAATGATATTACAAATTGATAAACTATATGAAAATAAACAGTAAGTAAGAGCTGAACAAAATAGGATCTAGCTCTTTCCATCTTAGGATAAGATCTGGATGTACGATGGAAGGGTTTTCACAGGGAACAAAGGATAAAATTGCAAGTGCATTAGTCCTCATGCCTCTTCACATTATTATTCTCCTCTATATATCTCCAGTTCACCTGTAAAGTGATGCCTTGATTTTTAAATAATAAGAATTACCGAGTTTTCCTGTACAAAATTTATCGGATCCTGCAGAATTCTTGCCTTACTTGAAGATATAATATAGTGTAAGTGAACTATTCAGGAATACCTTTTTTTTAATTGGAAATATCTTTATAATATGGGATTCTTTCTTCATGAAAAGAAACTCCCCAAAATAAAATTAGGTAGAATCCTTTCTTCTGTGCTGAGAGAGAGAGAGAGAGAGAGAGAGAGAGAGAGAGAGAGAGAGAGAGAGAGAGAGAGAGAGAGAGAGAGAGAGACACAGAGACAGAGAGAGACAGAGAGAGATTGAGAGATTGAGATTATTTACGATTTAAGTGCCAGTGTGTGGTAGGTACCCCACTGTTGGGATTGCTCTGCCTGCCTCTGCTGCCATTGAGGAGGACTAAATTGATTATAAACAAATTAGACTCAGTTGAAAGGAGAGTATGAAGTTATTAAAAATATGGAACTTGCTAATAGTTAATTTGAAAAATCTCCGGTGAGGGTTAGTTGACAACACTATTATGACTGTTGGATGGATTTTAAATTACATATCAATAGATATTTACTATATTTATTTTAGTCTTTTATGCTCTGTGTTTTTTTTTTTTTTTTTTTAGTTCAAGGTGTCACTTTATAGGTGAACTGGAGATAATCTAGAGGAGAATATTAACATGTGAAGAGACATGCGGATTATTTAATAAGAAAGTGGGGAGAACCAGTGACTGTTGAGGTCTGAATAATATAATTTTGGGTCATAACAGAATGGCTCAAATATTTGAAATGATATCACCAATAAGTCCTAAATATATATTTTATTGCTATCAAAAGTAAAAATAATATTAATTATAAATCAAAGAGTCATATTTCACTTCAATATTTAAAAAAAATTAAAAATCAACTTTTTCATGAGCTATTTAAGAAGGTGCAAAGCATCTTCCTTATCAATGAACTTATTTAAACAGAAGCTGGATGCCATCTGCCAGGATAGCTGTAGAAGGCATTTCTATATTAGTGTAGGATGTTGAAGAGATGACATCGTATGTCCTTTCCGACTCTAAGTAAATGACCCACATTTACTAAGCGTCTGTAATTTGCAAGGTGTTACACTAGGTTTGAAAATGCAGAGATAAAGGCTGTAGGCCCACAAGAAGCTTTAGTCTACATATTAAGCCAGGTCATTCAGTAAAATTCCAAAATGATAGAGTGATACACAATGCTATGGGAGGAGCACAGAGGGGGAACAAAATCTTGAGAGGTAATAGAGGAGGTGATGTAAAGAGACATGAAGGATATACCGGAAAAAAGAGAAGAGAGATATTCTGTAATTCTATTTAGTATGTATGTGTAACATATTCTTATTTTTTTCACCTGGTATTAGAACAGGAGCAAGAATGTAAGAACACATATTGTCTATATCACAGTTACCTTGAACTCTATGTATGCAGTTGCCCTAAATTAAATTCAAGTGCCATTAAAAAAATAAATGGTAAAAAATACAAATGTCAGCAGCTTTTCAGTTCGCAAGCCACAGGGGGAAGTATGTAAATAAAATCCTGCTAAATAATTGCTTTTCTTAGAGCACTGAAATTTAGAAACAACTAATTTAAATAACCTTGTTATCTGGTCCAATTAAAAAAAAATCCTCGGTAGTTAACAATTCTCTACGCATCTCAGTTGCCATCCCCTCATCCCCCCCAAAAAAAATTCTTTGTGAAATTCCTTAGGAATGTGGTAATAATAGCATGAGATCCCTTTATGGCAGATGTAACAAATATGGTAATATTCTAATGAGTCCTTCTATAGAGTGAACTAAGTTGAGAAGTGTGGTTTATAAAGTCATTAGTAATATAGCAGGGTATATCTCAAATTCTATAGAGCTGTCCTTATTTCAGATATTTTATTAGAGAATAAAAATGAGTTTAGAAAATATGATGAGAGAAGATAACCCTCAATGATCCTCACTTCCTACAAGTCACAGCCTTGTGTAGCTTCTTCCACATAGTGAATAGGGCTGCTCTGTGTTGCAATTAGGATATTGTGACATCTGAGGCTAGGTCATAAAAGACACTGGGACTCCTGCCTTCCTCTTTTAGATCACTTGCTTTGGGGAAAGCCATCTGCCATGTTATGAGGACACTCAAGCTGCCCTGTGGAGAGGCACTCAAAGCAGGGAACCGAAGCCTCCTGCTCGCAGTCATGTGAGTGAGCCAAATTGGAAGTAAAATTTCTAGCCCTGCCAAGCCTTCAAGTGACTGCAGTCTCAGGTGACAATTTGACAACAACACCATGGAGACACGGTGGGAGAACCAATGAGCTAAGCTGCTCCTAAATTCCATACCCCCCAAAAATGTAAGATTATAAATGCTTGTGGCTGGTACTGTAACAACTTCCTTGAATAACATATTATAAAGTTTGCCAGTTTGAATTGTCCAATTCAGTGGTTCCAAACATATTTACAAAATTGTGCAACTATTTCCATAATCTAATTTTACATTTTCATTCTCCTAAAAATATGCGTTTATCCAATATCTGTTATGCCCAACCCCTAGACATACTCCCACCCCTACTTCCCACAACCACTTACCTACCTCTGTCTCTATGCATTTACCTATTAGGGACATTTTATATAAGTGGAATATAATAAATAATATGTGTCTTTTGTGACTGACTTATTTCACTTAAGAAAATACTCTGGAGGGTTATCCATGTAGTAGTATGTATTATTCTTCCTTTTTATTTTACTAAATTATATTCCACTGTATGGATAAACTGTACTATATTTTATTTATCTGTTAATCAGTTGATGGATATGTGAGTTGTTTCCATTTTACAGTTATTGAAAATAACGCTGCTTTGATCATTAATTTATAAGTCGTTTAGTGGACATGTTTTCATTTCTCCTGAGTGTATGTCTAGGGATAAAATTGCTGGGTCACATGGTAACTCTATGATTAACGTCCTGAGGAAGTGCCAGTAAAGTGGCTGCACCATTTTACATTCCCACCAGCAGTGTGTGCTGGTTCCAATAACAAAACTTACCTGCCTTTTGAAATTTGCCATCCTAGTGATGTCTGACGGTATCTCACTGTGGTTTTGATTTGCATTTCCCTAATGACTAAGCATGCTGAGCTCCTTTCTGTGGTTATTAGCCAATTGTATACGTTCTTTGGGCACACAACTATTCAAATTGCCCATTTTTAAAAAGTGGGACATTTATCTTATTATTCAGTTGTTATTTTAAGACCTAAATTTTAAAGTAATTCAGTACATGGTAAATGGCAACTAAGCAGTATGTCTATATTTTCTTATAAAAATATGATATTGATACATTTTAACTGACGAGAAGGAAAATATACCAATGTTTTCTTGAGGAAAAAATGACATTACTACATTCTTAGTCTTGAGATTCATAAATATATAGTTCTGGTACAAAAATAAAGAAAATTTCATTAGAAATAGAAATGAAAATATAATTCAAATCCTTGTGTTCACCTAATTATTATAGTAATGATTATTAATGATCTAAGAAAAAATATTAAGCCTTATTATCAACCAAAACAATTTTCTCCTACAACATAAGAAATAAATTAAAATGTCATAATTTTTTTCAATTCCTTTCTTCTGGGCATTCCTTTGCTTATATAAAATAATAATAATTAAAACATTTAACATAAAGCAGAGAACTGCCTCTTACAATACTTTTAAAACACATGCAACAAACTCATGATTTTTTCTCAAAGTTATTCAAAATAGGATCATTTGGAATAGCATAAATTATTTGATGTGTGGGTACATATTGTATTCAGGAACCAGATTAAGTGTTTTACAAACTTCTACTGACATTTAGATTTGAAGAAAAAAAAAATCATTCTGTATGATTTTTAAAAATTTCTATAGAATTTTTTGCTTTTATCTTATTGATGTAGTCCCTACAATGGATTATACTATTGATAATAATGGTTAGATGGCCTAAAATAAGAATATAAAGTGAATGAAAATGTGTTCTATGGTAACATCAGCAACTGTTTATGTAGTTTTGAGATATATTTTATTTCTCTTCCTTAACATATAAGAAAGATCCTGAAAATTGTGTCATCACATCAAAGGGACTTAACATTTATCAACTATATTATGTCTTAACTATCTTATTTTTAACATGTTACTTCTACTTTTCTAGACCTATGACAAAAAAAAAATCCATTTACTCGATTGTTCTCATTGCAATATAATACTTGTATTATTTTATTTCCAAATGCCTATTCTAAATAATGGCTTTAACTCAGCAAACATACTCCCACGTGCTTTCAATCTAAAATTAGCAATGACATATTCAGAAAAAAATGACTATAATGATTATATTTATTTTAAATAAAAAGCTACTAAAAGTATCTTTAATAGTTAATAATATCTGGATGAACACAAAGACATAAATTCCAGGGATTGATGATATTATAAAGATCTCCTAAGCTCTATCTAAAGGTACCCTGTGACAAGTGTGACAATAAATTGTCATTATTTAGTGAAAGATCAAATGTAAGAAATACAATAAAGCCTCTTTATTATAGATATATGCATTCAAAAGACAATTCTATAAGTGAAAGAAGAAATTGGCTGTGTGATATTTGTTTTGAGTGTTTTCATGATTTATGTTGCAAGAATCTCTTTTAGTGAATTATGGTAGAATTTTTTTTTCCTTTTATGGAGATATTAGAATATTGGTGTTAGATTATGTTCCAGCTGCTTATACATTATCCAAATATTTCCTTTTCAGTATTTTGAAAGTGCCCAAAATGTAAAATTAACTTACATACTGAAGTATGATGGAGAAACATCATTTTACTTCTATTTGTGCTAAATTAGTTAACGCATTTTTCTATGCTTTCACTGAGGCAAATTTTTATTGGTTGTCCTATGATTGTGTGTAGCAAGTCTTACGAACTGAAAGAAATTTAGACTGTCTTTGCAGTTTTACAGATTATTTCAAAATATAAAAATCTCTGTTGACAACAAGATAAAACAGTAGGGTTTAGTGACTGATTTTTTTTCACTATATAAGCAAGATAACTTGCAGTTTTAAACATCCCCTTCACTCTGGTCATCTTTTATGTAACACTTTTTTTTTCCCTTCCGTAAAACGTACACGTGTATTACTCAATAGTCAAAAGCAAAACTTCGCATTGTGGTCTAAAAGGCTCTGACCGAACGTCGTGCGCACTCTCTGCTATTTGGCTTCTGCAACACTGGCCTTTAAACGGTTCTTAAAATATCCTTCCCCCCCCCCCACCCCCCCACG
>NW_006431919.1:12236436-12267038 GCF_000325575.1 Pteropus alecto | reverse complement strand
AAATTAGAGAAATTTCTGTAAGGAAGACTCTATATCTGGGTCTTCTTTAGCATTTATGTCTCCGCTTAGCTTAAATATTATTTTCTTGTAGAGGCCTCGTTAACCACTTAAATAAATCCTCTGCTTTCATTTGATCATAGTACCATATTTATTCCCTTCATAGCGGTTGTCGATATCTACGATGATTATTTTCATGATTTTGTTTTGTGCTTCTCTTCACCCCCAACTCAAACACAAGCTATGTGAGGGCAAGGGCTTTGACTGTCTGGTTCTTACTTGTAGCACAGGTAGAATGGGAAATATTTGTTGAATAAATAAAGCAAGTTTCTGCAAATCACCTCGTTGTAACTAAGGTCCTTTGAACTGATATGATCTGTATACTACAAGAGTCAATTCCTCAATGATTTTCCGGTTTTAAGGCCAATTAAGTGATATATGTTTTTCAAGGTAGGAGAAGAAAGAGGGACGTTTCAGAGAGCTTCTTAAAAAATGCAACTGATATAATAAAGGTAAAATGAATAATCTTTAAATCCTATATACTTCAGCAGTTGTTTTCCTTAAAAATTGAACCTATCTTTTAAATATTTTACACATGCCTAAATACAACATGTAGATTTTAATAAAAATATTACAAAAAAAAATTGTAATACAAGTTACCCTATAACATGCTCTTTGGGAAGAGTTGAAAAAAATGAAAGAAGAAAGCCATTTTTTTTAAATAAGTAATTAAAGAAATAGATCCAATCATTTCTTTAAAAATTCTCATTGTACGAAGACGATAATTTATTTTTAGCTAAGAACTGAGGCTAATAACTTAGGAATCATCATTTTTTTAAGTGCTACCAGTGACATGAATATGAGTAAGCTTGAGTACATTATTAAATTTGTTCAGCTAGGCAGCAAGAATGGATTTAAAAGTTAAGGAGGTAAAGAGCTCTTCATGAAAAGTCAAGATATGTATATACATGTATCTATCAAGATATGCATTTCAAGTACTTTTTTCAAGACATCTAAATATAAAACCCAGAAGTTTAAAAATGATACCTGGAAATTTCAGATGTAAGTATATGCAAGATATCTAAAGGGACAAGAATAGGAAGATAAAGGATATAAATTCATGAGTTTTTATTAGACTAATTGTTGCAATTAAGCTGGACTCTGTCCCTGTCATAACAAATCTGTTGGGAAAACCTCTCAGTCACCAAGGATTATTGGTTTTCCTTTTGTCAGGACAAAAAAGAACATTTTCTTTCTAAATACACAGAGGTGAGAGAGAAGAGAAAAAAAAGATGAAAATAAATCAACATCAATATACCTCATTTCCTATAAACAAATTACTTGTGATTTTGTATAGTTTAAGAACTTTAGAAATTTAGTTCCTCATTTCCTACTTGAAAACAAAACAAAACAAAACAAAACAAAACTGAGCTCTCTATTTGTTTTCCCTAACTTCTAAGAAGATTTCATTGAGTATGGTGTCATGTATTTTCCTTTGTACTGAGATTTATATAGAAGAATAAAAAGGACAGAAATAGACATCTTTGTATATTCTTTTGGTCATCCCTCCACATAACAGGGTAAATAGTTTTAGAAATAAACAGATTAATTGATCTGCTTTGTATATGCTAAAAAGAAAAACAAATGATTTAGGGTCTGCTTTTTCTGGATCCTAAGCACTTTTTTCAATTAAGAAAATAAAATATCCAATGGGAACACATCACTCATCCGCTGTCAGTACACCTCCCCCTAATCCTTTCTTTTTAATCCTCATGCCTCTTCTCCTCCTAGCACTGATTGTAGGATGTGGCCCACTGGAGAGTTAAATTAAAACAAAAAGCAAAGTAGAAAGTCATAAAAAAGTATTTAATGGTTCTTTGCTTAAAAGAAAATGCATGGTTAACTGTTGGGGAAAAAAAAAATCCTTTCCAGGCTCTTAAAATTTACAATTGCTGCATGGTTTTAAACTCAATTAGATGAGAAGACTTAATAGACACATGCAACTTTAATGATGTGAGATGCCCTAATATTCTTTCTACGTGTTGAGAAAAATACAGCAGTATTTTATTAAATATATTGAATGATCATGTTTTTTGTTAAGCCTTATCATATGTTTTTTTTTTTTCCATTTTATTCAGTCTTTCAGCTTTGTCCAATTACAAATAGCTCTTTAACTAACCTGAATAAGGAGAAAAACCTTACCAATAAAATTGAAATTTAGATGAATTTCTTAGACTGGATAATGAAAATGGTACCAATCTCGGGGCATATGAAGTAAGCATTCACAACATTTTAGCAGTACAGCAATGAAAATTATTGCATTGACTAATAAAGAAAAAACACATTTATAGGGAAAAATTACAGATCCAAAATGGCACTACCAAGTC
This sequence comes from Pteropus alecto, assembly GCF_000325575.1. Classification (NCBI taxonomy): domain Eukaryota; kingdom Metazoa; phylum Chordata; class Mammalia; order Chiroptera; family Pteropodidae; genus Pteropus; species Pteropus alecto. The sequence goes on along the minus strand of NW_006431919.1, from coordinate 12,264,654 downwards.
AGGAAGTTCTAGGAATAAGTACAAGTTTACAAAGGAAAGCATTAAACTTAATGGTTAAAGGACAAGTCTAGTCAGAAAATTTGGATATTTCATTATATTATGTCAGGCAAAGTGAAGTTTAATGTATGTATTCTTTTTACCCTTGGTCCCTAAAATTGAAGCAGGTTGAAAAGAGCAGATCTTGGATGTAAACAAACATTTGCAGGGCATGCAAACAAGTGAGGCCAAAACATGTAAGAAATATTGTCTGACTATTGGAAAACAAGAGTTAAAATGCACTGAAATGGCAATTAACTCCTTTAGTCAGTGTTAGGGAAAGCAACAGGGACCGGTAGGTACCACAGCTAACTGGAGAGCATCTGCCTAGTCCCATCTGTTCCACAGGCTTACTTTATGCTCACAACCTAAAAAATGTGGGACCAGTGATGCCAAACCTTCAGATTTCTCAGAAGTCATAAATCTGGATTTCTATGTGAAATTTCTGACCATTATCTCAATGGTTGCTCAGTTATAAAAAGAACATTTTTGAGGCCAATTTGAGAGAAAAAGAAAGGATAAAAAGAATAAATTTTATTTTATACCATAAAATTTTAATTTGGAAATGACCTGTGGTATTTTTTATTCCAGTCCAAACGTTTGTGAAAAACCAAGTTGTGTATAGATCATATATTTTGATCAATGCGAAGAGCTGAATAAAATTATTCTGATTTTTTATTCTGTGTACATTGGTTTATAAAATGAATTAGAAATATATAAAATGTATTTCTCCTCCCGAAACTAGAAAGGTTACAAATGAGTGGTTTTTACTCTCTTCATAGTACTGTAATATAAATATATACTACTAGTATACTTTGAAACAGCAATTCATCAACCAATATAAAGAACCCCCAAGTAGTTCTTATCTTTGGCCCAGTTATTCCAGTTCAGAATCTCTCTTTAAAAGAGTGCCAAATTAAAAAAAAAATTTGCAAGTAACTATTAATCACAATATCAGTTTTAATAAATATATTTAAACAAAAGAGAAAAAACAAATTTCTAATAACATCAATATTATTACATGTGAATATAAATATATTCAAGCTCTAAAAACAATCTGAATATGGAAATGTTGATAACTGTGTGGATAGTTTTCTGATTTTAAAAACCATTTAAAAAATGTAGACATATATAAAGGGAAACGTGTCTTTAAACCAAGTTCCAAAATTTGGCTGTTCTTATTATAATAGCTTATTATGTAGAATGAATGCATTCATATGTATATATGTACTCTTGATTTAAATAGTCAACAGGATAATACTATAAAATATATAAATACCTGTTATTTTCATTAAAATGTATGCTACAGTCATCTCTCATGTTAATAAATTTTAAATTCTAATTTTTAATGGTTAATATAATCTGTTTATAATGCACTGTAATTTATTTACTCAATCTTAATTGATGGACATATGCACTGATTCTAATTTTTTTATCAATAATAATATAGTAAGCAGAAAAATAACAATTTATATTTATCTATTAATTATGATATATATTAGTGATTGATTTAATTTTTGTAAATTTGATATTTGAAAAATATTTGTTAAATATGCACTTCCCTTTTCATTGGTATATTTTAGCATCATTTTATGTTTATTCTAATTTAAATTATCCTCTTTTCTAGGCGATTCAAGTTAATTATGTTTTATAATTGAATATTTTAAATATCTTTAAATATCTTTAAATAGTGTGTCAGTAATTTTATTTACTAAGATCATTAACCCTTTGTTATATAAGTGTCACAATTTTTTATAAAATTTGAATCTGTTAAATCTTTTCTAGCATACATTTTAGTATAAATGCATTTTAAATTTTGATATAATAAATTCAGCCAATTTTTTATGTTTCCTAGATTTGGCAAAACACTAAAAAATAAAACTTTTCAGAACTCAAGGCTACATTTTTAAAATATGAATTCATTCAAATTAAAGGTGGCCTAAACATATGACCATGCCATAGTTTATATAGCTATGTGCAAATGTACAAAAACAAAAAAAACACATTTTGCCCTAAACACTTGCTGTTTAATCTGAAGGTATATAATTTTCAAGAAATCAAAATGTAACTACAAAGTACATAATTTAAAAGTGAATTTCCATAGTATATCTGGACCAGTATATTAATAAGAAATACTTTAAAAACTGCACACTTTGTTGTCTTCAATTTCAGATTAGAAGCTCTACTGAAATTGTGCATTGAAGAAACAAAATGATTTTAAAAATTCTAAGTACACCTACATATGCATTTTCTGTTTTCTACTGCTATAAAACGTATTCAATAATTGCACAAATGAAAAGCTATACATATGACATCACATGCCACATAATGTACCATATCTTCTTTTAATACTTAGGAAATTACCACATACATTATCACAGTCGTCAACCATTAAAAAGATAAAGTAAATCAAGATGACATTTTCAGAATAAGCATCATGGTCCCAAATTTTGAAATTGATGTATAAAATTTAAAAGTATATATTTCCTCAAGAAGAAAGTAATCTTCATGGGTACAGGAAGGGGACAAGAGGACAACAAAAAAAACCTGTTATTTTCCAGGAGTACACTGACAAATATATTAAATCATTATGCCCAAATTTAGAAAGATTAGTTGACAATTTTACATTTATACTTGGAATATATTGAGGGCATTCAAGCTTAAAGGCATTTGTATAGTTCTTTATAATATTTGGTACTTATGTTAATTTCTCCCCTGATTACAGTAACCTAGCAACCTTTAAAACCCATAACTTTTAAATATATTCTTTTTGTTAAAATATTATGCTCTTGTTTCAAATTATCAATCATATTTAGATCAATTTTAATAATAAGTTTTTCTTTCTATTCCTCTGGGCTTATAGAACTTAACTTTCTTTCTCTGCCATCTCCTGTGCATTTTTAAAAATAAAAACCCACATTCCCAGACTGAAATATTTGTTCTCTTTAGTAAGATTCTTTCTGGCTTCAGGGAAAATAAATTTACAGAGATGTCCTGGGACTCTGAGACTCCAACGATTCAAATTTTTACCTTGAATTTTTACTCTTGACTTTTTCTTCCTTTTGAGTAAACATCCCCTAAAGAGAATACTGGCTTTGTGACTTACTTTATTGAATAAATTATGCAGTTCTTCTGTCTGCAACTCATGTGAGTGATGCGAAAGAAAGCAGAGAGAGCTGCTGGACATCATTTTAGCCCCTCTGTCTGATTGGCAGATCACAGGAAGGAGAAAATATCCCATGAGCCCTTCTGTGAGGTTGTTACCAACTGATTGAGTATTCGCCTTAAATACCTGAAACCCAGGTGTGTTGTAGATTAGCACAACTTACAAGCACTGTGTGGAGATTTATTATGATAATTGTTGCTTTTATTTTTTATTTCCCTGAACTCAAAGATAATTAATGTCAGTATGTGTCCTGGTATCTGACTCTCTTAATTGGTCCTATGGTGCCTTGGGTGTTTGAAAATCCACTCACTTAAAGGCATTTTTTTTTCTTTTGACTTGTTTTCCTGGAGCTGTTCATTAGTGCCTAAAATATTTGATTACATTTAATTGTGATGTCTTCAATTTTGTGCACCTGCTGCAATTTACATGAGGGGAAAAAGGCTTGCAGAAGCAGGAAAAAAAAGTGAGAGGGGGAATTAAAATTTTAAAGAATTCCCCTGCACAGAGTAATTGGGGTTAAATATGGAAACAAAATAAACTTAATAGGTAGTTAGATTTTTGTAACTACTATGCTTATACAAAAAAGGGTTCTAAATCAAAACTGCTCTTTCATACATACCCCTAACATACATTTTCACACTTTTCTTCAAAGGCTTTTGGTTTCTGAGGACATCCATATTTACCCTAAATTTAATATCTTATATTAAAAACCCATGTGGAAATAAGAAGAAAATATTGAGCCAGAAATCCAGTTGGGGGTGGTTTTTGTTTCCTTTGCAATTTTTAATGAAACATACCATTGCTTTTTATTTCAACAAATGTTGAAGTATTTTGTCACTAATTCCACTAATAGTTGTGTTTGAGGCTATCATCTCATGACAGTTGAAATGGCCAGAAGTTTCCTGGAAGCAAGTGAAGTTCCTTTGCTAAATCTGTCTTAAAATAACATGCAAGGGACAGATCATATCCACAAAGAACTACCAACTTCAAAGAACGATATTGACCTGAATATCAATTCCAGCTGACCATGCTCTATTTCAACAGAGGCAGAGGAAACAACAGGATATCTGCTTCACTTTCAGTAGAAATAAATCAACTTTCTGTCTCTTTTGTAAAACCGACAGGTTTTTTTTCCATTTACTTTTAAGAAGCAGTGAAATTTCTAACTCCACTTCAAAACCATGCTTTTAGAGAAGAAGTAATTAGACCCAGTCCTCACAGCTATAATGGCAGTGATACAATGAGATCTCTGTGTTAAATATGCCAAAGCAATGTGCTGATTTACCATAGACGTTCTTATCCACGAATTACTCTGAGGGTTAAGAAGACAGACAGGTTCTGGTAATCTCTTATTGAAAACCCTTTTGTCAAAGGGCCAGCTCAAGTTTTATCTCCTCCAAGAAATCTCTCTGTTCCACAGCAATTTGAAATGTCTGGCTTTGTAATTTTACCGCACTGGTGGACTAGGGCAGGGTTTCAACCCCTGGGCCATGGATCGGTACCGGTTTGGAACTGGTTAGGAACTGGGCCGCACAGCAGGAGGTGAGAGGCGGGCAAGCAAGCGAAGGTTCATCTGTATCTGCAGCCACTCCCCAGTGCTAGCATCACCACCTCAGCTCTACTTTAGATCATCATGCATTAGATTCTCATAGAATCACTGGTCCCTGGTGCCCAAATGGTTGGGGACCGGTGGACTAGCGTTTGAAATGCACGACCCTTTCCTTTTTATTAAATTTATTTCTACAGTTTTATTGGTATTCATATTGTTGCCCTGAAAATCTTCCAAAATGCTTAAGTATGAGTAATGAATAAAATGAATAATGCATGTTTAATAGTTATTTTCAACATTCTTTCATATCTACTACGTCAATTGATTCTCAGAACAACATTGTGCTACAGACTATAATTACCATAAATGTGGGACCCAAATTGATTTTTCATTACTGTATCCCCTGGAGTTCTATTACCTTATAAAAGGCATTCAAAAGATATAAAATGAATGAATGGATGATGAATGAATAAATGAGGTAGTATCTATGCTTAGTAGGTGCTCAGTAAAATCTTGGCTTATTTGAATGTATTTAAAATTTATATCACTGGACATGTTGTTAGAATGAAAAGCTAAGCAGTGAATGCATATCACAAAAGATGTGCTAGAAATGGGGGTGCATTTGGGCTAATGATAGATTATTATGTAAGATTGCGAGACTGAGAACTCTCATGGGATTAAAATCCTTGAATCCAATTGAGACAGTGAGAGTGGCCGAGTCTGAGGCAAGGAAAATGATGATCATTTGTTGTTTAACAGATCCGGCACATAAAGTTGTTCCACGAGCAATATGCGCAACTATTTGCAATGGCCCCTAGTGGACTATGTTGCTCCATCTTAGTTCCTATGGGTAACTCTTATAATTTTACATGAAACATCATTTCTGTTATATAAAGGATTATAATAATACAAATCCAATTGAAAATGTTTTTTGTGTTTTTTTTTTTCCATCCCCTTCATCTCAGTTTCTGTTACAGTATAAGAAGACAGAGGAAGTAGCAAACGACATCTCTGTAGACAAAGTCACAGTCAAGAAAAGCCAACTTTGACGTGGGCATCTAAATACATGGATAACTTATGCAAACTCAATTGCCTATGAGACAAAACAAACAAACAAACAAAACAAAACAAAAAAAAACAGGTACAATGTTCCCTAGTACTTGTATCATACTCCTTCTCCAAATGCTGAAAGTGTTGCAGGGCTGAACTGAAGAAATACCATTTGCTTTGATTTGTTATATGGTAATTGCCATCATATGTATCTGAGGGATCCCAGGTTATGTGCAGCCTCTACATGATCTTACCACTGAATAAGCTGCCTCCTTGCCCATAGCCCTTTACTCAAGAACATTTACCTATAGATAAAATGATTGGGATGTTCTTTAATGTCAGGATAATTTCTAGTGTTTTTCACGATGGCAAGTATATCTTTTAAATGCAGCAAATTGGAAGGAATTTACCAAACCCTTTACATTACCTTCAAGAGAAACTTTAATCACTTAGGCTTATGTTACAGGCTTTTCCTAGGTGACTTTTATGTAATACATTTATTGTCAAGGTCATTTGCCTGTTTTTTTTGTTTTTTTGTTTTTTTAAATAAATAGAAAAATGCGAGGAAGCAAACTGAGAGGGCGTTCATTATTTTACTTCTTTAATTATGGTTGTCCAGTTATAAAGTCAGATGTAAATGGACTGGTGAAAATGAGAGTTGCTTAAAAGAAATATTTCTCTCAATGGCGTGTAGGCTGTAGAAAGAGCTTTGTTTATGTGTCTAAAGGAGAGAAGGCAAGAGACAAGCAGTGGTCATGCTTCTTGTGTTTGGTGGCATGTGGTGAATAATTGATCACCCTTCCCTTCTTGATGAAATCACCAATTCTCTCAGTGCTCACTTTCACACGTGTCACGCTCGTGATTAAGTCAGCAGAGGATCCTGACGAACCCAGGAGGCTTTCTTCTGTCTGAGATGCCATTTATAACCCGTATGAAAAATTAAATGGGAAAAGCAAGAAAATGCCTAGGAAGATTTACTTTTTTTTTTCTCTCTCTCTCCACCTTTACTCTACTCTATATTGCTTGACAAGGCAGGTTATATATTCTCTAAGCAAATGCCATACTCAAGGCTCAAGCCAAAGAGTAGAACTCAGGTAGGGGTTTCCGAAAGGAGACAGAATCTTCTAGGAATTGGAGACAGCTCTACTTCTAAAGCTTTAAAAAAAAGAAACAAAAAAACTTTTTCAGTGATTTAGAACAGCACTGACTAAAACCATTACTACTCCCTAAGTGCCTGATAATTTTAGATTACCCCAAGTGCAAAGAAATATATAGCTTCTGCTTTTAGGAAAACAATACCTCTTATGTGGAGGAATTTATTTTCAGGCTCACATTTTCTGTCATATATCAGTAACTTGCTGAATACAAAATTTTGAGGCAAAACAAATGGTTTTTAAATGTGGAACTTCATTTCAGAACTTAAAGTGGTTTCAGGAAGAGTTCTGAACTAGGAATTGGGTACGGCCATGTCACTTTAAGGACAATTCCCTTCATTTGGCATTTTGCCCTCCAATGAAAAAGACAACTCCTGCATTGCCTTCTCATTAAGGAAGAAGTAACTGCAAAGACAGCATATTTCTAGAGTAAACAAATCTCCCAGAGGCTGTATTTTTGATAAGTATTTTTGCAGTGCTAGTTTGAAGGTTTAACGGTGTGTAGTGTTTCACTTTAATAGTCAGACTAGCAAGCTATAACAAATGCACTTTAAAAACTTTACACTCCGTGAGCTCTGCTTTGACAGGCCTCCCCTGGAATCAGGAGGTAATATGGCTTCTCAGTGAGCCATACTTACATTTCAAGCTGAAGAGGAAATTATTTTTGAACCACTGGGTCTGTTGGTACTTCGTGACTCAGTTTATGGTGGCCTTTTAAATTCACCCTGTCTCACTAGGTTTGCCTGGATAGAGCTGAGAGTAGAGAGATTATGCAGAGGTGATGACTCCTTACAGATGGCAGCAATCCAAATTGGGGATTCAGTTCAGAGGTCTGTGTGAGTGTGCAAATCAACAGTAGGCACGAATGGCCTAATTATGCCCAGTGTACAATGTCGCGTTTTTACTCAGAGATGTAATAAATGAAGGTATTCCAAGAAAATGACAAAAAATAAAAGCTGTGTGAATCTTTTCATAACAATTTTCTATATACTTTTTCATATGCAACCAATAGCCTAACACAATTAGGATGCGTGAGTAGTCCATATATAGACACACACACTCATACGCATGCACATATGTACATATACACACATACATGTGCACGCATAAACACATACTTGTATTCTCACAAATGTTTGCATATTTTTTATCCCTAATAACATATATTTGATGTATACTCCATCATTATTATTTCATTTTCAAAACTGAATTCAGGTTTATGTATATGGGTCCTGAACCAAATTTCTTATATTCAGATAACCATTTTATCATGACCACTCTTATAGGATTCTTAACCAATTTGCGCCCACTTCAAAATAGTAAGAATTTAATAATATAAGTAGTTTTCTTTGTATATGAAGCACATCCTAATGATAATTATAAATAATATAATATCATAAAAATAGTTTCTAGGAGTCCAAGTAACAGAGACTTAACTGCTACTTAGTGTGTATGAGTTAAGATTCTTCTGGCTGCAAATATCTGAAGTTTGCTAGTCCTGGTGGCATATTCAAGGATCAAGGTGCATGTGATGCAACTCAAGAGCGGCATGAAGAGCCAGGAGACACCGAGGCTGCTGCTCCCTTGGTTTCTCACTTACTGGGGTCACACAGGCTACTTCTGGAGGGTGTGCTGCTTCAATCTGCAGACTGCCTTCCTCTGTTTTCCTTCACACACAGTATTCACACAGCTCCAGAGAATGTACTCTCATGTGCTACCAGCTAGCCGGAGAGAGAGGCCCATTGCCCAGCTCAAAACAGGAATCCACTACTGACCCATTCAGCTGTGCCATGAGCTTTAGGCACTTGGAGCTCACTCATGTTGATAGACACATTAGTTTTCAGAGCCAGAGAAACACTGAGAGCTGGTCAAATTTTCCAAAACATACAAAAGAAAAATATATATATATATAATTGCAAACTTTGATTAAGTAAAAGTGTGAAACAAGAATATAGTCTTAAACAATGAAATTTCCTATTCATTGAATGTCATAAAATATTTTTTTCTTTTCTTCTATTAGTGGGTTGCAATATTTCTTGGATGTATTAGTCCCTATATGACTTGGAAAGTATGTTGTTGAAAAGCTAATTTATTTTTCCCATGATTCGTGAGTAGCCTCAGGGCTAAAAATTGGTTCTACAGAGATCAAAATTAATCTTGACTGATCCTAGTCACATTGTAGGAAAAAAAGTTCACGTATGATATAATTGTTTTGTTGTTACTATTGTTATTGCTATTAAATTCTTTATCCTTCAACCAGAGCTCAGAAAGAAAAAAGAAAAAGAAAACAATGCTGATTAATTGAGTTTTCCAGTTAATCAGTGGTTCACTCTATTTAGAATCTCAGTGGGTTTCCCAAGGAGATTCACAAAGAAATCTTGTTGGGTGTGATACAACTTAATAAGCATGATGTAGGAAAACAGAAGTATTCCATGGGGGGTTTCTTGAAATATTGTTCACTATAGATGAGACTCAGACATTCATGGATTTGAATTCTGCCTGTATGTGATAAGAAAATTTCAATTCATAGAAGGATCAAAGGATCGGTAGTAAACATATTTCTTCCTAAAAACGCAGAGGCATATAGGAGTGAACGTGTTCTTAAGAGTCTAGGCTATGTTCCTGATCCTGGAACAGAGGTTCTCAGCCGCCCTGTGATAAACTGATGCACGTACAACTGACCAAGTTCTGTAAATTCCTTATTTATACTTCTAAAGTTCATGCTTTCAGAAAAAGACTTAAATTTACCTTACTGAAACCCTCCTATTTCAGTTGCCAATGTTAAATAACAAATATCACTTTATTATTGTTTATTTATCATTATTTATTATTATCTATTGGAGAGGCAAAAAATAACACCAAATGTTATTGTCAAAGGAAAAAGAAGTACCTTAAGCCCACAAAAATGGGAGATGAGTGAAGAATTTGAACTAATATATTTAAAGTATTTTTACAATGTTTGCGAAAGGTGAATTCAGCAGACTTCTGAACTCTACCCATTGTTTTTATGTAGGAATTTACTTTTTAAAATCATATTGATTTAGATATGAATTGTTAAACAAAAAATACTGTTGAATTTCAAGTGCAAACTTTCTGTATTATGACCACAGTCCGAGGAGGAAATGGGGAGGTTAGAACAATCAGATGATGTAATTATTAGCCTATGATAATTTATGGCATTACTAGAAAATGGGAATTTAGAAAAAATAAACGATTAAAGAATAACAATGTAATAAAGTGCAAAGTGATGTATATGCAGTAGAAGTGCAGATATGAGAAAGATCACCCTCCTTTGGGCTCACACATGGCCCCTTCTGGTGAGAGGTGCACGATGCATTGGTAAATTGCTGCACGGGATTATAACATTTTCTATTCACAACTTCCAAACTGTAAAATTAATAAAGAGTTTTACCGGTGGCTATTCACATGTAGCACGAAGCCATATGGCTGAAAATGTTGAGAATCCACTAAGTGTTATTTGCACTGTAAAAAAAAAAGAAAAAAGTTTTGACTTTAAGATTCTCATTCAGCCTGGGTAGAAAAAAAAAATTAAAGGCATAATAGATACCATGGTATTGACACTCTTACAATCTAAAAAGTTCATTTTTTTATATGTTTCAACTTATTTTCTTGAAATTAAGTTTGCTCTAGAGGACAGAAAGTCGGCAGTTGGGGTTTAAAGAAAGCAACATAAAGCGTCCTTGCCTTTGGATAAGAAATGGAAACAGTGAATCATGAGCAGGATTAGAACAGTTTTGTAAATCAGCAAAGATCAAAACCTAGACGCACCTGGCTCGTGGTAGGAAACACAAAGCTGCCATGCTCTCCAGGATTAGTGGTCCTTCTGATCTTGATGTTTCCACAGATCACAATACATGGTAAAGTGAGAACTGACAATTTGAGGAACAAATTAAAAGTGATAAAGGATGATATTTCCTGACATTCAGCATAACTGTGAGAGTGTCCAGAATTTAAATGGAAGAAGTCTGAATACTGACAACACAAAATGGTTGTCAATAGCTCAAGAAAAGTAGATTCTACAGACTGGTAGATGAACCCTGATGATCCAGAACTGCAGAGGTTTGATAAATAAATAAGGAATGATACTAGAAAAATCAATGCTAAGAATTTTAGGGATCAACAAACAGATAGCATAAACTTTAAAGGGTCAAATCTTATCCAACTTGCTTTACACTGAAGACTTAAAAAGATTACATTCTACAAAGAATTGTCTCTAGAACAAAAAAATCTGCCAAAATTCAAAATCATCAGCAAACCAAAGCTGGTATTAGTCTCTGGTTCAGGAATCTTTAATGAGAACCTGTGCATCGGGCCCCGTGAAGGGTTGAGGAAGGAAGTGGAAAACAATGTTCTCTCTCTTTCCAGGGTTTTAAACCTACTCACAAATAGTGCCGGATGTCAGAATGCTCACACAAAAATCAATACAAAATGCTACTATAAGATGAAAAAGCAAGAGGAAAGAATCCTGATTCCACAAAAGTGTTAAAATTGAACATGCCCCAAATACTATATAATGTTTATGAGAAAAGCTGATTTTGGAAGTGGATATCTTTGTTTTAAGTATGTAAATTTTGGAAGCTACTCGGGTTCAGATTTTTGCTCTACTGCATATTAACTCTGAGGCTTTGGGCAGTTAGCAATCTCTTTGAGCTCTACTTTTGATCTGTAAAAAAAGTGAAAGAACAATAGTTCCTGTTACATAGTAATGGTTTGAGGATTAAATGAGATACTGCTATAAGGCATTCAGAACAGGGTCTGACACATAATGGGTATTCGATAAATGCGTTAGATACTATTAAAAAAAAAAGAAAACTATGTAACTATAGAGCTGATGGAAATGCAAATAATAACCCTCAAATAAAGTTGTGCTTGAAACTGTGTGTTTTAAAATAAAATTATTTAGGTATCAAAATATTAATAGAAGCTGTTAGAAAAATTGATGAAGTCTTAGAATATTTTTGCAGTCATGAGCCTCGTCTTACTGTAAAAGTCAAAAAAGTAAATGAAGTTATATACAGTATTTGTATCATTTCATTAGGTAGAAGATGCATATCAAAAATCAACACTTCCTTACATATTTTCTAAGAGTTATTTATACTCTAATTCTTAAAAATGTTTTCACAGTTCTTAATTTCTTTTCATGTAAAGTTCCAATCAAACTTCCTTTTACTCTTTATTATGACATTTTCGTTTTAAGGTGATTCATTTTAACTGAGCTTCTTGTGGTTATTTTTATACTTTAACGGCAAAACTTTTCGATCCCCATACATAAACATACATGCCTGTTTGCCACAATGATTTTTATGTTTATGTAGAAACACAGCCACAAAAACATAGTTTTTATAGACACAAAAATACAAACAAAAGAATATTTTTTTTAGAAGTAGAAATAAAATGACTAATCAAAGTTTATAGTAATAGTTAACCAACCGGCCCACTATTTATATATTTCAGTTGAGAAGTTATGCATTATATATTATAAGTATTTCAATTTTGTTGGTTAGTCAGAGTTATCTCTTATACCATATTACATCTGTAATTAAAATAGAAAGTCTATATAAGCTAACCAGTGATCATCCTTTACAAAAGAGACACCAAACTAATACTGATTCATAAAAATGTACACCTTCCTTTTATTGAAGCAAAATTAAATAAATAAGTTAAAATTTTAGTCATAATACGTAAGGTTTGAGGAGAACTATCATTGTAACAATTTCTCAGTAGACAGAAAAAGGAATAAATATCAAGAGACTGAGCTCTTGACCAAATCTTTCCTTCTTCTCAGATGTATTATTAAATCTCATATCTCTGAAATCCAGTGTCTCTAAAGACAAACCTTTTCAAATAATTTCCAACAGTTGAAACACAAAACTTTGTCAAGGTGCTAGTTAACCCTACTTCACATCGGAGAACAATTTAGACCCATTCAGTTTCAATTAATTTTGACTTGACCGGGTAGATTCAGCAAAACAATGCACTTATTAAAAAGTGTCAGCTAGATAATAGAAGGTTTGAGAATTTTCCGAGATGCCTTGAAAGATAAAGAAAGGCAATAAGAAGTGCATCACTCAAACAAAAGGAGAATGTTTGTTTTTCTTAACTTGAATTAGAAGTAATTGGATATCTTCATTGTTGTTCACTCTTGTATTCAACAAATATTCACTGAATTATGATTATGTACCAGGAACTATTCTATGCACAAGGGATACAACAGTAAGTCAGAAATGTCCCTGACCCCAAAGATCTTATATGTCAGTGGGAAACATAAGGACAGACCAAGTAATAACTAACAATACATGCTATTTGTTGTCTAATGTCTGAAAAGCTATTTCATTTATTTTGTCTAATCTTACATTTTTATTTTTTAAAAGCAAGAGGGCTAATTTAGTATCAATTACTTTGTCATAGCTAGAAGTGGCAATTGATCCTCACGGTGGATTTAAAATAAAAATGACCATCTTTTGATTCTCCAAAGCTTATGTATACTATACCAAAAACAAACAAACAAACAAACAAACAAAAAAACAAAGTTTAGGGAAGTGACAAACTCTATCTAGTATTTTTCTGCTTTGTCTACTAACAACTACATAGATACTCAGATTTTTATTTGTAACTTTTTATTGGGGTATATGACAATGTAGAGGAATAGAGAATGCACAATGGAGATTTAAAATGTTTATAAACTTCCACTAAAAATAAAGAAAACATAATAGTTCCTTTTCTAATATTTTGAGTGAACATTTTTTTTATGCTGAATTAAACTTGAATGATTGTCATAATTTTTTTCTTTTTCTCAATCTGATCAATGTTGAGTTACTGTCACTAGTAAGCAGCTAAACAGGTTTAAACACAGTTATACACTGTGAGTGCATTGAACTGGGTTAGGGATAATAATAATTCCATGATGTTTCTTCACATTCACTTGAGAGCTTGTCACATTTCCGTCTTTAACCATTCTGGCCAAATAAGATTTAATTCAAAACATTTTTGTTCTTTCTAAGTAAATTTAATATTTTGTTTACTTATGTGTGTTCACTGGAGGTCATGCTGAAAAATGAGCCTCTGAGTATGCTGGGGAGACCATAAAATATGAAATGGTAAGAGTTAAGCTTATGATCTATTATTCTCTTTACATGAAATAGTGCAACCCAGCCTGTTCATTGAATTGAAGATTATAAACAACTTGCATAATGCCAAAGAATGTTCTTTCAACTAAGAATTTATCACCAGAATGCTTGTTATATGTAATGTTTGCTTTTGAATTAGACATAAGAATAAGCACAATCTCAGATTTAGCTGACTCTTTATCTTAGAAGACATTTAAGATAATAGGTGGCTCATAAGAAAGGAAAATACATTTTGTGTAGTTTCATAAATGTTTTCTTGAATGCTAATACATCCATGAATGTCTGAAAACAACTAGATATCATAAACTATGTATAATGTTAATTTTTTTTCCAAAAAGAGTAATATTATATTGCTAGAAAGCATACAATATGATTATCTTTTTAAATATATTACTTTCTTTTTAATCTTAGGGCACGTGAACATGTAGACTTTAAAGCTACTCTTCATAGATTTTTAAACTGTGTTTTAATTATATTACTTCTGCTTCTCTGTGCTATACATAACGCCCATTCTATTCAGTTTCTCCAAGTCAAAATATATGCTCTTATGTGGGAGAGTAAAGAAATGGGTACATATCTCTGATTTTGATTAGCGACAGAAATATGAATTCTGTGATCAAGGAGATAGGGTAAATCAGAAATATGATGATTTCACAGTCCTGGCTATAATATCATGGTTAAAAGCTTAAGTTTTCATGTCATACAGACTTGAAGTATTTGTTTATATCACTTACGGAATATGTGAACACAGTTATACTATTTAATTTCTCTGAGCCATAGTTCCCGCTGAAAGGAAAGCTCTATAAGGGCAAGAGTTTGGGTATGTTTTATTTTGTATCCCTCGTACCTAACATGAGTGTCTGCTGTGCAGGTGAGGCTCAAACAGTAACTATTAAATGAATCAATGAAAGGAATAAATACTGGTTTACATAGATATTGAGAAAATAAAACAGCATAATCAGATGCAATATATTCATTGTGAAGAACCTGATATTCGTAAATATTGACTGTACATAATGTCTTGATTTTCCCTGTCTGAATGAAGAGTTGTTAATATTTCCACATTTAGTATGCAGCTACCCATTTCCAAAATAAATGTGGATTTGGTGGCGTAAATCCAACATTATTGAATACCGTCTGGAAAAAAAATTATGGTAAATTGGCTTATTTTTTATTTTTTAATTTTATAATCTGCTGTAGTTAGATGCACCATTTTATAAGGATTCTAACTTTGAACCCATAGCTATTTACTTCAATTGTTAGTTGAGGTTCACCATGTAAAGGTATCTATCAGAACAGTATCAGACTGTGTTACTTAAACCAGAACAATTACATATGTCATGAAAACATTAGTTGGTCATGACTGATTATCATTGTGGAATAACATCAACATTGTATTTACTAAACAGCTAACTAACTTAATTTCACTTAGAACAAGAGACAAGCAGGACATAGTTTTGTTCTAGAATGAAATCACAGTCAGGACTCGACAAAGAGCTGGTGAAGTCTTTACATGTGAGTCAAGAAGCTATTGTCTCTACAGCAGAAGAATTTAGAACCTTTTCTTTCATTTCTCTAGTTCCTTGATTCTCTTCTATCAGCTTCAAACCAAGCAGTTCCAGTGGGATGGGAATAAAATAATTTAACGGGGGAATACCTTAACTTTGTTTATTCTTACCCCGACTTCCCAAATAGAATACTGAAATTGCTAGCCCACATTGCTTCTCTTCTCTCTTAAAGAAAAAGATTTTTTATGACTGAATCGGGATAAAGGAAACTCTGAGAGTTGGTCATTGGATGAAAGTTTTCAAGAGTAAAATTGAAGATCTGAAGCTTCCAGAGTGAGAAAGAAGCAGGTAATAGAAATGAGATTTTAATATGCTTTGCTGTACATATATTTGTATCACCTCCAAAGCTTTTGAAAATTCAAGTATTAAATATATATGTTAAGGTGTCACTGCTCCAAAATTTGATCCATTATTCCCTGAGAGTTATAAAGGAGATAACTTTCTTTTTATTTTAAGGTCAGAATCTTTAACATTAATTGCAAGGCTCTTTTTCAGTGACGGTCTTCAAAAACTCATTGTTCAGTTTTTAATTAATGACTATGTTTGGGCTCTAAAAATCTCAGAATGAAATGAAATTGCCTGGAACCAAAATTGTTTCTCTTTCCCAATTCATATGCTACTTTTTTTTTTTTTTTTACTCTCACTTCTACTTAGTGGTGGCTTCTTCGTGTTACTATGTGGGTTACTCAGATATGTCCCATGTTGCCAGGATGGAGAGAGTTTTTTTATAAGCCTGTCTTTAAGTTGGAGAGAATAACTTCTTGATAGAGCCTAATCTAAAAAAAGTTCTCAGTGTGCACAACTTTCGAGATCTATGATGATTCTCTTGTTGCCATATTGAGTGATGTATTTCCTATCACTGCAAATTTGCTTTGTTTCCTTTTATTTTTCATTTCATTTCACTTTTCCTTTCATTAGTGGTTCTCCTTTTTAGTTTAGGGCATTATAATTACCTGGAGGGCTTGTTAAAACCCAGACAACTGGGCCCCACCTCCAGAGTTTCTGATTCAGTAAATGCATGGTAGGGCCTGAAAATCTGCATTTCTACCAAGTTCCCATGTAATGCTGATGCTGTTGAGGGGACATTGTTATGCACATTTAACAAGCTTGAGGATGATGCAGCCATTACTGAAGTCTTGCCATGTACCCAGCTTTTCAAAAAAAAATCCTAGAAATTTGGGCAGTTATGCTCTGTGGGAGGAAACGACCATCTAGCTGATAAAGTAAGATTACCCTTCATCTTTTCAAAAGTAGGAATCTCCACACTATATCCAAGCAATAGCTCAGGTAATTCTTTTTAATAACCACCTCTGAAGAAGACAGTGCTTCTTTGAAATTAATTTTATAATATGGAGTGAAAAAATGACGATAGTACTAATGCTAAACTTGATAATTAGGCTAATATGGACCTATTAATCAAGCGTTTCTTTAACCCCTATTTAAATCTAGTTATTCTATCAGCCTCTGTCTATCTCTGGAAATAAAAAAAAAAGTTTTATTCATTCACTGTTCATTAGGTGAAAGAGTATTTCTTTTTATTTGTTCTAAAGCTACCCAATTCACATTGCAACAGGAAGTCTCATTGAACCTTAAAAAAATAGAATGTTTTCTATTTATGTCTTCTATTAACCAGGGACTTGTGGTAGTCTGAAAGTACTGCTATATGCCAGCATTTTATTGCATTCATATAAGGTCATAAACCTGACTAGTTTGCATCTTTTTATAATCATAATCTGTCACAATACCCTCTACATCTCACTTTATCACCAGATCAGTAGCAATACTATTGCATTAAACCAAAGGTACATATGTATTCTTATAAGTGGACTGAAAATGTATCCCTCAATTGAACCTTTTCTCAACTTTGAAATCAAGAAGAAGATTGGATGGTGGTGGGTAGTGATTAGAATAAAACAACCCCAATAAAGAAAAGGCATTATTTTGTTGTAATTTAGAAGATCGTATTGTACAGAATGTCAATAAAAACTGGCCCTTAAATATTTTCACATTTTATGTATCACTCAACTTCATTTTGGGGAAAATCACACAATCTAATTAAAATAAGAGAATCATGTGGGAATAACATAGTGTCACAGCATTACTTTGCATCTAAAAATGCTTTATAAGAACCACTTTAAAAAGCTCCAAAAAATCATGTATGACCGGTAAAGGATAATGTGAGCAGCTTAAAGCTAAGGGACATAAATTCAATTGTACAAATTCACCAATAGTGGGGAAAGGGGATACACATGATTTAAAAGTAGGGCTTGAGGTGGGTAACTAAAACCTTTTGAGGTGTCTTCTTAAGAACACTTGTGAAAGGTGGGGAAGCAGGACTGGGCAGAAGGAGAGCTGTATTGCATTAAGGCTATAACACAAATCTCAGAGGATCCCACAAGAAGATCAGGAACTGAGATGGTCCTACAGAGTTGTCTTGCCTGTGAGAACAGAACCTTTGTAATCCTACCTTGATTAGTTATTGGATACAGGGTGCCCTTGGGGATGGCGTGTGACCTTGGTTAGATAGCCTCCTTCAGGAGAGGTTAATTCTCAATTCCTGGATAGTGGTTTAGCAGCATCCAGCACACTCAGAAGGTAGGGGGAGGAGTACGCCGACTCAAGGTGAGGGATGTGGATGGCCCAGCACACAGTGTCCACTTCAGAGTTAGCGAACGATGGTTAGTACCCTTTTTTGTATGGCCCATAAGCTAAGAATAGTTTCACATTTTTAAATGGTTGAAAAATCAGAATCGTAACACATATAAAACACTTCACAATATCTCACTGCTCTAAATTTTTGCATGAATACACTTATCTCAACTTAATATAACTCTGACAGGTATTAATACCTATTTTCTAGACAAGGAAAACGGAAGCTTCTAGACAGGTTAAGTAAGAAAGCAAAGACCACACAGCTAGTGAGTAATTTAGGTGGAATTCAAGCCCAGGGAGGCCTAACCCAGAGCCTGTCCTTTTAGCCTCTTGAAAAGTTCTCCAACACTATGAAGATAGTACAGAAGCGCCAAAAGGGTGATGCACATAAGACATTTCAGTGTGTTCCTAAGAGGGATGATCAGTGTGTTTCAGAGAAGCAAACGGAAGCTTTGTGTGAGAATGAGGCCCCATTTGTACTATGATGGTGAGTAAAACTAACTTTGAACTGTGATTAAGCCCAAGGTTATCTTCTCGTTCATATTTTGGAATGTCATCAATAAAAAATTTGTGAAAATTTACATTCTCAGTGAATTCATAATATACTATGTACTAGCTTTGGCTTTGCTTGTGGGTCCACAAATCCAAAAATATTTACTATCTGTACCTGTAAAGAAAATTACGTCAACCCTTGCTTTAGGGGCAGACTGTTTTTCCATCACAATCTACTGCTCTGACTCTAGCTTTCTTGAGCCTCCTACAAAAGCAGCAGAAATGTGTTCCTTAAGGTGAATGGGTATTCTCCATCAATGAGAGCAGTTCTATTGTCAGCTACTGCCAAACACAAACACGAACCTGAGATTTGTCTTACGTATTGTTAAGAATGCAGCTGGATCTGAGATTGACGAAGCATGCCAGCGGCATGGGTAACTCTTGTGAAACCTCATCATAAGGAGAACATACTTCAAATTCCCAAGGACCCCATGCAACACTGTTTGGTTTCATGAAATAAGCAGGAGATAAAGTTTTGTATGCAGCATGAGCTCAAGTATACAGCCATGCATATTTGCTTTTTTGTATTTTCAATTTTTTATAATTAAAAGAAGGTATTCAGAATTATTTATTTAAATCCAGGTTCATATTAAAGTACAGCTGTGTATGCCCACTGTGTTATGATTAATATATTAGAAATCTCTCAGGTGAAATAGGAACCTGATATTCTCCTAACTCTAAACCTGTGCTAAAGCACATTGTACCACTGACCACACCAGTGGTCACCACAAAACCTCCACTGACTTTTTAAAGATACGATCATTGAAACTGTATTAACATCGATTAATGGAAGACCCTTTTACGAATCCCCTATAAGCATTATCAAGCATGCCTGTTATTTTGGGGTTATTATACTTCCCTAATAAAGCCGTGACTGATCTGTTCCACTATAGAAAACTTCATCAAAAGTTATTAATAAGTGTGTGTGTGTGAGAGAGACAGAGAGAGAGAGAGATTTCTGCATGATTAGTCTTGGAATGTATTATAAATTTGGCCCAAACTTTTTACACTAAGGTATTCAGAATTTTTAACTGTGCCCATGTTCTTTCCTAGTGGAGTACAAGAAGAAACTTCTCTTTTGGCATACGTAAAATATGCTTTCTCTTCTAGATTATAAAAGCTTCATTTTATTGTTATGGTTTTAAAAAGGGAGAATCAGATTCTCACTGTTATATATGCCACATCTACTGAACAACACATTATGATGATGACATCTTGGTATTATTATTACCACTATCACGACTACTACAACTACTACTATGACTATTATTACTACGACGACGACTACCACTACTACTACTTAATTGGAAGATGTAAAAATATTTTGACAATGCAGAGTAAGATAAGCCTTTACTTTCACATTATGATAACACACTCTCGAATAAGTAAGAGACTGATATTGATAGTGAGAAATAAACAACCATTATCCTTTAGTTTCTTATTGAACATAGTGTGGACATAATTGTAGTAATTTATACATAATCTTCAACTCAGTAAGTAGGCTGTGTTAGAGTAAATCAGGCAAAAGAAATTTAATGGATTGCCATTTGTGCTCTAAGTGTTCACGTTTATGTATCTGCTAAGATTAAGATTTTAATGTATTTGATATATTAAAGACATGGTGATTTTCAAATTGCTCTCCTGCAAATATACAGATGTTATTAAAACTCATATTGAAATAAATAACCACCAGAGAGCTTGCTGTGACAGCCATAACACATTTGGCTCCTTTCCCCAGGTATTTGTGTTCTTTTATATTCTTGCCTCTGCCCTTTCTTGTTATTTTACATTTTTTTAAGGGTGAGTATTATTTTATCCTTATCTTTCTACTCAATCAATTACTCAAGTATGAAGATGCAGTAAAACACTATCTCTTCTATGGTTTTCTACCTTCCCCAAACAGATCTTTTTTCCAAGCCCCATTCCCATAGTATCTTGTTCATGCCTCGATTAAAAACAAAACAGAAATGGAGATGTTTTGTTATAATTTAAAAAAATAACTATTTGCACACATGTCAATTATTATATAATTTTATTATTTGTTATGGAAAGTATTGTAGGGTTTCTGTATAGCTACGTGCAAAAAAGTAACACAGATAAGGTTTGAGAAACAGGGTAGCCAAGGATAGTAGATCTGATGTAGCTGAGGTTACGTGGACATACACTGAATATGTCAAAATATCATGCAAGTGGTGTGAGTTTAATAGTGGATAGAGCAAGAATGAATTTGTGATTTACTATTATAAAACCTCATAGAAACCATCCAATGAAAATAAAGTAACTGCTTAGAAAACTAGGGGTTTTTCTTGTACCTGAAAGACATTTTCACTGGGAAGTCATAAAGAGCATATGAGATAATGTAGTGGACAGGGTCAAACAATATCCTGCATTCCAATAATCACTATGACCAAGCCACCACGTATAGTGCAGTCCAAAATACGAATACCAATTAGCCTAAGTTGTTAGGGAGTAGGACGAGACAAAAGAATACTGGGAATGGCATAGAAAGGAATTTGATGAGTTCTTGCTATATTCCTGACATCATAATGCCTGCTTTTAATATATTTACTTATTTGGTATCTATAATAAATCTATAAAATAACTATTATTTTGATTTTTAAATTAAGAAACCAAAAGTCCAGAAAATTTAAAGACTGTGTTCAAAGTAAAGCAGCAAGCAAGTGTCTGAGCTAGATTAAAACTCAGAAATATAGAAATATAGAAGGCTGCCATTTTCAAAAAAAAATATTGAAAGCAGATCTCATTAATCTTAAGAATTTTTATGATAGAAAAATTTAGATAACACTGAAAAAATAGTGCTTTATCCAGAACCCCAGATAATGAAGTATATGATCTCTCTATAGAATTTGAATTATAGTGTGTATGTGATCTCACCAACTTACCGTTGAAAAGAGAATACAGGTAAGAATTTAGTTAATAAAGTAGATATGTATTAATAGGCAATATAAGAAACAGCATCATTCCTAGTTTTTGCTTACTGAGTACTTTATTAATATAAACAATGTTATATCCACTCAGTTCTACAAATAAGATAGCTCTTAATTGCTAATATGATTTTCATATATAGAACACACATTTTCAAATTAGCTATAGTCTCATCGTCAAAATGGGAGTGACGGTGCGATGCATCTATCCCTAGTTTGATATAATGTAACAAACATTATTACATGTGTTCAAACAAAAAACAAGCCTATTAACATTGCATTATTGCTATTTTCAAACAAGTAGATTGTCAGTTTTCCTGTGTGCTTTGTATATTTATTGAATTAGGAGTTAAATTAGTTGTTGTCAAGCAATGATTTTAAGCAACAGCACAGAGGCCTCCCCCTGCTAAGACGTGACACCTGGCATGATGCAGCAATTGGGAAAAGAGTTGAACTTAGTGATCAGTGACTTATTTAAGCAAAATGAAAAATCCATGACATAAAAACACTGTGGAACTATAGCCAGAATCACCAAGAAAACCAAAGCCAATATTAGAAATGTTACTAGGATGTGCTGCCAAATTAAATACCTTCATCTTTAATGCACATATACATCCATAAACACACATATTCACAGAGCATGCTAGTCTCTTAGACCCTAAAGTTTAAAGCAAGAATGCATGTGAACACATAAAATGTAAAGGATTAAAATGAGACCAATGTCATTTTTGCATGTGAATTCAGTTTTCACAGAATTAAAACAATAAGAATCATGATTTTTATACTCTGAATCCCCCAATGCATTCACTATACAAAATTTTCAATGCTTTCAAGTAAGGTAGCTTTGTCAACTTGTCAAAGCTGAGGGTGAATTACTAAGGACATATACTGATCTAAATAGAGACATTTTGGAATGAGAAGGTATACCTAATTACGAAAATACAGAAAAAGTATTTCCATCACTTCCTTTAGCTGCCCTGCAGTCCCAAAATCAAAATATTTAAAGTCTAATTAAAAATGTTAAGCTTCAGTGTTGATTCTACGGTGTGTTGGGATTATTATAACCCTGATCAAACTAAATTTTTCCCTGTAAATAGAATTAAATATCATGTTTGAGAAAGACAAAAAAAAAATGTTCTGCCTTGATTTTAATTTTAAAGGCACTGAAGGTGATATGTATTTAATGCAAAAATTTTCTCTTCCTTCCTTAAGTACTAAAAACTATTGCATTGCCTAGGTAGTTATGGACAATATAACTGTAACTCACAGAATAAGTGTTTTCATAGTGTATAAAAGAGCTAATGTGAGTGTAATAAAATTTAACAGATGAAAGCTTCCATTAAATTTTGTTTATAAAGTGTTGTCCTGTATCTGATAGTAAACTCCTATAGAAATCATTTTTAGAACATCAGAAATATGACAGGAGAGAAGTTCAATAGAGTGTGCCTAATTCATTCCAATTCACAGAGTAATGCATTTCAATTCACACAGTGATGCATTCTAGTCTCCAACATGAGAATCCAATCTAATTGATGCTTAGTAGAGTTGAAACAAACTCACAGCACCAGAAAACTGACAATGTCTATTTTGCTAAATAGAGAAATACTTTAAATATTTTTTCAATGTTTTCTAAGCCTGGCTATGCCTTATTTACTACACTATACCTCATGATAATAGGCCTATACTACTTATAATATA
Organism: Pteropus alecto; assembly: GCF_000325575.1. NCBI lineage: Eukaryota > Metazoa > Chordata > Mammalia > Chiroptera > Pteropodidae > Pteropus > Pteropus alecto. Next base: position 12,241,136 of record NW_006431919.1, on the reverse strand, counting down.
AGACAATAGTCGTTGATCTTTGAAGTCTTCCACTATTTTTATGGTAATTAAAGCTGTTTAAGAATCAACTTTTGATGCTTGTCTGATTTTCTGGAACAGGTTTAAAAGTCTAATTATAGTCAGATGTTCCAAGCTTCTGGAAACCAATTTAATGTTTGCTATGAGAAACCAGCTTACTGGTATTGAAAGGTTTTCTGGAAATACACTATCACATACAATAACAATCATTAAATGTCATCCTAAATCTTTAGCAGTTTGATTTAATGTTAAGTATTAAATTTTTAGGTTTGCTTTTTTAAAATTTTTTTTTTCCTGACATATATTAATTGAACACTAATTTTCAGATTATTTGGGGGAATTATTGTCTCCAGATAAAATTCCTATTTTCCAGGTAAAAAGAAATTAAATACACACACACAAAAAGACATTAATAAATCGGTCAGTTATTTTCTGAGAGGTAGAAAAAAATTTGAATTCACAGGATTCTTGCATTGGTAAATTAGTTCATATGTTCCCTCATGAGGGGGGAAAAAAAAAACTAGAAAGAAAAAAAATTACTACACAAAGAGGAGCTTCTTAAAATCTGCTGAAAGGGCAAAATGAAGCCTTTTATCAGTCTTGATGCTCATCTTTTCATTGAAGGAGACAAAACTGGGTCAAAAAAAAAAGGTAGATAAAGACTTCATCATTTAAATATTTCTGCCTTTTCCCTTGAAAGCTGATTTATTTTGCCTGGAGGCTGGCGGGGGCATATAAACCTTTGATTCATTTTATCCATTTGTCACATGAAAAGTCATGATGAAAAGGACAGCCAGAGTCCCTTAGGTGTGAAGATACTGCAATACTACTCAAGACCATTTTACTCAAAAAACAGCCATTATTTAGCCATCAAGCCATCACACATATCACTTCCATTTTACAGATTGGGCCATTTAAACTGAAAATGTTTAACTGAACTTTTAAAGTTGACCTAAGAAATTTCAGCTGAGCTGAGAATTACTTTAAGTTCCAGCAGGGTGACTGTGTCTTGACTTTCCAATTTGAAGGCTATATTTTTTTCTGAATTATAAACTAAGCACTAAAATAATACAAACTCTTTAGAAAAATAATTAGAGTAACATCTTGCTCATTAAATTACATGGATTCAAGATACAATGTCATTTGCAGCCAATCTTTCCAACATACAATCTTCTAGGTAATTATAGTGTATTTTATAATTACCATGCCAATTTGATGTTGAATTACTGTATTGTGTCAATAGTAGACTAAACTAAGTGGTATAACTTCTTTAATGGAGGCAAGACTATTATATGTTCAGCCAGCAAACATTTATTGAGTACCTACAGTGTATCATATAAATTTGTAAGATCCTGGAATAATCACATGAGTAAGACAAGAACTCTGATCTCAGTCCTCTAGAAGAGATAGACAAGTAAACCACACTGATAGGACGATGTGACGAGGGCAATAACAGTGATGCACTAAAGGTGCTGGGAGAGCTGGTGCACCCAACTTAACAAAAGAGGGGGCTTGAGCAGTTGGTCACATGATTCTCAGGTAACAGCTATTCCTTCATGCAGTCAGCTATGAGTTAATAACCACCTGTTGAGTGTTAGAAATTGATATTTCTAGATATATGATAATGAAAAAAAAACATTTACTTTTCATCATGAAGATTATGCAATGGAGAAGACAGACAAGAAATATTAAGCAAATACATATACATTATAATTTCAAGCTAGGAATCACGATAAAATATCCTTTGATCTTAGCACAAAGGGATAAAGCCTGACAAACAGCCTATTTTAGATTGAGAGGTCAGGGAAACCTACTCTGAGAAACTGGCATTTGAAAATATATCACAAGGAGGGGATGAGTTAGTGAGGCTAGGGTGTGGGAGAAGAGAGTCATGCATAGCAGTGAAAACAAGTACAAAAGTTGTATGGTAGAAATGAGTTTGCCATGTTTTGAGGAGTACTATGATGTTATTGTGCCATGATCAGAAGTGTAGGTATGATTTTAAATAAGCCTTTAATGAATTTTGAGCAGGAAAGTGACATGATTTCATTTAGGATACATATGGCTTCCTATGACCTTGTATCAATCTATACAAATGGACCACAACAAAATTTATTATTCGACAGCCTAAATGGATTAATAATTTGTACCCAGGCTGTAGACACAGGGTAGCTGTATCCACTACATAAAGTGAGTATGGTGACTATAATATGTATATTAATTATGCCTATGATTCTAAATCTGTGTAATGCAGCCTCCAGGAGAACTTCAGAGTTATTAAAAAAAATAGTAGGGACCAAAGGTGAACTACTATTTCTCAGTAGGCAGGGTAATCTAGTTATGAGGAACATAGGCTCAGGGTCAAGCAGAATCCGGCTTATATGTAAGCTTTTTCACTTAAAAGTTCAGACATACTGGACAAGTGTCTTATATCTGTAAATGTTAGGTTTCTCACATCTAAAATGAGGATAATGGTGGCTGTGTGTGGATGAATTCACACAAGATATATAAAATTTAGCATATTCTATGGCCTTGTATAAAGTCAATGTGCACTAAATATTAGCTATTATTATTCTGTAAATAATGAATGCAATATTCTCACACATGCGTCCAGTTGTTCAAATATATTTGATAACGCTGTGATACACTCTATAACTGGCACAGTGCAAAACTGTGAAGGTACAGTGGTAAATAAAACAGTTTTGGACCCAGGGAGCTTAGAGTTTAATAAGGTTAGATAAATGCTATGATAAAAATAAGCACGGTTTGATATAAGAACATAAATATGGACACCCAACTAAGACTCCTGAAAATAGAAAAATTTCTGGGAGAAAGTCCTACAACGTGACTAGAAGATGTTCTGGTTGAAGGCGAGAGAAAGAAGAGAAGATCTGTGGCAGGGAAATCGCATAATAAAGGACTAACAATAATATATTATACACCTGGAAGTGGAATATAATTTATTGGAGCCAGCAAACACGAGTTGCAGAGCTGTGGTTAAAAAACACAAATCCTTTTGTGATACATAGTCTCCAAAGATGTCCATAATCAATGCCTTCCATCCTTGAATGTGTGTGATATTTGGCCACCATAAAGTAGAATCTATCTCCCCTTCTTGAATCTATGCTGGTCCAGGGACTTCCCGTGAACAGTAGAATGTGGCAAATGTAGCCTTGTGCCAGTTAAGCTTAAAAACATCTGGCAGATTTGAGGGAAAGCTAACTAACATATAAGTCCAACTACTCTGAGACCATCATTCTGTGATAAAATCCTGTGAAAAAGGCCATGTGGAACATAATACACAGAACATTCTTATATTTTCCAGCTCCGCTGGGATGCCAAGAAGTGAAGATGGTGTCACATGGAGAAGAAAAACCATCCCACTGAACTCTGCCCAAATTTCTGACCTTTAGAACTTTGTGAAAGAATAAATCAAAAATATTTGTTGGCTGGATTGTTACGCAGTTCTGTATAATTAAAACAAAAATTGGTACCTATAAGTGGGATGCTGCCGTAACAAAACATAAAACATATGGAACTCACCTTGGTATTGAATAATGGTAAAGCCCAAAGGATGTGAGGGGACATTTAGGCGGGGTCGGACGCCAGCCAAGGCACCGAGGAACCAGCTGTGGGGACGGGGTATCGGGGGCACCCGAGTTTTCTCCGTGACTGGGACATGGCAGACGCAAAGCAGGAGTCCCCGGCCTCGGCCTCACCCTGCTGTCTCCTAGGGCAGGACCGGGCACGCACAGGGGGCTGCTCCAGCCCCACACCCTCGGCTCCGATCATGGGGCTTCCCAGGCCTGAGTCTGTGCGCCCTTCGGCTTCGGGGGGCCCAGAGGGTGGCACAGGCAGCAGGACCACAGGGGACGAGGGGATAGGCCTGGGCTAAGGGAGGAGGCCCCGGAGGTGTCACGGGGGGCTCCAGGGGCCCAAGGGTGCTGGACGGCTGCGGCCTGGCTTCTCTCCCTCTCTAGCCCACCATCTCGGCTGTGGAGGTGGGGCCTCGCGGGGGCAGCCCTCTGTGGCTGTAATATTCCACAAGCTGCGTGGGCACCTCGGCCAGCACGCACCTGGCCAGTGCTGTGGGGCTCGCCTTCTTTAGGGAGGAGCGCTACTGAATGGTGAAGAGAAGGACACATGTTATGTATTTGGAGAATTTGCAAAGACTGTCACTTAAATGACTGTGTAGGATAGAAAATGTGCCTAACATTGAGGTTAAAGATAACTAGACATGGTAATGGGCTTCTTTTAGCAGTCTAAGATAAGGTTTTGAAAAAGAAATGAACTAATGAAGTAAATGCTCAGTTCTCAAGTAGGATTTCCAGAAAATATTTTAAACCCAGGACTTGATGGGTTAGAAAACAAATCTCTCTCTCATTCTAAGGCTACCCAGAGAGCAAAGCGTTCTAAAGGAAAGAATCAGCCTAACAAAAAATATCAAATAAAGGTTGTGGTGGTAAGACACTTCGTTAAGACCTCTGAAAGACTCAAAGCAGGAATCAAAGACCTTCTCGGGTAGACAAATGGATATCTAAAAATCTCAAGGCAATTTTTTCACAGCACCCTGACTCACAACCCGAAGTAGAGAAGGACTTGCCAGAAAGATATATGTATATGTATTTTGTTCCAAAAGATGAGAACTACAGTAAGATTTATAAGAAATCCATTTTTAAGAG
>NW_006431919.1:12230976-12236399 GCF_000325575.1 Pteropus alecto | reverse complement strand
GACAATTCACAAAAGAAAATTCTGGGTCTCCATCCTTCTACAGGTAGAAAACAGGCTGAATAAAATATTCAGCTGTAAACAAAATCCATTTCTTATTAAGAACCAAGACAGAAGGCTCAAGGTCAGAGATAATAACCACAGGGAACTATTCCCAGAGAGAAAACTGGGCCCTTCAAAAGCACATTCCATAAGCCCAAAGCAGGGTGAAGTGAAGGCAGCTGGATTTCAGAATTGCTATGAACCAGCTACTGCCATATGCCCCACTGCTCCTCACTACTTTTTCAAAATAGGAGTTTCTTTTGTGATTGTGCTTTCCCTCTCAGTGTTTTATGTTGGGTATATGGCAGGGCATACAACTTGTCCTTTAATTCATAAGTCTCTGTACTCAAGACTGTGCCAGAGGAGCTGTACTTCAAGCATTGGACCAAGAAGCCTCATCTATGTGTAGATATTACTCAGATAACTTTGAGATTATGCCACAAAGGGTGAGAATTTTGGAGGTGAGAATTTTGCACATTAGAGGAATATGAATTGTTGTGGCCTGATTAATTTAGGGGAAAACGATCTGTTTTTAAACTTTAAAATACTAAAAAAAAAAAAAAAAAAAATCCCAGATCACATAGAAAGCATTCCTATCCGTAAGAATTACCGAAAAGCCACCTGAACTCAGAGTTTAAGTGACTTGCCCACACTCAAATTGCTAGAAGGTAGTAAAAAATGTCCTAGTGCCTTTCTTCCAGTTTTGAATATTCGTTTAGAGTCCAGTAGTGCCTACCTAGAACATGCACATTTTTGTCTGATTACTATATTTTTTTGAAAAAGAGACAGACCCTAGATCAGATTTCGAATGACCTAAGATTAGAGGTCTGTGATAAGTACTGAGGAAACACAGCTTTTAGTAAGTCACAGAGTTTTAGAGAAGTCAACTCTATAGTGTGGCAAGAATCCATAAGCTGCAGCAAACTCAAGCATAGGAGGTAGTTTTCCCAGGGGTCATACCTTATAGAGAGGCTGTGCTTCTGTTGCGTAGGACAATAACAAATGACTGAAAAGCACCTTGAATATTACTATGTTAGTAGACCTTTTTATGACCTGACATTTTATCAGAACCATCTAAATGTTGTGAATATTAGAGAAAGCATATCCATGATCTGAACTGATTTTAGTTCACAAGAGGTTCCATTTGTTTTTATTGAGGTTAATGGATCTGTGAATACAGATCCATTAACCCCAGAATTTTTAAATGTTAAATCAGCGGCTTTAAATAAATGTTAACGTGAGACACCAATTACTGATACTGTAATACCAACTAAAGGGCAAGATTTGGAGCATTGCCTAGCAAGAATATGTTAAAAATTCTGAACTCCTTTATTAGCAAGATAAAAATGATGTAAAGATATTAATATTTTGTTGGGTCAAATCCAATAAATTATTTCCCTTTTAGAAAATGCATTTAGCAAATAGCTGCATAGTCTCTAGGAGACTTTATGTTTCCAAACTTTCAAAGGATTATAGTTATTGTTATTAATGCTGCCATTACTACCCTTGCAATGCCATTACTACATTAAGGCATTGATTTACTTGGCTGTAATCACCACACGCACTCATGAAGCGGAGCATGGCAAGGATACACGGGGCTCGTTGCCAAGACAGAGGTTCCACACACTGTTGCATGCAAGCTGGCACTGAGACTTATTTTTGCTTCTATTTTAAATTATTTTGTATCAACTAAGTACCCAAAGTGGTACTAATATTTGACTTCTGTTTCTGTGGTAAGAATTTTATTACAGTGAAGAGAATTTAATTCGATTCAGCATGCATTTCCTGGACGCTGCTTACGAACCCGGCCCAATTCTCAGGCAACACTCATGGTCTCTGGGGACGTCTCGGCATCTGCAACCAAGCTGTCCTGGTTCACAGTTCAGCTCTGCTTGGTGGCTGAGAAGTTACTTTATTTATGCCCCAATGTCTTCATTCATTAAATTGGCCTACTATTATTGATTTCATGGAGTTTCTATTGAGATATTGAAAATATAACTGTTAATACTATATGTCACATAAGTAACACTTTGTAAATTAGAACTATTATTAAAACAACATATCTTTAGAAAAATGCCATAAAATACTATTACCAGACAAGACTGAAGAACTATAGAAAGCAACTATATGTTCGTGTGTGCATATTAGGATGGCAAGTGCCTTCTCTTCTACAATTATGCTTTCTTTTTTCAGGCAATGTAATTTTCACAACTTCTTTGTATACTAAGATAATTTTGTCATATGTAAATGAATATAACATGCAGTCTTAGATGATGGAGACCCAATTGCTATAAGATTGCATAAATCTTGTATATTGGGTTAACTTTGGTTAAATTCGTGATCTAGTTTGTAAATGTTGCATGTATATTAAAAAACATATTCTTTAAATTTTGGATATAGATTTCTGTCTCTCTCTGCCTCATACACAGACACACACACTCATGCACATACACATAGTATAGTGCAAATCTTAAAACATTCATTTACCTACTCTTACACTGATATGTATCTATAAAATCAATATTTAAATAGTATTGTTTAGGCCTTCAATATTTCTCTATTTCCTTTTATCCGTTTGGCCTATTATTTTCTGTGATTAGTGTGTTAAAATCTTGAAGTGGAATGGTAGGTTTATCTATACATTTCCTCAGTCCTGACAATTAAAGCTTTAGATATTTTGAGGCAATATTGCTAGGTGGATACAAGTTTATGTTGACTACAGCATTTTGTTATTTTAGTCATTTAACTAGAATATCATATCCTTCTTTGAACTCTTGAGTTATTTGTCTTAAGTCACATTTTGTCATAGTAGATTTTTACTACTGACTACTGTTTCTATAGGCATGTACTTATTTACTATGTTTGTCTACCTTCTTATGTGTTTTTGTTTTAAATAGGTCTTTGTAGGCAATGTATTGTTCGATTTTGTTTTTATTTGTGTATTTCCATCTACTTTGAGAGACTAAGTCCTCTACTTAAGGACTTTAAGCTATTTATAAGAATAGAATTTCTGCTGATTGAAAATTAATCTCTTTATTCTTAACCTTTGCCTTCTTGAAAAGTTCCTCAATGTGATCTTTAAACACACTAATTCATTTTTCAGCTTTATCCTTCTAGCTATTCAGCTCAATGATTGCGATCTTCGCTATAATTATTATATTTTTCATATTTCCTATTGATTCCTTTTGTGATTTATTGTTCTTGTTTCATATTGCTATCATCTAATATTATCCTCTTTATATTTTCATCATGTTGTATTAAATTCTCAGACTTCTGTTTTAATAATTCTGCCTCTTATCATCTTCACTTTTATATATATTATACTTTTATATTTTATATTTTTATTATATATATATTTATTTATACTCTCTGTACTTCTTAGGTATCTGGTATTTTGGCCTGTGAATTCATGTTCCCCTGTGAGTATGGGCTACGCTACCTGATAATAAATATTGGAAAGGTTCACAGGCCAGGCTCTAATCTATATCCTTTCTGTTGAATTTCAAGGGAAGGTAGCAATGCTCCCCAGAACAGAGGGCTCTATGGTACCTGAGAACTCCCCTTGACCTCTTCTATACATTGCCTCTCAACCTGGTAACTCTTCTCCTTAGAGTTTTCACTTTAAATGCTTAGGAAGCAGTGCTTTACTAGAAAACAGTCTCTTTAGTTTTTAATTTTAATAAATTTTTATTTTCTACCAGCACAAATGAGAAAAAAGAAATAAATAGAAAAGGACATAGCTTATATGGTAATTATGATTCCTAAAATCTTTATCCCAAGAATGTGATAAGAAAAATCTGGTATAATACAGATTTTTCTAAAGAAATAAAAGAAAGAAAGAAAAGAAAGAAAGAAAGAAAAAGAAAAAAAAAGGAAGAAAAAATGAAAGAAAAAGAAAATGAAACCTTGAAGTTTGTCTAGCATTCATCAACAGCATATGACCACATCATCTATGGCTACTTGATTACATTCTGGTTTGCATACATATAACATATCATATAAATTCGATTTTGATTTTAACAGGAAAACATATTTGTTGACTTTTTTTTTGTGGGGAAACTGAGTTATAAAACCACTAGATTATATTGAAAAGTGTTGTAAACTATGTCAGAAGCAATGGATGTTCAGTGATTTCATATACTTGACAAATGAACCCCAGCTACGTAGAAATATAAAGTCACTATAGGTGGGAGATGTGAGAAATCATTAATTCAAAGATTTACCAATGTTCATTATTTTCTTACTCCATGCCTGACTCCATTCTAAGAATTAAAGGCACTATGAAGAATGGAATGAGATCCCTGCTTTCAAGGAACTCATGTTCTCGTAAAGAAGACAATTAGAAACAATTAAGAACAATACAATGTAGCAAGCAGTTTACAGCCACGCACAGTCCACACACAAGTTCTGAGATTTACTAGGGAGTTATAGAAATGACCAAGAACCTCCCACAAGAGAACACAATTTGAAGGTCACAACTCAAAAGACAAATATCATAAGGTTATTCTCTCACCATTGTTATTAATAAACAAAACGATTTTAACCTCACAATTAATGACAATTCTTAGAGAGGGCTTTGAATTGGTGATTTTGAGAAGGAACCATGAAGTCCTTAACCAGAAAAATATTAATCCTCTGAGTCATGCTTGAGACAGAACATAGAGTTTTGTGATTTTGATGGGCACTGAAAAACTTTTAAAAACCTATAAATATGCAACTCAAACAGACTTTTATTTTTCTACGTTACTCTGACATTTAGGGAATTACAGCTACACATCAAATATAAATAGTCAAATTCAGCTAAAGAAGCTAAATTGAAAAAAATATGAGAGAAATGTACAAAAATGGCACATGCCATCTCTTTATGTGGGAAAAGCTAGAAACAAGGAGGCCTTTCCTTATCTAAGAGAGAAATTGTCTTGCACTGGGCACACACATAATTTAGTTACCTAAATAATTAATTATTTAATATGCAGTAAGAAAAGGTCCACGACAGAAGTCATAACTCTTTGTTGTACAAAAGCCATAAGAAGAAAGTCAGGCAAAGGAAGCCAGGTATAAAAATATAATTCAAAGGATAAATGGCTAGTATCAGGAAAGATACTGTGTAATAAGCTTGCCATCTATAGATATACAGTTTTATATTAAACCAAACAACCAGCAACTTTTATAAGAAGAAATTTTTTTTGTTGTTCCAGTCTGATGTCAGAACTAATTCTTCCATGAGAATAAGAGATGTCCTTGGAAACATACGTACAGAGCAATTGGGTGGGGAAAAATGATGGGGCAGTAAGTTCCAGGCACCTCAATTATCAGGAGTTTGAACATTTATTGTTCACTGAACTAGAAGCCTGAGGGTAGGCGATGCCACAAGTGGTTCAGCA
>NW_006431919.1:12213336-12230947 GCF_000325575.1 Pteropus alecto | reverse complement strand
TTCTAAGTTTTTCTCTTATGGTAGCAAGATGGATGCCTCAGCTCTTGCCATAATATGCCCACAGCCATGTCCAAGGATGGAAAGCACAGGTAGTCAGGGCAACAAAAGTGTCTATCTCTCCTTTTATCAGAAAAAGAATATTTTTTTCTCAGTTTCTGGTCATATTGATCAGAACTCGTTCTCCTGACCACCCTCCACTGCAGGAAAGGCTGGAAAAGTAACGCTTACTTTTTCAAGTTCTTTAGTGAAAAGTGTGCAACAGAAAAAAAAAAAAAATTACGCCTGATATTTATTAAGTAATAAGAAGCATCCTAGTCAAGGAGTAAGAGGATGGGAAACACGTTTGTTCTTCTCACTGAGCAATACAATACGAATTCGTGAAAACATCTCTTGCTTTCATTTAATAAATCTTTATTAGGCACTTAGTATGGCCAAGGCAATCTGCTAGGAGTTAGCAATGCAATAGTCTCAGTGGAAAGAAACAAACATAACGCCGTGGTCCTGAGGACATAGGCCACTTAAGGAACTGAAAACAGGGCAAGGAAACTGGATGGTAGGGGCAATTCCATCTCAGTTCACAGGACACATACGACAGGATCTGCCCGTGATCACCGTCTGGATTGCCTCTCCCCTTTTACCTGAGAGTGCTCCAATCAATCCCTTCAAACTACCAAGCTTCTTCCTTCCTTGCAGTCTAATGCATTAGCTGCTCTGTCTGTCTGGGACACTCTGCTTCCAAAACTTTGCAAGGCTTTTTTTTTTTTTGAAATAGTAGCCAGCTGAAGGGGCTTTTTCTGGCCACCAGATGCAAGCTGATGACCCCTGCCTATTCACTCTATTAAGGAGCTCTGTGATTTCCTTCATGGCACCGATGACTAGCTGAAATTTCCTTAGTTTCTTCATTTATTGTCTGTCTTTCCTATTAGTCTATAAACTCTATCTCCAAGAGCAAGAATTTTGTCTATTTTCTTTACCGCAGCAACTACAGTGCCTAATAAAATATGGTCTGAAAAGATGGACTGCATCAAAAACATAGGCCATAATAAAAAAATCTGTTCTTTATTCCTGAGAGGAATAGGAAGCGTTTGAATTGTTTTATAACCAAGGAGTGATAGGATTTGATTTGCTCAATTACCACATGTCCCAGTAGATATTAACCTAAAAACAAATATTGTTACACAGTCTATATCTCAGTATATGCATATATTTTAAATAAGTAGATTTCTAATAAATACTAAATTAATGATGATGATGATAATAATAATAAAGTCTGAGCTGAGCCTTGATCCTTTCTGGTTAGATTATATGATAATGTCATTCTAACATCTACAATGACAGCATGACGAAATCACTTTTCAGTTTTTCTCCGAAAAGTCAAAATTAAATGTTAATAATAGAAACCTGTAGCAACCAATAGCAAATCCACAATAATATTCTTATTTTATGCCAAAATATGTCTAGAATGACAAGTTATCAACAGTATATAATCTTAAAATATAAAAGGTAGTGAAATACAATTTTTAAAAAATGATTTAGAATCCATCTCTGCATACATTTGAGACCTTGACATGGTAAAATAGCCCTGATTCAGAGTAACAGAAAACAGTCTGTTTTACTAGATGCTAATTACTTTAGATGGAGACCCTGAGTTACTTATCATGTTTACTTCTAGGTAGTCTGAGACCAATTTAACCTTTAATTTTATTTTAAAATTCCAGAAAATTAAGTTACTGAGTTAATGACACATTCTCTTTTTTATTCCCCTTACCCTTCATTTAGAGTCTACTGTTAAAACTCCTTGAAATCCATATCTATCCACATCAAAGAGCACCACACAACCATAATCAAAAACATGAAGTCATAAAGTTAAAACCATTTAATCCTATTAAAGCCTCATTAAATGAAAGCAGTATTTATAGGATGGGACTTGATTCCCTTGTACACTAGCAAATCTGCAACCCGAGTCAATGCTCACGAATTAATTAGTAACTGCACTAAAGGCAGGTGTTTGACTGACATTTCCCTTGATCTCTTCCCTCAAGGTTACATGCTGTACAGTCATGCAATGCCTTGCCATTAATCCTTAACCTCACCACAATGTTTGTTTACTTTGCTGAATAAGAGCATGAGCTACAAAATAAGAATGTGCAGAATGCAGAGTGCTGCTTTTTGAAGATAATATTGCTTGTATCAAAACAAAATGTGAAGAAGAGAAGCTTTGTACTGGCCATGTCAACTCTCTGTTTTAGAAGGAAAAAAATCTTCATTTTGGAGGACAGAGGTAACTCTTTAAATAGTTTTCACACACATCAGCCAAAGCTTCAAGGAAATTATGGGATTTAAGTCTTGAGAGGCTTGAAATATTTTTTTTAGCCAAAAACTTTCATTTTTCCATTGGGGAAACTGAGCCACTAATAGTCAGGCCACATCTAAAACTCCTAAATCAACTACATAAGACTGTGTTTTTATTCTTTTTTGTCTATTGGTATTCTTGTGATGTAATCCAAGAATTTGACATATGACATTTGTTATTTATCATTTTGTTGGCAGTGATGGTAAAAACATGCTTAGGTCTTGAATGGCATGTAAATCATATCTTCCTTAAAATACTGACAGTGGTCAAGACATAACTTCAAGTTCAAGTTGATATCATGTCATCCAACGAGTTGGAGAAGTAAGATACTCTTATAAGCTTCTATATGTCATGCATAAACATTTAATTTTATTTTTTCTTGGTGAGTTAGCTTTGATCTTTCTTTTCAAACGATAATTCCATAATACAGCAAAATAGTTTTGTTGAGAATGAATTCAGAGACTAAAGGCATATTATCAAGTGCAATATTAAAAAGGGCCATAAAAATGCTGCAGTCTGGTTATAATTCTATCTGTCTGACTGTGTGTCTACTTATCTATCTATTTACCTATTTATTATGATTTTTAGAACTGCAACTGATATATATTGTTCTACTGGATACTCCCTTTGCTCTCCAGACACTTTGCACAAACACCGACATGAAGCAGGGATATAAGTTATAGTTTTGTTTTTGTTGTTGTTGGCATTGTTTTAAAGTAATTTTGCTCCTCTATCTGCTTCAAGTATTTAATTTAATTACATGTGTGCATTTGTGTGTGTGTGTTTTATATATATACATATATATACACATATACTGAATTAATGAATCCATCTTGAAATATCACTTTTTTAGATACATTTAAGGAGGTCAAAATAGAAATAATAAAAATAAGAAAGTATATTAATGGATAAGTTATAACGTTTTAAGAAAATGATATTTCTAGCAAGCTTTTCTTCTTACGTTATTTTCAACGTTAAAGCAATCATGAAACAAAAGCAAAAACTCAAGTTCTGTTAATTATTAATTCTAATGATAAAAGACATTGGCAGAAAAGCATTTTAAAGTTTTTCCACAATTTTATTTTATTTTATTTAAATAATAGAAGAAATACAGAGGCTATTTGTTTTTAAGTTAGCTATTTTGCATTTTTAATATTGATCAATATGTCACTAAAATGGCATGGCAAGTCTAAGTAGTATTATTATTTTTTCTATACTAAAGCCCCTGTATAGAATACAAAAAACTTCTTGGAGTTTACAAAATGTATTCCATGAAAGCCATGACAATGATGTCCACTGGCACCTAATGGGACACCCTTAGGGTGTGAACAGAATGCCCAAAACCACACAAATGTCAGCCAGGACTGCCATAGATAAGCTCCCATCTGCAGGAGCCGATGAACACAAGGATCCCACCCTGTAAGGACCATATAAGCTGAACACCTGTGACAGAAGATGCTCAAGCCTAACCCGAGGGCACTACGGACTGAAGATTCTGACCTTCTGCCCATCATATAGTCCCTGCCTTGGGACCGATGAGAAACTATCCACACCACCAGTCAACAGAGCTCACTCGGGAGACTCTAAGGACTTTCATATCTTTTCCTGTCGCGTAAGACTCTGTACTTCCCCTCTCTGTGTGTCATGTGTCAACCCATATGGGTCCCTGATTGGTTTATCTGAGAATGTTCCATTCAATAAACCTGGCATTGTGGAGACACAAACACATTCAAGGTATTATTTCAGTAACTACTTTCCTTGCTTGCGACAGCCCTGTAATTGTAGATGTCAAAAAAGTTATATAGGAGTGTTTTTATGTGTGTGTGTGTGTGTGTGTGTGTGTGTGTGTGTGCGTGCGCATGTGTGTGTTTTAATGGAGGAGACAGAAGACATGGGAACTTTGGAGAAGAAATGCTCTCAGATCCATCTTTGTAACTAGAACAAAGATCAAAATTACTAAATTGTGACAATGTGAAAGGAACCAAGAAAACAACTCTGAATGAATTTCAAAAGGAACTCAACAAGCTGACCAAAAATGGCATGTTAATAAGGCTTAGAGTTCTCTAAGACTAAGAGATGGAGAGCTGAAGTTCATATTACAGTGCAAGTTGAATCAATCAGAAATTTAACATTGTGGGTAATAAACCTAACACGGCCCTTGGCAATGTAGCATACGGATGAACTACACTGGCTCTGGAATAAGTTAGGTTGGCACTTCCGTCCCATTCTTGACTAACTCTGTGTCCTTTCAAGTTCCTTAACCAAATCTTAGTTTTCTTCTTTGTAAAAGGGAAACAATAATAGTGCTTACCTAGGGGTTAACAGGAAGGTTCAAGGAGACAATGCATGTAAAAGCCCCAACAGTGTCCCTGGCCTGTGGTCGGAGATTAAATAGATTAAGGGCAGAACTGGTGTCAATGAAAGGAACAATATCTGTAATGAGCATATGGATAAACAATCCATGATCAAGAGCAGAGAAGCAATCCTTCCACCAACACAAACATCTTCAATAGGGATGATACATAATAATATTGAAAGACATTCATGAAACAATTCCATTTTATCAATCTGACAGGGAAGCCTATGTGCTAAGTGTCCTCTGAAATCTTGAAAAAGAAAAAAGAAAAGCACTGCTGAAAATAAGTTATGACAATGTAGAGAAATTTTCTGATGCAGTTTATTTATATTTAAAGAATAAATATACTTCGTATGAAGATTTGAGATAATTCATTAAAATGAACAGAATGAACATGGAAGCAACTGAAGTGTCCTAAAGAGATGACCGGATAAAGAAGATGTGGTACATATATACAATGGAATATTGCTAAGCTATAAGAACACTGTCATTTGCAATGATATAGATGGATCTTGAGATAATCATGCTAAGTGAAATAAACCAGACGGAAAAAGTTGACAACTGTATGATATCACTTATATGTGGGATATAAATCTAAAAGCAACGAACAAACCTGACAAACAGAGACTCATGGACTGGACAGTAGACTAGTGGTTACTAGAAGATGGGGGATGGGGGAGGAAGGTGGAGTAAAAAGGGTCAAATATGTGGTGACAGAAGGAAATCTAACTAGGGGCAGTGAATACACAATGCAAGATATATATATGCGACTTACTGTTGAATTGTACACTAGAAACTCATTGGATGTTGTTAATCAATATCACCATAATAAATAAAAATAAAAATAAATAAATAAAATTAGCAGAATGATTTTTTATGTCCATTTTTTTTCTTATTGTACACTGTAATGGTGATAACAGTTCCTTTAGATTTATTTGAAAAAATAATTTTCAACAGCATGTAATTCCAGAAATGTGTTAGCTAAAATTCAAACAAAGGTGAAAATTCTAAAGTTACTGTTAGTTGAGATATTTTGCATAAAGCGACATCTTTCTAGGATCAAAAGCAAATTCATTTATAACGGGAAATATGGAGCTTTTATTATTAAATTATAATAAGCATGTAAACAATTTCACAAGTCAATATTATAAAACACAAACAAGACATCCGGTAAAAAGTACAGCTCGGATGTTCATATACATTAGTTCGATAATGAGAGGAAAACTGTATCATTAGATTAATTAAGCAATTAGAAAAACTCACAGCTGTACTTTTTGACAACAGGAGAAAACATTCACTTCCTTATTTGGAAGATATTTGAAAAAATATTAGCCTGCAAATAATATCTACCCTCTTAGAAGTTAATCTCTTATGTCCTCCTAATAAAGAAAAAAAAGGAAAAAAGAAAAGGAAGAAATAACTCACTTTGAGAATAACAAGACATTTGATTTGTATTTTTCTTGATGGCGACACAAAGCTACAATTCTACCATCTCATTAGTGGTCCAATTATGAAAACCAGTAATAAATATCTTACAAGTGAACTAAAGATATGCATATAAAAGTACAAATATATAATGATATTTTGTGTATGATTATAAATAAAGAAATAGAAAATCAAGACTATAAAAACAAGCTCTGAATACTATCTACAAGAGCTTAATTTCTTTGAATACGGGGTCTTTTTTTTATGAGCTTTCACAATCAATATCAGATGAATAAATGCTTCTATAAATTTCATTTTTGTAGACTTTATGGTCTGCCTCATTAACACAGAGACACTAAATGTGTTGTCAAAGGGTGCAGCTGTGAATTTTTCTAATTACCTAATTAATCTAATAATATATTTCCCCAATCATTTTCAAATGGAAACACTGCTACACTTAAGACTCTCCAAAAGAGAAATCTTGATTGTCTCAGGCTCATAAGGGAGTTTCAGCAGAAGTCTCCTTTCCAGTAGACTGAGGTCCACATCCTTAATGGGAATCGGGGGATCCTATTTTTTATCTTATAACTGAAGTAGAGAAAATTTTCTTTACTTTGCCAAATCTCATTCTTGTACTATTGCATTCACTTCTGTGCTTGTTATAGTGGGAAATGTATGTTTCCTGAGAAGAGATAGAAATCCGACGAGATCGGTAAAGTTCTTGGAAAATCCATAGAGAGAAATGCGTGCTTGAGAGGAAATATTATAGTTACTAGTAAATATTCGTTCAAATAACTTAATAAAAGTTACCGAGGTTTACCAACCAAATACTCCCTGATGAATTTCTCCTCATCAAAGCCCCTTTATAATTATTATATTAATATATTTTATTTGAGAACATCTTGGCCTAGCTTGCCTCTCTCCCCGAAGGCATGGTTCAGTTTCTTGATCTATGCTTTACAAGAATGCAATATTAGAAGAGGCATTTCATAAAGAGAAAAGTAAATAGAAAACAATGATTCTCTTTGTAGGGTGATACAGAAGGATGTTCCCTATGAGATTTCATGTTCTGTTTTCCAACATTCGGTCAAATTAGATTTAAAAACTTTTCATTCCTATTTATGAAAATGATGTTTTTTTAAGAAAAATCTTCATGAATATATATTATGGGTAAAGTGGCATCCTGAAGCAAACATGGTATGTATTTAGTGATATTCAAGCTATGTCAAAACAATGGTTGGGAAAAAAAAAAAAAAGAAAGCAAGCAAGCAACCTGGTTTGTTTATTTTCACAGCTTGCCACCTTGTTTCCTCCTTCTCAGTCTATCCTTCTACTAATTTCCTAAAACAGTGGTGTCCGATATTAGTGTCCATTAGAATAACTAGGGAATTTGTTAAAAGAGCAGATTTCTGGGCTCCACACCAGAGGATTCAAATTCTCTGCAGATGAGGGGAAGGAGGTGGTGATGTGATTCTAACATATTTAAATAAGCACTCCAGGTGATGAAAATGAAGGCATTCCTCCAAGCACACTGAAATCTCATTTCAAGAACCCATTTCCAAAGCATATTTTCCAAATTATCAGGAGGAAAGAAAAGAGAACACTGAAAATAAGTATCATGAAGCAATGCTTAAAGTAAATATATCAAATAGAAACTGACCTTTAAAACATGCTGTCCAAGATAGGGATAGAAAATTTCCTTTCAATTTCTACACATTTCAAGGGAAACAAAGAGAATTCAAACTTTCTCTTTAACTCTCAGTAGTAGAAGGAAAAGGTTATATACCCAGACCATAGTTTGAACCTCTAACGCCCTCTCGCTTAGACACTATTCAGAGGGCGTCCAGATTTGGACCTCGCCTCGCCAAGCTCCTCCAGGTCTCTTCTGCAGCTTACATAATCTCCTTACTCCTGGCTATACATGCCTCCTCCGGCAAATTTCAAAGGCCGCTTTCAGATCTTGTACAAAGCCTCCCAGATTTATTACCAGTTTTTCTGCAAAGAGTGATCCTACTCTCTCAGCCAAATCCCCGCTGAGTTTTGTGGATATTTTGAAGGATAAATACAGCATGTGCAGGACAAAGAAAATTTGCTCTTCCAATCACCAGGCTGGATTGCTCAGTTACTGCTGACAGAAGGAGGCAGAAACAATGCACTCGTTTGATCATGCCAAACTCCCTTACGCCTCAGCATGGACTTTACAGGCCAGTTGCCATTTATTAGTATTTTAATCAAGAAGCAGATCAACGAGGGGAGTTGAACAAGAGAGGGCTTCCTTTTCTTTTGCATGTTTACATCCTTTCATCTTTTTTTTTTTTTTTTTTTTTTTTTTTTTTTTTATTTTTTTATTTTTTAATCTAATTCTTCTGAATAGACATGTAGAGAATATGCAGAAATCCAGATGGCATTGGAAAAGTCACCAAGATGAAGATTCTGTTGCAAATGCTTATTGTCCCTCCCACATCCACATGTCCAAAAAAGCTCTAATAGCACTAAGGAAATATGTGATGCTATATACCATTGAAAGGACTGACATTCAAAAAGAACAAAAGAAGACAATTCCAATTTAGGTACATTTATACGTTTCCAAATTGGTTTGGTAATAAAGATGAGGCATAGACAATCTCCAAAATTAACCTAGTCAAATTTATTTCCTCCCAAACTCTTCTATATTTTATTAACTTCATTGAGTTGATAGATTTAATATAGATGGTTTAAATCATGTCACTATAAGAATATTTTTCTTCCCCAAATTGGGGCAAGAGATATATATTTTGTTTTGAACTTGAACTTGGATGTGGGTAATCAGAGATTCTCTCAAGTCCTTTTCAAAAAGTTTTGAGTAAAAGGTGACAGATCTGTACCTGGGTTCTGCACCTGATATCTACTTTTTAGTCCTAGGCAAACCAGAATTATAGTTCCTACGTAGCAATTCAGATGCTTTTGGGTAAACTAAGAGAATGCTTAGTTAAAAGTGGTCTAAACCATAGAGATATTCTTATGTAACGGAATCCCTACAATAGGCAGTGATCAGGTTAACTGAGAGCCTCAAAAATGTCAAGCACTGTTTCAGTTTCTCTGGTACTCTCTTGGCTTTTCTTTCATAGTTGGGAGATATCTACAACAGTTCCAAGTATGAAATTCAAATGTGATAAAGCCCAAATCAAGGAGAAAAGAGATGTTGCATCAAACGACTTTCTCTTTTTATCATGGGAGGAAACCTTTCCAAAGACCTGTTAAGTGGGCTTCCTCTTATGTCTATGAGTCAGGTACATCCGTCCAAACTGTCACTGGAAGAGTGGAGTGAGGGTTACTGCAATTCGATTAAAATAACATGGTTTGTCTCCTGCATAAGGGAGGGTTCAGCATTCCCAGAGCTCATTGGCATCTAAGTACTTCCTGAATGAAATAAAAATTATGTTAGCAAGGAAGAAGGAAGAAGTGGCTGTGGGGTTAGTGATCAACAAGATCTGCCACAAGTTAACATCTCTGCTTTATTGTTTTGTTTTGTTTTTTAATGAGTGCACAAGGGCGGGGAACTTTCTGTATTATGGGTGTGACAAATCTTCATCTCAGGGACTATAATTCTTATTGCAGGATCTGTAGCATTTATGACCCTCACTCACCACATGCCAGAAGCATCATCGCCCTACAGTCATTGCTATAGCCCCAAAGCTCCACACCTTTCCAAACGTGCCCTGAGAAGTGACACTGCCCTCAGTTAAGCACCACTGGCTTTGGATGTTTTCTTACTTGAATTCTGTGTATATTTTGAACAAAGAAGCACTGATGTAGAAACTAATACATTTTTCTTAATGTGGAATAGCATAGAATGGTTGAGATTGAGATGTGGCAATTCTCGCAGTATACAGAATTTTATGACATGTGTATCTGCAGTCTCACTGTGATAAGGTCTTATCCCATCACAAAAATAAGCAGAAATTTTACACACATATACATGAACAAATATTTGAAAAAGGCAACGGTTTTAAATGCCAACACTGATACTTAAAAGCAACATAGATTCATCTAAGTTTCCTAACATTGCTGCCTTTCTCTAAAATGAGGGAAATTATACTAAATTTAGAGTATTGTTCTCAGGATTAGATGAGATAACATATATGAAACACTGAAAATAGTACCTAGAAGATATAAAATATTCACAAATAATTATTCTCATATAAAAATAATCATAATGAGCATAATAAATAGGTCATCCTTTGAGTATTGTACCAGAAAATATTACTTATATTTCTGTTTTTTCATGGGAAAAAAAAGTAGTATAGGGGTAAATGTGTCTAAAAGATCATTTTCTACAAGGATTGGCAAACAGCACCCTTGAGGTCAAATGTTACCTGCTGCCTGCTTTTGTAAAGAAAGTTTTATTGAAACACATCCGTTATCTATTCATCTACTATTGTCTAGGTGCTTTCAGAATACAATGGCAGAGTTCAATAGTTGCAAGAGAGACTGTAGTTTGCAAAGCTGAAAATATTTACTATCTGGCTATTTATAAAAAACTTCTAGAAGATAAAATATGTTATTGGAATGTATATATCTAAAAATAAAAGAAGAAAGAAAAAGAAAAAAAATAGGAAAGAGAGAAGGAGTGAGGGAGAAGAAAAGGAAGAAAAAGAGAGGAGAGAAAGAAAATTCTTTGTTCACATTGGCAGAGCCTAGGAAACTTGATCTGACAACTACAGATGTCACTGTTTTATTTCATGTTCTTTCGCCTAAACCTGTTTCCTTATCTCAGATGTTTTCTTTCTTTAATTTCTTCAACAATACTCTTTCTACTTGAACTTCTTGGCAATTATTAGTTTCTTTAAGCACTCTTCAGATTTTATAGCATGGAACAGGTCATTAACACTCATTTTTGTGCCAGCCCATTTCTCTTTAATACTAAAAAGTAAATATGCTATCGAGATATTTCTGGTGTTGTAGGAGCTACCAGCAAGAGCTCCCGAACACCAACACGGGCAAATTAATTTAGATTAATACATTCACCAAATACATTATGGAGCCTTTCTACTTTTCCAGATCTTTTTGCATACTTTTTATTTTAATTCTGTTTTTCTGAATGTATTCTATATGTACACACACACACACACACACACTATTAAGCCAGAACTGCAATATGTCTTTTGTCGTTATTGTAGCTGTTTTTATTTTGTAGGAGATAAAGTGCCTTGAAGAGGAGACAAATACCAGGGCTCAGTTTCCTGAGTTGGTCTTGCCAATACATTTCACAATTTGCATTCAATGATGAGTAACTCGTACTTTTTTAATCTTTCAATAGTTAGATATGATGTGTGATGACCATTTAGACAGTTTTTCCTTATCAATTTCAAACTCTGTCTTCTGGTGTTAAATTTTGTGATCAAGAAATATGGTCTAGTATAGTAAATTACATATACATCCTGTATGTATATGCAAGGACACCTACAGAGGCCAAAAGCTCTGTGGACTGATCTCAGATATGACTGTGTAGCTTCATTTGCAACTGACTATATGCCAGTGTTAGGAACACAGAGTAAACAACTTGTTTTGTATAAATACAGCCTACCAATGAGCCAGTATCAGTTTTCCAAACACTTTCTACCTCAGAACACATATGCATAACAGCCAAGAAAGAAAGCTTATTTAAAATACTGCCATAAATAGAGGTGTTTGAGATTTAAGCATCCAGCTACCTCCACTGTGAATTCCTCTGGGTTCTCATTTCCATTAAACCTAACTTTTCTAAAGATTAGTTTAGATTAAATCCCACAATTGACATTTGAGACACCTGTCCAAGACTGCAGTTAATAAAATGACTCAATCCCTCCCTTTGGCATTACTAGAATTCATCTCATCTCATGCGGTCAACAGCAAACACGCCAGATAAATCCACCATGCACTGGCTTAGTTCTGGAAAAGAGAATTGCATAGAGATTCAATCCACCAATCTTATTACCTAGATAGAGGGTTTAAGCTCCTGATTGAGTTACCTACCCACTGACATCAAGTACCCATTTACTGGTAGGTGTCAGATTAGTAACTGGGTTTGAGACAGCCCACAGGGCTGAAATTCCTGTGCTCAGATGCCCGTGTGAAATTTGGCCGGCTTTCCAGACCTGCCTCATCTGTGCCCACATGGAATTCGGTACAATAGATGGCATCTGCCACTCTGTCCCCTGGGGAGAGCTCAAAGAGCTGCTCTATCTGACATGGTGGAAGTAAGAAGCATTAAATTTGGAGAAAAGGGTAGTTAAACAAACAACCACAACAAAAATAACAGATAGTGGCCGTTCATTCTAAAAAGGGTACTCTTTACAGTATTATGTCTCTTACTTATTTCTTTTTGATTTCTTGTGCTTACTCTCATGGTGAGCTTCTCCGAAGAACATGACTCTCTTAAACGTAGATGAAAATCAGACACATTTGGGATTCATATTTGAGTAGAAGACCTGTCTTTTTCTGTCCTTAGCAATGTAAACTGGACCTCATTTTCTTCATTTATAAAAAGAAAGAGTTGGGCAGACCATATCTTCTCTGAAGTCCGCTTTTGGAACTAATACTCTGTTCCGTTTTTCTTTTCCTCCCAGCTTCATACAGAACAATGCACTGTTTTCACTTTCCAAATGACTCTCCGTAGCTTAAAAATATCTTCTCTGCTTAGTCTCCTGCCTTCTCCTCAAGGTCACTTCTTACTTATCCCTTGGCCTCGTTCCACTCCAGCCAGTGACAGTGGCTTTGCTACTGCCTTTCTCAGGTTCTTGGTATAATTATTTCCTCTATCTAGAATGTTCTTCCTCAAAATTTCTTTCAGAGATATATTTCCTGACCAGCCAATCTATCTTAGTTTCGGTTTTCCAAAGGAAGAACTCCAAAACAAAGATTCAAGTACACATAGTTCATTTATGAGGTAAAGGGGAAACTGATTTAGTAGCAAGGAAGTTGATACAGGCAAAGAACTGAGTCAATAAAGAGTGTGTGATTAATCCTAGCCACTGCTGTGGGCCAATAAAGCTCAATCCTGCATAAAAACTCTGGAGATAGCCTAGAACATGCTTGGAAGTCATCCTTCATGAGGGTTAAGAGTGTTGGGGATGGTTTTACACCAAGTCTGGGAAGTCACTACTTCACAGCTGTTTGGGGTGGGGAGAGGGCGGTTAATTCCCCTCTACTTTTTTTCTGCCATGTTCCAGACTAAACAGCTTTGTTTTGGTTTCAAGAAAAGCCCACAGAGCCTAGTAGTTGGAGGCTGGCCTGCCCCTACAGGTCAGACCTAAGGGTAGGTGCAGGTCCTAACATAGCAATGTCTGCTTTGTATCCAAAACAGCATTTTCCCCTCAACCATTCTCTTTGCTTACTGTGTTTTCCATTTCCTTCATATCATTTACAACTTCCCAAGATAATCTAACATATTCATTTATTTTGATAGGCAGTTTATTCTAATAATTGAAAGAATAAACCCCAAATCCAGTTTTCTAGCTTGGAGACCCAGCCTCTAATTCTACTAGTTATGTATGATTATTCCTCAATTTTCTCCATAATAATAGAAATATCCTCAGTGGGTCATTGTAAGACTTTAATAGGTGATTTTATATGAAGCTTGAGAATGATGCCTGGCACACAGTATGCATTTTATCAGTATTAGCTATTATTGTAATAATTTGCACATTGTTTGTCTCCACTCAGGAATGAAAGCTCCATACAGGATCAAACATTTTTTTATCCTGTTCATTGTTATTCCTTAGGGTCCAGCAAAACAATGTAATAGTTATTCAATATCTATTTGCTAAATAAAACAATAAATGAAAGATACTCCTTCCAAGAATTCCATTTTAAACACTAATTCTTGCTTCACTTCCCGCCAAAATCTCATCTTCAAGCAGTTAATTGCAATTTTCAAATCTGATTTGGCAAAAGTCTTACTCGTCTAGGAATCCTGCCCTGACCTTCTCCTCTCTCTCCCAACTGCCTAGCAGCCTCTTCCTCGTGCTTCGTTCATCTCATCTTCCTCACGCTCTACTGTAATCAATTGCTTACTTATAATTTCCTCGAGGTTGGAGAATGTATTATATTTGGGGTTCTGTCCCTAAGCACCCAGGCAAATACCAGGTGCTCAATAAACATTTGTGGAACAAATGAATAAATTCATTGAGTTAATGGTTTTAAGACATGGCCACTAATTCTCCAAATCCTGTCTAGATCGCCCTCTGGTGTGTAAAGAGTAAACCTTCAAAAATGAGATCGTCAGTCTTACCTCTAGAAAACATGAAATAGCCATAAAAAGACTAAACATTTTGTGTTCCATGGGTACTGTGAAGAATCACTGAATCTAAAACAGTCATCGAAAAATTCCTTTTTTTCAATATGTTATGGTAAACAAACAAACAAACAAACAAAAAGCATATCTTTAATTGGATAAAGAAACTACACTGCTTTTATTCATAGGGTCGCTTATTTCATAGGGATGATAAAAATTTCTGAGTTCCTGCATACTGATGTTATTCCTTAGGTTTATCTAGTGACTGATCAGCAGCCAGAACTGACGTGAAAGATCCTAGAACAGAAGCATTTTGCCCCTAAGTACTGCCGATTTTTCTGTTAAAAAAAATTCTTTTTGGGTTGTTGTTTCCACTTAATTTACCAAAGCAGGGTCCAAGCAATGACCCTGAATCATTCATCTATATTCTGTTAACTTAAAGTCAAGTATTATGTTTCCATATAATATATATACATATATGCATATATGTTACTTATATCCATAGAAGCTACAGTAAGTTATATTAGCAGATGAAAAGTCTCCATGAAATTTGTGAATATTGTGAATACTCAATATTCACAGAGAATACATCAGTGACCTAGGATTGACAAAAAAGATGAAACCTGAGACAAATACTTTTTAAATTTTAGTATAACCATGATTCATTTAAAAATGATTCTTCTCTCAGAAATCAGTTTGATTAGTTGTTAATTTGTTTCACACATGATTTTTTTTTTAAATTATGATGTAGAAAGAGAGAACATTTGCATCAAACTTGAAAAAATAAACCAAACGGATCTGAAATGAGGAGGCTCTAATGCTCTGATTTTATTCCCTTTAGGCAAACTGATAATCCCCAGTTTACTATGAAATATTTCTTCTAGCTAGTTTATTTCTAATTGGGCTCCTTTGTGTGTTCAGTTTCTAGAGGGCTTGAGAAATTGTCTGATCTCACTGACTACTCCTTGCTTGCACCTCCAGCTTCCCACATCAACCTGACTTTTTCTTTCTCGTTGTACTACTTCTTCATTAGCTCCATATTCTCAGCCTCATTATAAATTCTTCTGGTATTTCTGTATATGATGCCAATCAACTCTGACACATTTCTTTCTTATTTTTTCTTCCAATTATTACACTCTACAGAAAGAAGTAAATATGTCCACATCTTACTGTTCCCTAGGTAATCAGTTTTTTTTTACTGTTTTCTCTCTTCCTTTCTTTTTTTCTTTCTTCTGTCATTAAAACAACATGGTCACATTTTCCAAAATTGATATTCAATTGAATCCGTTAGCCTATACATCAGGATAAAGAAAATTTGTCTTTGCACCCTGAATTCCTTTTTATGTCACAATCATCCAAAATGTCACCTTAATCTTTCCCAGCGTTTGGCACTTTAAATGATTATTGTTTTACCTCTATTATGAAAAGATTTAAATATAAAGAGTTCTTTAATAAGGGTGGGCTTATTTGTTAGCTGCATGGTACCATTTGCTAATGAGATAACTATTTCACATATCTTTAAATTGCAAGCATGTAATGTAAAGGGCTGGTTAGTTCTTTGTTTCTATAAAATGAAATAATTATTAGCATGATAACAGAAACGTCAACAAAATTAGAATAAAGGTTAGTTTCTTTAAATATAAAATTTGGTTGTTTATGGTTCACCAACTTATTTTTCTGATACATCACACATAGTGGTTCTTACTACAATGAAACTCTCCTCAGTGATTTTATTTATAAAACAATAGCCACAGAGACACATGAAGTTTCATGGTTCAGTGATTGTTATCTAACCAAGTCATAAAAGATTGAATTGTCGTCCAGTGTTAAATAAAACATCTGCCTTCAAATATATATTACCTGAGGTTTCTCTGATTTCAATCACACAATCAGTGAGCTGACCTTAGAGATGGGAGGACAGGTAAAGAATAAAGAGAGTTTGGGACACTGACTCTGTAACCACTTAACCGTGTCGACAAAACATTATATGCATTTTTACAGTTTAGAATGGACCTTCCCAGACCAATAATATCTGAAATCACCAATTCAATGTCACTCAACATTTTGTAAGAAAAAATAATAATAATTGACTTTCATATATGTAATGAGATTAAAAACAAAAAATTCCTTATAGAGATTCAAAGAAGATAGCTATCAGTAGAAATTATTTTAAAAGTGTTTTAATATAATTCTCCTAAAATACATATGTTTTGCTATGCTACATTTATTCTTTAAGGAAGCAGTTCGATACCTCACACGTAAAGAGTGCAAATTTTTGTTCAATCAATGAGTCAAGGACAGGTATCTCTTATTTACTTGTATTTGGGGTGGGGATGGGGAGTGGAGAGACAGAGGAAATTTCTACCAACAAATTTCTAACAAATGTGTCCAATTTTAGATTCAGTCTTTGTCCCTTTCCTCTATAATTTCTACTACATTTCCACCCTTGGCCCCAGCCCACTGCTTTATGTCCCAGGCACTATGGAATCTGGACGAATCCTCAAAGACAGTTGTTCACCAATCTCTGTATATAGCCTGGGGCTGTTCCCTAAGCCTCATCTTTACTTCTCCAAAACCTATGACTCTTTTAAGAAGGGATCTGTTTTCTCTTTCATTCCAGGATTCCTAAATTGAAATTAGTCAATCATTTGTATCTGGTTTATGTATCTTGATTTCCAAACTGCATTTAGCTAGAGTATATTACATATGAGAGAACATTATTAAATATTTTTAAAAGAGTAGGTAAAAGTCAGCTAAGGTTAAGGAGTAAATCTGTGAATAAATATAACTAAGGTATTCTTGTGGATAAATGTAATTAATTATGGGGAGAAAGTTATTCAAACCTAAACAAATGTTCAAATATTATTACTTAGGATGATACTTAATGCTTTAGTATTCTCATCTATTCTTTTATAAACATTATAAATATTTCTATGTGATTCCCAAAACATTTAAATATTCACTAAATCAACTTAAGATATGCTTCAATAGCATATCTCTTCTTCCTTTCCAGAAGTAAAAGATTGAAGAAAAGAAAAAAAAAAAAAAAACAAGGAAAGAAAAAAGAAGAGAAAAGAAAAAAGTCTGGAACAACAGAACTAGGAGTTAGTCCAAGTGGGAGCTGACGGACTGACACAGACATCGACTCCAGGAACCTCAGGACCTCCAAAACCAAGACAGAAAACCATACCAGGCGATCCTGTTAGTAAATAAACTCGCCTCT
>NW_006431919.1:12202853-12213266 GCF_000325575.1 Pteropus alecto | reverse complement strand
GCAGCTGATACCTGTGTACTAATTTAATTCATACTCAAAATTATCATCTTTAAATAATAAAAAAATTTATCTCAAATGTAAAAATAAAATGAGATGTGACTGGACAGATTATGTAATAAAATTAAGATTTTGTTTGGGTTATATAATTTTATAATAATTTATAACTATCTTCTTTATTCCTTACCCAAGTCCAAGTAACTGCTAAAAGAACAACACATCTTACTCTTAAAAGTTATACATTCTGAAAAAAGAAACTTTCATTCGAAGTGCATTAAAATTTAAATGTGGTATTTCTACTTATCCTAAAGGCTGCTATTAAAAAAAATCAGTTTAATTCATTGGCCTCAAAATTTTACCACTTAATATATACAGCAGAAAAAGAGGAACAAAATCTTAAACATTCATTTCATAAATATGAGCCTTAAATATTGCCCCAAAATGAGATTATATCCTCAAATTATATTATGACATTTAAAAAATCCCACGGTAGCATCTGAAGATACTGCTACTAAAATATCCCACTTCTGTGATAATTTGTTTTATCCAGACACAGTTCTGAAAACGATGCTACCAACTCAGAACTGACAACTTTTCTTTATATAATCATCTTAAAACTGCTCAGTCCAGGTATCAACATACAACATCTAAAGAGTTTTTTGCTGACCAGAAAATTCATCTTTGTAGTTAAGAAGTGACTATGTATATATTGTGATCACCATAACGTTTACTCTCCAGAAAGTGCCCTTCATTCCTTGGGGGCAAAGACTCACTATAACACCCATGTTCTGAAACCATGTAAGGCCTACTGAATTTGAATTCCAGCTTCACACATGTACCAGCTGTATGACCTTGAACAAATTATATACTCTGAATCTTCTTCACCTCCATTATACTGCCTTCTTTGCAGGATTTATATAAGACATTTTTCAAAAATACTTTTTTATTTTTTAGTGAAATTATAGAATATAGTACATAGCAGAATATAGAACATCAATAAATACTGTCATACCTAGTTTCATCTTACTAACAAAACAGTATCTTTTTTTTCCTGTTTTTTATTTTCCACTATTATTTGCTCTTCTTTTTACCTTAATCTACTACCTTTCTCTAACATGCTAAATAATGTGACAAAATATTTCTTGTTTATTTTACCCATGATAACTTGTTTTACATATACAATTTTGAATATTAAAAACTGATGAGTTGAACATTTTATATTTTCTGAAAAAAATGTGTAATTTCAAATTTTCCAGTGATATCAATTTTTTTTTTTTTGTGACAAAGTTTTACTGGATTTATTGTGCACAGAAATAATTAAACTTCACAATCCCAGGCTAGGGTATTTCCAGAAGCACCAGTGATCCTGGCACTGTTGGACCTTTTACAGGATGAGGACAGAAATTGCAGTCTGCTTTCTTCAGTACTCCTCCAGGCTTGAGTAAACCCTACCGCTTTCTTGAAATTTCCCCCTACCCCTCCTGTGTATTTATCTTTTCATTTATTCATTCTTTCAACAAACATTGTTGAAGAGCCTTTTATGTGCCAATTACAGTGCTGAACAGATGAGAAATAACAGGCATAGACTTGAAATTAGCTAACAGAGCTAATAGTCTCATGAAGAGAAAACCAACTGTTCAATTTTTTTGGCAGAGCTGTGAAGGGATATAACCAGCTAATTAAATGATGCTATAGAGACTTTTAAGAGACACCAGACTTAGTTTTCTGGGGGTCAGGTGATACATCTCTAAAGAAGCGATGCTTAAGTTGAGAGCTGTAGCAGAAGTAGCAGGAAGCCAGGAAACCAGGAAACATTTTCCTCTACCTTCCAATACATCTTCCCATTCACTGACTATTCTGGCCTTAGATGAGAGATTTCTCTACCTGATGTTCTATCATCATCCTGGGTGACTTCAACATCCATGCAGGAAGCCTAAGCAACACTCAGACTTTTATTTCACCACCCCCTGAACATCAGTGACATTTGCCTACTACCTCTTTCAAAACATATAGATATACCAATGATAAGCTTCCTCTTTCAGACAAAACATGTTTTCCAGGATTTATAATATTGAACTCTGAATATTTACCTATGTTATTTTTCTGGACTGCATTTTCCTTCTCTGACAAAAAATAACTCTTGATTTTTCTTATACCAATCTGATTTCATCTCAGAGTCCTTTTTTTTTTCTCTCCCTCATTTTATTTCTTAGTTTTTAGCCCAGCCCTTAAATGTTGCTAATCCTCAGAAAGCTACTTCTGTGTCTTCCTAACCCTATAAACTCTACAGGGAAAGGCTTCAGTAATAATCTGCATGCTGATGACTCCCAAATCTCTATTTCTAGCTGAGATTGTTCTCTTGAGTTCTAGATCTGTGGTCATCTAAAGCCACCTGGGTATTTCTCTTGAACATACATTACTTGTGCCTCAAAGAAAAATTTGTCCAAGTTCATGATCTTCCTCCCTAATCAGATATTACTATCGCTTGTCTTACATATTCAATTGTTCCCTATATTTTAATAATATCACTATTAACCTTGTATTTTCAATTCAGAAAATTAGATAATAATCCTCACTTTTTCTTTTTATCTACCACCCACTAAGCTTCCAGGAGGAATATAGTCAACCACTCGATTCTGTGATATTGTGCAATAATAAATTTCCCTTCTTTTCCTTTCCTTTCTTCTTCTTTCCTTCTTTTCTTGATTTATTTTGTTTTGTTAAGCTAATTTTAGTTGAATTCCTGTCTCCTAAAATCCAAGGAGTCATGCCTTGTATATAATGATTCTGTTTCAGTCAGGTCTCCCTTATATACTTTCAGTAAGAACAGGGAGTGAGGGCAGAGAGTGAGTTGACTTAGCTCACAAGAACAAGAGCTGTGCACAACTATTTAGGAGAGATGGGTTGAGTAGGCTTCATAACATATTCTTACATGATGCTTGGAATTACTGAAGTAAATTGGGGTGTTGGTGAGAGAATTAAAGCAAGAATTCTGCTAGAACCAGACTTTGTGTCTCTAAAAGAACATTTTTAAAGTTCTCCAAATTTGGAAAATACACATCAGAATTATTTAAACTTTAAACTCACTTCTTTTGGCACTGTTATCATTAAAGAGAGAAAACTCCTTTGTCAGCAATTTTTTTTTAACAATTAATAACCCTCCATATCATTATATTCGCCCTTCATTAATGCTACTAAATAATTGCCTTATTTGCATATTTTACAATGTCCACCTCATTATAGATATTCAATGCAATCTTAATAGCATCAGTATCAAAAAAAGGGAGTAAAATCATGATTTACAAATGGCAAAACAAATTTACAAATACCTGTCGTAATATATTTTTAATTCTCTTAGCCAAAGGACAGATTTGGAATGAATTAATATAGTTTTTAAATCTCTACAATAAACAAGCAATCATAAAATTCAGAGGCAGATTACCATGACTAGCTAACATTTAATGCATGCTCAATATATGCCATACATGGTTTTAAGAGTTTTACAAAGCAACAAATAAACATGAGAAACAGAGACTCATGGACACAGACAGTAGGTTAGTGGTTACCTGAGGGAAGGGGTGTGGAGAGTGGAGAGGTAGATGGAGGTAAAGGGGATCAAATACTTGGTGACAGAAGGAAATTTAACTTTGGTGGTGAACACACAACGCAATATATATATGATGTATTACTGAATTGCACACTTGAAACCTATTTTATTTTATTAACCAATGTCACTCCAATAATTTCAATTAAAAATAAAATAAAATAAATAGAGTTTTAAATATTTTAACTTATTCAGTTATCACAATGCCCCTGATTTAAGTATTATTATCTCTGTTTAAGATGAAGGGACTGGATTACAGAAAATTCAAGATCTTACATAATATCACATAGTTGACATAACTAAGATTTGATTCTCAGAAGTCTTTATCTATCTATCTATCTATCTATCTGTCTATCTATCTATCTATCAATCAACATCTCTCTATCTCCAGTGGTTCTACTACTCTGATTGAACTCTGTTACAAATAGACTATAAATAAATTGTATTCAATTAAATTGCCATCATAAAACATTGTTATAAAATTAGCAATGTTGATTCATCTTATGTTTCATTTTGCCAACTTGGATCTCCTTATTGAATTTACCAATGTCTTAAACTAACTTAAGCCAGTTTAGTCAAAACACCTAAATATATAATGATTGTCACTATTTTAATGGCATACATTTCATAGTAACATCTATTTTCCTGTGCTCAACACAATTATATAAAATAAACATTATTACTAAGGCCATTTTACAGAATGAGGAAATTGAGGCTTAAAATTATTCTTTTTTTTTTTTTTGCCAAATCACATAGCAAGTAAATGACAGGATACTTTGAATACAGGATATTTTATTCCATATTTTGCTCATGTTAAAAATGCCCCATTGCTATTCAGAATAAATTAATTTTATTAATTTTATTTACTAATATAGAACTTATAAGAAGTTATTGAGTTTCATTGTGAGAATCAAATATAACCCGCGTAGAGCCTGAAGTTTATAGGTCTTCAATATGTGTGCTTGGAAAAAATTTAATTGTTGATGGGATTATCATTATTAATATTTTAATCTGACAGCTCTTGGCATGCTTGTCTCATAATTAGCTTTATGCATCTTGTCATGTGTATTCAGTAATACTGTAAACCCAGCACACCAGAGGGCAGCAGATAAGAAGCACATCGGTTCTTTAGATTTAGACTGGCTGGGCTGAGCCACTTGCCAATCATGTGTTCTCGGTAAAATTGAGTTTTCAGAGCTTTGGTTCCCTTACCTGTAATCAGGGCATGATAGCAACAGTTACCTTCTAGTGCTATGGTTTGAGTTTCATTCTTAGAGCAATGAGAAACCACTAAATTGTTTTTGGAAGCAGAATTTCTATTGACCCGTTTAAAAAGTTGCACTCTCGTGAATAAAGAATGAATAGTTGAGGCAAAAGTGGAGATAAGACAAGTAATTAGCAGGCTGTAGCATGTTCAGAAGTGTGGCATAGTCTCTGACTAGGATGGTGTGTCGGCAGTTATAGTTTAGTGGTGAATGCACAAGACCTGGTTGTAAGTGGAGAGTAAGAGAAAGAACTTAAGAAAGATCCCCAGGCCTTTGGATTCAGATGAGGATAGATGAAGTTGCTACAAACAGAGAAAGTAAAGACTAGAAAAGGAACACATTTTGGCAGGGGTAACGGTGATAATAAGAGAGGTATACAAAAATAAACTTTCTCACTTCTATTGTTTCCTGAAGTATGCATTTCATTCCTCTGCTTTATTTCTTTATCTTCTTTATTTTTATGAATATCTGTATTTTCTCAGGTCTAAGAGTCCAGCAGAATAAGCTAACAAATAGAATATTATGGGAAGGTCATTTTAATAAATGCTCAGGTATTTTAAAAAATAACTTTTTATTGAATATCTGTAAACAACCTTATAGGCATCGCTCTAATTTATTAATGTCTTTAAGGATCTGAAAGAAAACATTTCTGCAACATCCCATTTCTATTGTTTTAATGTTACCCCTGTGAAGGCGCGCTGTGACACTTTTCTTTGTGAAGGAATAATTTATACTCTTTGCTTTAAATTTCACTTTTCTTCAGCCTCCAGTTAGATCGCTCCCCAAATACTGTAGAGGGAACATTTTCCCTCTCTCTTGTGTAGTTTCCCCCACTCTGGCCACTCCTGCAAAACTTGCTAAATGTCCTAAAACATTCAAGTGCTTGGATTACCTCCATGCTTGTAAATAAAATGACTCTGTTACCTACCAAAAAAAAAATGTCTAAGTTTCTTCATGTACTATTTCAGAAACGGCAAATGGTAGGATATGAAAAGACTGTGTAGGAATCGGTGGAAAATCAGACTTATAATAAAGTCCATAGACTTTTTTTGCATACTCTCTGAGTCAAAAATTGAAAAATATATAGGACTTGAGAAATACCACATTAAGCACAAGAAGGAATAAGGATAAAGCATGAAATACCACACTGCCTTTAAAAATCCAGATATGTTTATTTTAGCACTTAGCACATGCTTAATCACAACATTTAGCTCTATATAACTGTAAGTTTATAATTTTCTTGATAAGACTGTGATCATCTTGATGCCAAGGACTATGATGATTTTTATATAGTATTCTTGGATAAAAGAGTTGCTTAAGAAGCATTTGTTGATAGGATGAAGTGCAGATTGAGACCTGACAGTATTAGAAGTTTTATATATTCAGTTATTGCTGCTGACATGTCAGTAACATGAAATAGCTTATAATTGTCAGGATGATATTATTTGCCATTTGCTAAATGAAACCCCAGCTTGGCTTAGAGTCGCTTGCACTGTTTACCATAGGGTGATGAAATACTTGGAGTTTGTCAGCCAGCATGGATAAATTTGTCATTGGGTATAACCCTTGCTGGGTCATTCAGGTGTAGGTTAAAAAGAAAAATGACTGTAATGCTGGTGAGAGGTATATTCATTTGGCAGCCCTCACGCTGAACTCCATGTACTGAAAGCAAAGGCTGCAGGCAAAAGCCTTGAGTCCAAGCTTCCAGGGAACACTTTGTCCCATTGCTCCTTGCTTCTGACCTCACATCCATCTTAAAAGGTGAAACCAGGGTCTGTGTCCCTGGCTCCTTCAAACTTGGAATTATAGCCCAACTCCCAGTCAGGCTGTCAATTACTGCCAATTTACAGGGCTAAGGGAAAAGGCTTTATGGCCTTTTAGAAGCAGAGAAAGAAAAGAAGGAAAAAATGGGGTGAATATTAGCTTGGGAGATGCGATCGACATGCATATTTTGCTTTGCCATTAGTTAATTTCCCAAAGCCCTCTGCCCTGTCAAAACCTGCTCTCACTCTGTCAGCTAAAGGAAGAATGTTAAAGAGTATTTGGTGTTCATGTACCAGTTTCCCCAAAATAAAGGCTGTAAACCAGTGGATCTCACACTTCAGTGTATATTAGAATCATCCGGAGGGCTTGTTAAAGCACCGCCCAGAGTTTCTGACTCAGGAGGTCTAGGATGGCATCTAACAATCAGCATCTCAACCAAGTTCCCTGATGAGGTTGATGCTACTGAACAGAAGATCACAACTGAGGAACCCCTGCTTTCAACGTTACTGCAAAGTTTAGTGTTGAGATCGTTTTGTTCATTGGTTGACATAAACACTACACATGTATTTAATCTTAAAAAAAAACAAATGAACAAACAAAAAAATTATGTGAAAGAGGTACTGAATTGAGAATACAGAAGGTGCATTGCAGGAACTAAATATAAAGGGCAGAATTGCCTTTCCAGTGTTCACACATATTCTAGAAGAAAACAAAGAAAAATAAGATAATTGGCATGCCTGACATTAAAGAAAAGCTTATCCGTGCCTAATGCGATGGAAATTTGTTTAAGAACAATTCACTGGCATGATCCCTTGACCCTTCAGTGAACCAAGTTCATCAAGTCCTTAGCTGTTGGCCGAATACACGCAAATAAAGTACAGTAGGTGATAACGCAGGCAGATATCATATAAAACGATGACATATCTTCTATCATTCTTGGAATTAAAGGATAGAGTGTTTGGCCTAGCCTTATCCTTCCTTAAATTTCTTTTTAATTTTTTCCTACATATTCATCTTCCCACCTGGAGAAGCTAACACTGTTGCACAATACAGGACTTAAGGGGGAACCTGATTTTCAAAAACAATATGCTTATGTGTTGAAAGAAGAGACTACAGTTGACATAAGTGGTTCTCAAGTGGAGACATTTTGACCTCCAGAGGGCATTTGGCAAGGTCTGAAAACATTTTCTGATTGCCACAATTGGGATGTGCTACTGGCATCTAGTGAGTAGAAACCAGAAAAGCTGCTAAACATTCTATAAGACATCCCCTTCTACAAGACAAAGTATTACCCAGCAACAATTAACTACCCCAAAATATTTAATAACACCAAGGTTGAGAAACCCTGGTTTTCACCCAGAAAATAAATGCACAGGAGAGAATCTATCTTTTCAGATGCATTGCCTCAGATATAAAAGAAATATGATTAGACTATGGTATAAGATTAGAGAATGTCTCCAGAAATTTGGGCATAGTCTGCTCCACTCTCATTGTTACAGACTTGGCATCCTGCAAAGTTATGCATGAAATGAATATACTAGAATATTAAATTCCCATCTAACAGAGAGTATAATTTCCCTCTTTCTTTGTTTTATTCATTTTAATAGGTAGTCATTGTTATCAAATATGAAAGACTCCAACTGGCTTTTCCTATATATCCCCCTGGTGATACTAATGGCCACCCTTCTGATAATGGCTGCTTGGAACGACAGCCAAAAATCCACAAAACAATCTTTCCAAATTTTACTCAAGCAATTCAAGTTCATTTGTCTTTGATAATATAGTTGGTGTATTAAAAATTATAAACACAAATTGCTCAAATGAGAGCATTTTGAATAGACTTCTCAACAGAGAGCTTTTTTTTTTTTTTGCATGCTTCACTGATAGTGATTCTTTTTATCAGTCAAAGTGAAAGTAAATCAATATTTATGTCATCCAAGAAATTTGACTAATGCTAGGAATTACTGAATAGGCAATTACATTTCAAATGCAAAATTTAACAAAATAGTGGTGTAATGCAGGAAGCAAATGAAGTAGCAATACAGTAAAACCAAGTGCATTTCAAAAAGCCCACTGATTTAAAGCTTTTCCACAATCCGTTTTTCAAACCTTCTTTTGATATTCATAAATTCAAATTAGATAATAGAAATGATGAAAGAAATAAAAGATGTCTTAAAGGTATCATCTTTCAACATAATATTCTTAGGAGGTTTGTGACTACAAACAGTGGCAGCTTTATCTCCTTTAAGACCAAGCTTCAGGGAACAAGGCTGAAAAGTATGTTCATGAAGAAATATGTCAAGTTCATTAAATGCTTAACATATAATAAAGAGTTATTTTTTATAAAGACATACATATGTCTCCCCTACTCCAAATTATAACATACTTTTACTAATATACAATACTTTCCTACTGTGGAACTGAAAAAAGAATATGATTTAATAAACTCGTTCTTCTTTGAATTTACTTACTTGGTAATTATAATTGTCAAATTAGTTTGACAAATTATTTCTATAATATTCAGCCCAAGACTTAGAATTCATAAATAACAGATAAACTCTTCGAACTCATCCCAATCTCTACACGATTGTGCTTGTTTATACATTTGTGTATTTCCTTGCGCATCTGTATATATGTGTGTTTATATATATGTATAGTTCTACACATTGACTTTTCTAAAATTGTGTCATTTTTTATTACATAGAAGAAAATGTGTAATAACTTATACTTAATGCATCCGTTCCAATGATAATTTTTTCACTGGCTTCTTCCTTTATTTGTCAGGAGCTCTTCCAGGCACTTAAGATTACCGACTGTATGATTTGCCTGCAGCTTTCCCAGTTTCAGTACTGAAGTTCTATGTAAGTTTGAAAGGAGAAACTTATATACAAAGTTATATAACCTTTCACTTCATCTAGTCATAATGTCATGAGTTTTGTAATTCAGTGGGCAGAACAGTAGAGAAAAACATCATAGGTATGTAAGTTTACAAAGCAAAAGCAATTTCAAATACATCGATCCAAATAATCTTGAAGCTGACTTCTATAAAATCTGGATGCAATTCTTAAACCTTTGGTTCTAAATATCAAGAAAGTGATATAGGAATTACAGTTGACTCAAAGTCGTGGATTCCAAGCTTGTAGTCTCAGGTTATTTATTCTGTTCAGTATCTTCTGTATTTATTTATGTTTTTGCTGGCCTCTGAACCTTCAGTTTTCAGGAAGGAAATTGTCACAACTAGATTTTTGTATTCTACCCAGAGAGCCTATGTCCTAGAGATTCTAGGTTTACTCTCTTTCTAAATCTTAAAGATTTTCCTACTCGACCATCTAAAATCACCATGAATCCACGGTAACGTACAGAGGCACAATAAATAGCAGAGTTGGTAATGAAACAGTTGAACATTCATTACAAAGTCAGATGAGTTCTTTGTCATTTAAGGAGACAGGAGAGACTGACATTAAAATACAGTTCATTAAAAGTGAATTTTACCCTGGCCATTTACAGTGCCAAAACATCTGGAGACTATTCTAATTTATACTGGAGCGCCTTCAGAAATATTTGAACTCTTAACTAAACACAAGGGAATTAGTAAGTAGAAGGCTTTGGGTTTTGTACTGAAGTGATGTATCTATTTATTTTTCAGAATGCTGCCATATATCAGCCTAAGTACCCTTCAACACGAACTCAGTTATGCTTTTTGAAAATGTTCTTTTCTCCTTGCCTTTCAATTTTTACCTTACCCTTTTTTTTTTTTTTTTTTTTGGAATAGATGTGACAAAT
>NW_006431919.1:12189524-12202815 GCF_000325575.1 Pteropus alecto | reverse complement strand
CTGCCCTTCCTCAATCCCCTGGATTGTTCACCTTTGTCTAAGTAAAAAAGAGAATCAGAGCTCAGTACGAGTAAGGAAATACAGCATGAAGGTACAGGTGAATCGGATGCAATAGATTGCTGCAGCAAAACTGTCCCTTCTGGTTCTTGTAAAGCCAATCTACCTCAGGAGCTACCACAAACAACATTCACCTTTCCTCTCCAACATTTGAGTTGAGGTGGTTTATTTACATGATGCTTTATAATATCTCTGACCTTCAATTTTTTTATTCCTCATATTATATTTTTTGATAATTAAGTAGCATCTCTTTAAAAAGTGAAAAGAATCTTATAGTTACCTTCGGGAAATGTGTGAGTCAATGGTGAGATAAATACCAATTCATAAGAAAGAAAACCCACTTAGGCAAGGAGCAAAGGCTGATTTACTTCCAATTCCTATTGACTGGTAAAATAAAACCTTTTAAATTTCCCTAGTATCTTACTTTTACCAGGGGGAAAAAAAAAAGGCAAACAAAAAATACCACTACCAGTATTTTAGTACTGTATTTTAGTACAGTTTTAGTACTAAATTTCAACTTGTATCTTAAGGTAAAGGTTTTCTTGGTTTTACCAGTCAAGATAAATTAATACTCTGCTTTTTTTCACTGGGCTACTCAAACCTCTAATGACTAATGACTAATTTCTATCTGCCTTAAAAACATATGCCTCCCTTCCCAATTTCAAATGGTTTACATATTTTTCAAGGAAAAAGACTTTGAGTTCCATGTATTTTCCAAATATCAAGCATGTGCCTTATCCAGGAAAGGTGCTTAATGAATGCATGAGATTACACACAGTATGTAGATGATCATCGGAGTCAATCCAGAATCATTCTTATTTTATATTTTATGTGCAATGTCATTTAAATCACAGTTGAAAAGGAGTTATAGTTATGTATATGTATCCCCTCCTCTCAATATTTTGTTTAAAAACATATTGGAATTCATCATAAGCTACTATCAAGTTTCTGACTCACTGTTCCTTCATTCATTTAACAAATACCTATTGGTAAGCATGAATTAATATAACAAGCACTATATGCCTTACTTGTACTATGTATTATAAATATAACAATGAGTAGAACCCAGATTTTAATGCAGAGCTATCTGAAGCTTGGTCTCTTTAATCACTTGCCTTTGTCTGTCTTCCCAAACTTTGGGAATGTGAAACTATCTACTGAGTCAAATTTGTTTTATATTTTGGTACTGATAACTACCATTTATATTTATATTTTTCTTATTTCTCCTTTTCTTCTGCTTTAAATTTTCCCCTTTATAATTCCTTTCTAATGCTAAAGATGACACATAGCCTATTTATAAAATATTCATAAATATAGACAGTCTATATTACATTTTACTTGCATTTCGATTCAGAGCTGATATTCATCTGGGGCATGCTGATATGAATAAGCTCTTTGTTTATAACTGCTGCCAATTCTTATTATCTACTGTGTGTACCATACCATTTTATATAACACCATCCTCCCATGTCGCATACAGAGTCTCATGACCAGATGTCCATGGGGAACCAAGATCATTGTAATTTGTCACTGCCAGAGTGACACTCAAGGGGTCAGTTGCCAACCAGTGGGGCATACAGGGAAGGCATGACTAAATCATGTAGTCACATTTTTTAATTTTTTTTTCTTTTATTTCCACAATACTTTTCTTTTCTCCTAGTAAACACGTCTGGTTTTCCGCTATGGACACCCCCCTCCCTTGACACTGCACGAAGGTTTGGTAGGCCACTGAGCAAAGTGTGCTGTCAATTTCCCCTGTCCTCTACCAATGGGTGGGCTTGTTTTTCAAACATAGCCAATCCAGTCGTCACTGATAGAAATTTTAATCTTAAATAAAGACACAGAAAAACTCTAAATAATTAAACAGTTTGTCTCACTGGCAATACTCTGACGATAATATATGTTAGTTTCTATCAATGCATGTGTTCTCAAATGTAGCTCTGTTTCTGTGCTTTCTGATGGTCGTTCCCCTTACTCCACACCTCCAGGCATTCCTTCAATTGTGTTAGTGTTATCAGTTGAATTGTGTCATCCAAAAATATATGTTGAAGTTCTAATCCCTATTACCTGTTTATGTGACATTATTTGGAAATCGAGTCTTTGCAGAGGTAATCAACTTAAGGTGAGATCATTAGAGTGGGCCCTAATCCAATATGACTGGTGTCCTTATAAGAAGAGACACAGAGACAAACACATACGGAATATGTCATGTAATGATAGAGGCAGAGATTGAAGTGATATATCTACCAGCCAAGAATTGCCAGCAATATCACTTTTTTATGTCAGCACTAGAAAACTAATATAACCAGGTATTCTGATTCTTCAAAAGAAAAGAAAAAGAAAAATCTTAGAATCTTAACCTGATAGACATTACTATTTCAACCTCAGTTTAATTCAGTTATCATTTAGATAACTGCATTGATAAGGAGGTTGGGTCTCTTCTCCAGCCCAAACACAGTAATCCCCTTCTAAACTGCCACTTGTCAACCTAAAAAAGCCATGTTATCCAGCTCTGGCCAATGACTTACAAGGGGACTCTGCTAAAAGGCTTCTGGAAATGGGTTTTTCTCTTAAGGAAGGAGGCTGGCATGTGAAAAGAAATGCATTTTTCCTTACCTGCTTAACTTTCTGCTATAGAAATTGTCTTGTGGGGTATGGCAGATACCTTGCAACCATGTGGTAAGATATCACTCATGCACCATTTATCAGAAGTAGATGACCCTGGGCACTTATGTAAGCCAGTGCACAAAGCCTGAAATCAGTGGGCACAGAACTTACCATGTGAGCTTAATAAATCTGATTACATTAGCTACTTCCTGTTGTCTGTTCTGGTAACTCTTATCAAAAACATCTCAACTGTTCAGTATCAAAATCTGGGGATTTGCTAAATACTTCAGTCCACTAGGTCAGCTGGTCAACAAGAGTGGCATTAGTGATCAGATGCTTGAAAGTAATCTCTTATTAGTGCAAGAACTATTTATGTTTGTTGTTTACTATTACATTACATGATATGGATGTCTGCTTACCTCAATTAAGAAGTCATCGAGGGTTACAGATATTGGATTGGTCTCACTGAAATCCCTAAAATGTCATGAAAACTGGATTACCCTTTAGTCTTTTTCTAACATTTTTAAGGTCCCTTGGTCACAGGCTTTTGGGTATTTTTAGCTTCTATTCGGGGGAGCATAAGAGAGGAAAAACTGGGACAGGGAAATAAAAAGAGAATAACAAAACTAAACAAAGAGCTCTAACATAATACAAACTTGGGATATAGCAAAAGTTTAAAAATTTGATTCCCAATATCTGGATATAAGGACCTGAGTCATGGTAGAATTGTCCACTAAAACAAAAACAAAAACAAAAAAACTTGTTTTGGTAAGGACATATCTTGTGTAGGTTTAAAGACATAGAATTTAGTTTGAGAAAAATATTAGCAAATGTCCTTGTGAGTCAGAGCTTTTATTTTTTTAGGTAAACCTAGGGAAGTGTGGGTTAGAAATAGCTTTGTCTTTTTATGTTTCTGCTCTGTCATCTTCCTCATAGGTGTCTGCATTCTTCCTCATAGATGTCTCCTCCTGCAAATCCAAATACCATGCTATGTTCACAGCAGGAAGTAAGGGATGGGACAGAAGGGCAGCCATGCCTAAACTGATTTACAAGGAAACCCATTCCACTTCCACCCACAGACTTTCCCTTTAGGCTCATCAACTTGAACTGGGCCTCAAGACCATCTTCAGTTGGAAGGCAGAGTATTAAAACAAGAAAAATAATTCTTAAGTTTGAGTAGTATCAATCATCATCCACCATAAACCAAAACAGGGTTTTCTAAGCAAGGCAGAAGAGCAAGTAGACTTGAGTGAGCAAATGGCGGTGTCTACCGTACTAAATACATTAATAAATGTGTCTAGATCGTTTCATATCTGATCATGTTAATATAAACTTCTTTTGCCACAATTTCACATACAGCCAGAAAAGAGTTAACATCTGCATGACCTTGATGAGTTCAGGCAGAATAAGCAACACTTGATTAATGTGTTTTAATGGCTAGGCTAGTGTTTATTTGTATGTTGGCATTATAAAATGCAAAAGCATTTTAATATAACACCTGAGGCACTAGAGTGGGGCAAAAGACTTCAAACTTATTAAATGTTGAGTTTAATATTTTAGAAAATTGTAATAGGTAACTCTGAAATTACATATTGATATTTACTTAATAAGATTTCATAGTGCATACATATGAATAAATTCATATTTGCTATATTATATTTGAGGTATCACAGATGCTGAGTTATCTTTTGTGTTCAAATTTTCTTTTTATCACAGGCAATTTTTCACATTGCCCTATTATCATAGGAATATTTTCTATAGGTAAAATGTGTTTAAGCCATTATGCTAAATGTATATTAAC
The DNA here is from genome assembly GCF_000325575.1 of Pteropus alecto. Lineage (NCBI taxonomy): Eukaryota > Metazoa > Chordata > Mammalia > Chiroptera > Pteropodidae > Pteropus > Pteropus alecto. Next base: position 12,198,350 of record NW_006431919.1, on the reverse strand, counting down.
CCACATAACTTATATTATAGTTTACTATATCATTTATCTTATCAAGTAGGAAAACAATGAATTATGTCCTCTATATAATGTTTACTTTAAATTCTGTATAGTATAATGTATTTACTTCCTTGGATTGCATTTTGTTCCTTTTATTCTCAAACATAGTAAATATTTGCACTTATAGGTTGCTGGTATCTGCCATGTGATGGAGAGTGAATAGATAAAAGTATGAAATGATAGAGGAAAAAAAAATTTGCCATCAGCCTCTATGCAAATGCAATGCACAGAGGAGATTCTGATTTATATTTCTACTACGTGACATTAGAATTTCATTTCTGGCTTTTCACACTTTCAAGGAACTCCAAGACAGAGGCATAGTGCTCGCCAAGCAGCTGTGTGGCTCTGTAGCCATCTGAAGTCCAGCTGTGACTGTATATTGTCAAATATATTAGGATGAGAAAAAATTTTCTGAAGATAGTTTCTAGAATCTATGCTTGAATTCATGAAGGTTTTGTGAAAAATTAGAAATGATGACTCAGCTTGTTGACTCTATACTTTACAGGCAAAATTGATTTTTTTAACAAAATAAACAGGCTAAAAATGCCAGGTTAAATTATCACTAATGAATCAAACTTAGGAAGTCCTCTTTATTCATGGACATAAATTCAGAAATATTTATATGTTATCATTCACCTTCTTCAAATTATCAGGTACTACCTGACCTGGTGAGAAAGGAAGGCAAATGTTGTAAAGTTATTGTTCTGCTCCAGGTAGTATATAAACCCTTGCTAGGCTAGATGAAGGATGGTGGTTTGACCTTGAATAGGCAAGTATTACTACCTGAAAGCTTCAAGTAAAAGCTGTGTTTTCAGCAATGGTTCGATGAAGGGGGCAGTGAAAGAGTAAACAGCATGGCTGAAGCCAATTTGTGAAATGACCAATCCTTAGAAAACTATGAGAAAAATACGTTAAATCCAGTCCAGGATAATTGTTGTAGCTGTTTACTGCCAGAGGCATGAGCAGGGTCAAAGACAAGTAGGATGCAGGAGGAGATTGAGTATAAATGCAAGGGCAAAGGGATAGGAAGACAATCAGGGGCACAGAAAGGTAAGGTAGTTGAGAGTAAGTCCTCAAAACTAAAGAGAAATACCTGTGTTTAAGGTAAAGCTCATCCAATCATATAAATGAGGAAGTGTTAGGTGTCTAAAATTCATCATTCCATAAATTCAGTATTTGGGAAGTTGATCTTCACCAAAACGGCTGTTAAAGAATTTATGTTGGCTGAATTTGACAGTATCAAAAAACCACTATACATTTTGGATAAAACTTTTCTTCTGATATTTATGGAAAATAGTCCTTACAGTAGTGTGAATGACTTTAATCCAATCAGACCAACAACTGGCTCTAAACTAAATGAGATGGTGGGAGGTCAAGTTGAATTGAATAGGAGGCAAGGGACATTTGGTCTCTTCACAGGAGAATTATTGTGAATAACAGAAAAAGTTAGAGAACAAATAAAATGTCTGGCATTAGGGCAAGGTTAAGTAATATACAGAATACTTAAGTAATAATATATGTAGGAGTTTAGGTGATAATGAATATTTATCAACATGGAAAGATGCAGTATGTCATAAACAGTGAGAGCAGAAACTTTATCTGCTGTACTTACTATTAAACCTAGCACAGTGCCTGATATAAAAGAAAAAAATCAGATTACCAAAGATAATATAAAGCATCATTTTCTGTAAAAAAAAAAAAAATACACACACACACACACACACACACACACACACACACACGTACATATACATAGATATTTCAAAAGGAAATTTCCTAAGGTTTCAACATTGCTATTTTGGCATGGAGGTTCATTAATGTATGTTCCTTAGTAATTTAGAATGATTTGTTATACTCATTCTTTACTCAAATTCACACTTGGCTTCTAAATGTGTCTGCAGATTTTCTAGGTAAAATCTGGTTTAGCAGCAATCTGAACTTGGAATGCTTACCTTAGTTCCAAAGCATTAAGGTATTATTTTAAATGATGTTATTAAAATAATAAAATCTCTCCCCTACCTACCCAACTGCAATTCATTTCTTTGTTCAAGGGAAGAATATCTGTATATTTCCACCTTTTCGCACACAGTGATTAGTAAAAGAAAGAAATTTGCTTAAGGATAAGTTCTGACTCAATTGCTCAGGATTTTTTCCTTTCCTCACAAAGGTTATTGTTATTTTTTTGAAAAGTTATAAGTAGAAAAAATAAATAAATACATGTTTCTATTAGAAAAGGACCTCTGGGCATGGTCTGGAGGTAAGAGAGGGAGACAAGGGGAACTGAGCACGCTCTAGATAACAATGCGAAGACCTGCATCTATCGCTAATAGGAAATTAAGCTTGATGTGACAAAGTGCATTCTCCATTATTGTCCTAAAAATGGTTATTTTACACTTATAAAATAGAATTACGGGAAATAAGCTGAGGATTTAGTAGCCTCATGAATGCCTCTATGGGTGAAAACACCAACTCTGGAACAAGTAATGAAGAATTGCATTCTGAGGGATTGAATGCAAAAGCCAAAATTACCCTCCCCATCATTCATCACTATCTTTGTCCTTAGTTTATTTTCTGTAGAGTATTCATCACTATAGAAAGTAATATGGATTGTTTATTTCTTGTTCATGGTTTGTGTCCTCCCTGAACTAAAACACAAGTTTTATGAGAACAGGGGTTCTTTCTACATTGTTAATTGACAAATCCCCATCCCTCTCAAGGCTCTTGGAACCAGGTAGTTGCTCAATAAACATTTGCCATTTGGATGTATGAATGCACGATATTGTGAGGAATTAAGGAACAGGGCCGTTAAGAGGAGCTGGGATCAACATTATCATTCACATCTTAGAAATATTACAATGCTGTAAATCCAGACTGATAATTAGAGGAAAGAGCAGAGTGTGGAGGGAGAGATGAGAGCAGTTGGAAGGAGAAGGATATATGACAAAGTAACTACAGTTTCGGCAGATTCAGATACAGATGTTAGAAACCACTCTCGAGGAAGATGGCCTATGAAGCAGAGCAAATGAATTCTTGATTTACTTAGAGAAGAGATGAGCTGCTCAACTTACCATAAATTCTCGTAGGACCTAACTTTTAATTTCTAAGTTCTAAAGAAAGGTTATCTAATCTGAACTGTGTCTAAGTTATGTTTTCATCGCATGACAATTGTAGATTGCAAAGTACATCTGTATCTAAGCATTTCTTGGCTTGCAGTATGGAAAATGTCAGTAGCTTATATCTCATGGGAAATATTGTAAACATTTTAATTAGATACCATTCTGTTTCTGTCTCATTTTCTGGAGAAACATGACTACTATTACCTGAGAGAATTTTACAGATAGAATGTAGAAAACAGAACTCACTCCAACTTGCTTACTAGTATGTGTGTGAGTGTCTATGTGTGTATAAATACAGTGTGTGCGTGTATGTGAATAGTATATATGAGTATGTACGCAGTATGTGCATGTGAATAATATGTGTATGTATATATCTTTCCTGATTTAGGATAAAAAATTTTGATGGAATAAATTGTTGAAAGATCATAATGATTTGTTAACAAGCAGGAAACCAGGTTCTCTTCAAGTTCTAAATTTCAGATGATAAGAGATCTAGAAGGCTGTGAGCATTCTTCATTAAGTGGATGTTCTGAATAACAGTTATTCATCAGAGACTAGTAGACCAAAGGAAGGTTAAAGAATTGTATTAATTACAAACAGTCAGAGAGACATCAAAATGACTTGTACAGAGAAAAGACCACACTGTATGTTGCGAAATGAAGGTCCTGTAAGATGTTATTCTAGATTGGATAACTCAGACATTGTGAGAAATGCATGGACAAGCAAGTAAACTAACGTCCGAGTTCTCTGACCAGAAAATCTGGAAGGGAGTCTTCAGGGAACCTGGAAATATCAGGGGGATTGCAGAGAGTAGAGAGATGAAGAGAGAAAGACCAACCCCATAAAGTTGTGTATAGACTCCTGTGGTTACTTCTGAGCTGAATATGAGGAGATCTGATGCTAAATAGGATATTAAAGTCTTTGACACTAAGCTACTATGCAGGCTGCTATCAGGACCAGAATGGCTGCTAGAAAGTAGACACAACAATTGACCCAAAAGGCACTCCAAACACTTTAAAAACTGCACTGAATTAGAAACACAATACAAAAAAAGTAGATCAGAGCTTTTACCTTAAACCAAAATAGGTCAATCACCTACTAAAAGAAAATAAACTTTCTTATGATTTAAATATGTAAGTCTCATAACACAATATTCAAAATGTCCATGATATTTTCCAAATTTACTTGGTATATGAAGAATCAGGAAAAACTTATTTTAACACTTAGAAAAACAATCAACAGATACCAAAACCGAGATGACAGAGTTGTTGTATTCATCAGGTAAAGACATTAAAACAGCTATTATAACCATGTTTTAATAGGCAAATACAAACATTAGTGTGATGAATAGAAATATTGGAAGTCTGAGCTAAGAATTAGAATATATAAAGATGAATCAAATGGAAATTTTATTACTGAATAACACAACAGTTGATAAAGAAAATTCACTAGATGGCCTAAATAGGAAAATGGAGATGACAGAGTAAAAAGGCAGATAACTACAAAATAGATCATGAGAAATTAAGCATTCTAAAAAAGAGAGAAAAATAATTTAAAAAAATAATAAACAGAGCCTCAGAGTACTGTGAGACAATATCAAAAGGTCTAAGACTGGTGTCATCTGAATCACAGAAAGAGAAAACCAAAAGTATGTGGTACAGAGAAACATGTCTCAAGAAAAGCAAATGAAAATGTTTCTAATTTGATGAGGGACATCAACCAATAGAAGGAAAAGGAAGGCTCAGGAAATTATAAGCAGGATAAACTCAAAAAAGCCACTTAACGACATCATAATGAAACTTCTAAAATTAAAGACAAATACAAAAATCATAAATGCAGCCAGATACTCATTACATCTGGAGAATACTGATATGAATTATTATAAATTTGATATCAGAACCCATGGCAGTCAGAAGGAAGTGAAACATTTCTAAAGTGCTACAAAAAAATTGATATTAGAATTCTACATCCAATGAAAATATTCCTTAGAGATGAAAGTGAAATAAAACTAAAAGGATTTGTCACCAATAAGAAACCTGTAACATAAGGAATAACGAAAGAGATGGTAAGCATTTGAATAAATATAACAAACTATTCTTCTCCTCTTAAGATCTTTAAAATACACACATTGATTGAGAGCAAAATTATGGCATTTTCTAATTAGATACTCAACAGATTTAGCTGTAGTATATGAGAACCACAGCATAACAAGAGGAGAGTAAAAGAACCTGTACTGTGTTAAATTTTCTGTTCACTATTTGAAGTGGTAAAACACTGTCTTTATAGAATGTATATTAAAAAAAAAAAAAGCATGTGTGCCATAATCCCTATAGAGAAACCACTAAAACACTATACTAAGTGATATCATCAAAAACCCAATAAAGTAAAATAAAATACTAAAAATGGTTTAAGTAATTCAAAAAGAGGCAAGAAAGGGGAAACAGGATAAAAAATAGAGGGTAAATTAATGAAATGATAAATCTAAATCCAAATATACAGAAAATTTTATTAAGTGTAGCGATTTGCATTCGCTAAAAGTCGAATTGTCAGAACGGATTAAAAAAAAAGTCTATACATCTATGACAACCTTTTTTATATATAAATACATAAATGGGTTAAAGTACATGGATTATAAAAATATGCTATGCAACTACTAATCAAAAAAAAAATGGAGTAACTATATATTAACAGACAAAACAGCCTTTAGAGCAAGGAATATTACCAGGGAGCAAGATGGACTGCATATAATGCTCATTCTCATTTCAAGACTTATAAGCTTAGTTGCTTATCTGGAACACTGGTGAGCATGTGGTTGGTTTTTTCTCATCCTTTAAATCTCAGCTCAAAAATCATCTCTTAGAGAAAGTACTCTCTAACCACTTCTCCCCAGTCTACCCTATCTTATATATTTCCTTCGAAGCACTTTTTACAAGCTGCAATTTCATTTACTTATTTAATTATTTATTTTTTTGCTTCTGTATTTTTTTCTTGTACCTCACTGGTATGTGAGTTCCTAGAAAGAAGTGTCTACCTTATGACCCTTAGCTCTTCCACATTGCCTAGAAAATTGTAGGCTCTCAATACATAATTGCTACACAAACAAATAACGGACTAACTCAAACATGACCTTTACCTTAATAATTAGTTTACTCTATTATGCTGTAAGTATTAAACAAGATAACCAAAAGAAAACACACAGCACAGTTCTAAAATAATTGTTTGATTTGTGTTATCAGTTGATATTGTCATTATTATTTAGCATTCAGAATAATGCATTTTTTTTTTTTTAAGTAACTGACTTTTTACATAGTCCATAAGTTAACCTATTGCCGTGTTTCTGGTTCCAGCCAACTTCCACGGTGCTTAATCCAAAGGTTGCTACACCCATGAAAGAAGACAGATGGCAAAGGAGAGAGGTAAACAAAGTCATTTCATAATATTCTTTCTACAGCTTTAAGCTATGTAGTTATGATATTTCTATACTTTCAGTGATCGCTTATTAGCAATGCAAGCCTCGTGAATTTTCTTCTCTTTCTTTTTCTCTCCTTCCTTCCTTCCTTCCTTCCTCTCTCCTTCCCTCCCTCCCTCCATCCCTTCCTTCCTTCTTTTCTTTTCTTTCTTTTTTCCTTCTTTCTTTTTAATGAAAGAAATTATTTAAAATTTTCCCTTGTCTACCTCCCTAGCCTCGTGAATTCTGATAAGTATTTCAGAAATGTGACATTATTGTTACCAGTAATCATAAGAGTGACAGGTATTCTTCAAACATTCAAACATACATCTGTTTTTTACCCCTACCTAAGGAATACAGATGTGAATCTCCTGCAATTTGAATGAACGAGCTTAAGTAAAAGATGTGGAGTCTACGAAAATTTACGTTATTGAGAGTCAAACATAACAAGAAAACATTTAGCTCCAAAAATGTAATTTCTGTTCAGAAATTTAACATAGGGGATAAAAAGCTACATTTGAGTGAAGACTTCTAACCCATAATGCTTAATAGAAACTGTCAATTATTTATCTATGTGATTTTTTTTTAAAGAGAGACACTGAAATAATTTGTTACCTTAGAGTTGAGGAATAGATAAAATTTATTTCTACGATTGTTGTATTATCCATATTTTCTACTATATATAATCAGAAAAAGAAAACATAACATTTATAATTATAATAAGGAACTATGTATGGAGGGGCTTCTCGTTTTAATTAAAGTGCAAATAAGATAAGCACCTGGTCCTCTCTTCAAAAGTCAATACTAAGGAATCTACAGAAATATGAGGAAAGCATGAATCGTAGGAATTAACAACCAAAATAATATAATCATAATCAAAAATAAAAATAAAAGTAAATAAATATAAGAAAACTCTAGGTAGAAAGAAAGACATTGTAAAAGAGAATATCTGTGTGTTGGGTGGGGATGGGGAAGAGTGAAGTCTAGGTTAAAAGACATATTTAAGGCTGTGATTCTGCAAGTGAGATCTAGGTTCACAGTATTGGAATCATTCACTGATCACAGCCGTATGAGAACATAGCAAGAGACAACCTTTTCAACTATGGAAGAGAGCTCTCATCATAAACTGAATCAGCCGGACCTTTGTCTTGGACTTCTAGCCTTCAGAACTGTGAAAAAATAAATTTCTGTTTTGAAGTCCCTCAGTCTCTGGTATTTTGTAACGGCAGCTTGAGATGACTAATACACTAGTATAACAAAACAATTATAGATCTCAGGTCTAAACCATTAATAGAGTAATAATTAGGAGAGAGAAAACAAAACTCACACATAGACACATTTTAGTGACATTTAAGAACATTAAAGATCAAATGATAACGAAAAATTCCTCTACAGAAAGATCACCTGATTGGCATAAGAATTTTAATATTAGTACTAGTTATAGAAAAGAACAAGAAATGAACATCTTTAAAGTATTGAAGACAGCATTTTGAAGAGCTGATATACCTAATGAATCAATAGAAAAAAATATATGGAAATCAGTATAAAAGACAATCATCAGGAGAACAGACAGTGTCTACATCATCTAAGTCAACAGATGGCAAAGCCAGATAGATAACAGAGAGCATAAAAGAAAAGGAAAAAAAAAAATCAGAAAGTGTAATACATTAAAATATGGAATAAGATAAAAATATAGTTATAAATAGTGATTATAATTACTATTATAAATTATCTGAGAGAAAAGGCAATACATTTACAAACAGTTAATATTTAAAGCATGAAACATCAAATAAGTGTTGTGAATTCAACCAAGATAAGATATTGGGACATAACCATGTGAAAATTTTAGGTAGAATAGTATGTTTCCTCATTTAGAAATATAAAACTAAAACAACTAAATATATATATGTTTTACTTTTATTTACCAAAGATCCAGTGAGACTAAACAAATTTATAAAATATAGACAGAAATTAGCTAAAAGTAATAGTATTTGGTCACTTTCTAGAAATAATGCCAATTACTACAAGTTTATTTATACTACAACTTTATACAGGTTACCCTCTTCTTAAAGATGAACAATCATGCGGCTTTGTTTTGATGTTGCCAGCCTTATTAAAAAATAATAAACAAATAGATTAATGAAATTTGCTCAGTGTTTAAGAATATTTTCCAGTGTTCCTTATCACTTTCTTAATCTTCATTACCAGAAAAAC
>NW_006431919.1:12169745-12189468 GCF_000325575.1 Pteropus alecto | reverse complement strand
GATGCCAGGAAGGAGATGTTAATTTTATTGATTCTATAATTTCATATTTTCTTCTCACGCTGTCTATCAAACATCTTTGTAGTCCATTTTTAAATGGAAAGTTTTTCTTCATTACATGTGATTTATATACTAAACTCCATATGTCTCTGCCTTATTTAAATCAATTTTTTCTTTATTGTTTTCACTCATTTTAAAGTCATTCATGTATATTGTATTAACGTTTTTATGTCAATTTAAATCCAATACAGGAGGCAGTATGTAAATAAATATTAAAATATAAAAAAGCAAATATTGATAAATGTGATTTATAAATTCAAAGTAAATTGTGGATTAATCAAATATTAGATATAAAAGTGAAATGACAGAAATATGAGGCTTTTATGATACTTAACTAGTTTCAGAGGATAATGATCCTTTCTGTTATGTCTCAAAACCTAAGCAACTAAAAACAATTTAAGAAATTTACTAATAGAAGAATAAAAAAGTTATACATAGGGGAAAATAACACCATATGCAACTCAAGATGAAAGAATGCTTTTGTTAATATATAAAATAAACCTTAAAATCAATAGGTTAAAAACTAATAATCCAATAGGAAAATAAGTGAAGGATATTAACAAATAGTACACAAAAGATGAAATATAAATTGTTCTTAAGAATAAGAAAATGTGTTCAACTTCATCACTAAGAAAAGATGGACATTTATCATCACGATGAAATAGTTATTTTCATCTGTTAGACTGATAGTTATAATGTTCCCAGTATACTTGTATTGGCAAGAGAGAAAAAAGCATTTGTATATTATTGTTTTGTGAAAGTGTCAAATCATCCAGTATCTCTGAAGGGTGGCCTCGTATTAACTACTGAAATGAGAGATGTAAAATATCTTGGATCTAGCACATCCACTTTAAGTATTTATTCTATAAATAGTCTCACACATGTGATGTAGTGTTGAATAGGCAAAAGCATAGATTCAAATATTGCAACAGGGGCCAATTACATGGATTAGTATTATTATTCATAAAATGGAATATTGTACCATTATTAAAAACAAGGAAACAAAATTACATGTCCTAATACAGAGAAATGTTGATATGAATTATCAAATATTTTGAAAAGTAATATTCATATGAGTTTGCACAGTAGTGTATCTTTTAAATGGTAAATAGGAAGCAGAGGAGGACACTTGTTGAAAGAAAAATCATGTCTGTTAGTGAATACATTATTTCTTCAGGAAATACGAGATCCTAGTAATAGTGATTGCCTCTGGAGGGGACAGCTGAGTGGCTGGGAATTAGAGTAAAGAAGGAGGTTTATTTTCGACTATATGTGTTCTATTTTGAAAATTTTGTATCATCAGCTTATATACCCACACACACCAAAAAAGAAAAATGAGTATTAGTGGTAGAGCAGAAGCAAAAGGACAGAATTAAAAAATTTTTTAACCATGTCTATATGATTAGAATCATCAGGGTTTTCTTCAAAATATATTTACTCAAATTTCACTGTAGATCATGAAATTGGAGTACAGAATATCTGGTCTAGGTTGGAGTCTAATTTTATATATATATGTTATATATGTATATACATATATATGTATATATTATATATATATTTTATATATATATTAGGAATATAGTCCTTTTAGTTATCTTTAAGATAAATCTTTCATGAGTTGATTTATTTTTCATGAAGATATTTATACCATAAATCTTCAGATTGGTTGTTTTCATTCATCTGAAATAAAGATATGAATATATATACATGCATATATATACAAATACATATATATGCACACATTTTATACATATATACATATATACACACACATATATGTGTGTGTATATATATGTGTATATATGATTACTTCTTGAATAGTCCTGCTATTATATATGTGTGTGTATATAATATATATACACATTATATATATAATATATTATATATATATATATCTCCACGGGTGATTCCAATATGAGTTGAGAACCACGAGGCCAGAGTAAGCAAATAAACCACGGAGAAGATGGAACTCAATCTGAACATGAAAGCTAGATAAACCCTAGAAAGATGAACATCAACTGACTGAAATTTAGATTAGATTTATGTATCTTGAAGTATTCAGCTAGATGAAATAAAAGCAGGGTAATACAGAAAAAGGAGAGATAAGAGAGTTATATATGGCTGATTATTCTCTAAGTAAAGCAATAAGAAACATTGGTGATATTTATTATCATTGTTAACACATAAGAATGTGACACTTTAGGTGGCATGACAGTAAAGATAAATATTCCATTACTTATTTCAAGTTATCACTGATAAATTTTAATATGTACATGTAGACACCTTTATGTAGTATTGACTGCATGCTACCATCAAAATGACTTTCACAAAATACTGCAGAGATTCCGGACACTGTCAAAAATCACAAAATCTCACTGATATTTTGTTTTAGACTGGGAAAAATGACACTTCGCCAGGCAGACACTACATTTTTCAGCACACAATAAAACCAAAGGTGATGGAAGGGTACTGCATTTATTCTTAAGACTGCAAATGTACCTGGAGTGTTTGACATGTTGAATCGCTAAATATTTTAACTGAATCCTGATATTGTTCCTTTAGGAAGATTTTGTAAGTCAGTCAAATTCAAGCCTGTGGACAGATGTTAAAAGTAAATTTTTTCTCCTTATTCTTAGGTACATGTATGAAGCATTTTCAATTCCTATATTTAAAAGTCTTCTGAAATCTGCCTGTGGCTATGCCCTACAACATCCAGACAAATTTTTAGGCTAGAAATTCTATGAATCTGTTTACCATAATTCTCTTCTGTGGGCAAGAAGTGGTATTTAAATGATGCCACTGTATAACTAATTTATGCTTCAGTGATACATTTTACTGCCTGAAAAAGTCAAATTATTTAACTTCATTATATATTCTAAGGAGGTCTTATTTTTTTTTTTTTTTTAATGCTCGGAATAGAACTTGGAAGTATTATTGTCACATTTGGTCTTTCAAAATATTCACCCATGACACTTGCAAGCAAAATGGTTACCACATGGGAGAATATAGTAGAATGGTGAGTATTTGAAGTAATGTTCACTGTGACAGGGTGTGTGGGATTCAGCTTGCGAAAGGAAAAAATGATCTCAAAGGTCAAGGCAGATTTTATGTGCCTTGAAGTAGAGAGGAACAAGTGGACAGACATAAACTTCAAGGACACTCTGAAATTTCATATTTAACATCACAGAATATTGATGACAACTGCTGAAAGATAGCCCACAGACAAAGCTAGAGACAGAAATCGTGTGGCACCAAGTAAGACTTCTTCTTCAAAAAATAGGTGCAGACATGGACTTTCAAGGATTAAGAATTTATACTGATTCAGACTCATTCACCACGGTTGGCACATGAGGGGCCATATGTATTAGTTGAATGAATTGTTGAATGAAGTCATCTGTCTCTAATGGATGAGGTCTGTCTTAAAATGATCCAGAAGATATGTCAAGAGTAATGCAGAGAATGAATTTCCCCATGGGCTCACTCAGGACAAATGCCATAATTGGTGCAAAGCAAAACCTTCCTCTGAAAAAGTGTTGTCAAAATTACATCTCTTCTGAAGCAACTCAAGGGAATATTACTTAGCCATTCCATAAGTCCTTAGATTGTAAGGAGGCTATAACTTTTATGAATTTTTGCTTATTATTTCAAAGAATTATATTTTATTTCAAAAATTTAATCTTCTTTTAAACTCAACCGTAAAAAAAAAGTGCTCTAAACAAAGGTTTACCCTAAGCGTCAGGATAAATGTACAATTAATTATTCTGTGCTCTCACATTCACACCACCCCCTCCAGCCATGCACATACATATTTTTTATCAGAGTGAGTCAAACTCTTCCAGTGTAAACCATCACAAAATAGAAGTTGCCAGTATTCTGCATTTTAACCCTTTGGGGACATAGTCCGACTAGTTATTAGTTTAAGATAAATCGACCACAAGATAATTTGTTTTTCACAAAGGTATTTTATACCATGGATCTCCTAATTGGTCGGTTTCACTCATCTTTAATTAAAAAAAAAAACAAAAAAAAACCATGGTCATATATTTCAACACCAAGAAATATGCCTATTTATGCATGAGAGGGGACTTCTTATGGTCATCATCCCAGTTGTAACCCATTCACATATAGCATTTTTAAAAATAGATTCCTCAAATCCTCAGATGATACTAATTCATATAGTTTTGTGAAATACTTATTTCTGTTACTCCAATTATATGTTATATCAATTACATGGTTGTACTGATAAAAAATAAAATGATATATTTCTGTATTTGTTATTTTCCTCAGGAATTGTTAGGAATAGGCGAGCATGAAAATGAATACCACTAGATGTCACTATAAACAGACCATTTCCTCTGATGCAGATTTATTTTCTTGCATTTCCAGATTTCCTGGACAGTTTGGGGGTAATACTTTCCAGCAGCATTGACTCTGTCTAATCCCCTGTTTGTTTAGTCAAAGGTTGCTAACTGCTAAATTTACATCCTTTCTTGTGTCCTTCTGCAAATCTGCAGAACAGTTTTCTTTAAAGAAAAATCACAGCATAGGGATTTTAAAATTGTCACCATTTTATTAATTAGGTGACGGTGTCCTGCCGAGTCAGTCAGTTTATTATTTTTTAAGAAAGATCTTGTAGTGAGTTAGTGTCTCATTAGAGAACCGGAGAAACAAACAGATTAATGCACATATGCTGCAACATTAATTAGAGAGTCAGGTTTTTCACAGGATAGATAATTTGATTGTGACTATGGAGCAGCAGTTAATTGAGTCTCTTTTACAAAGCGTCTAAGGGGCTTGAGTTGAGGAAAGAGCCCACTATGATTTGATCATGTCCCGTAGAAGGGACGCTAGAATTATAAAATCATCAAATTAGAAAGACTTTAAAGTTTTTCTGGTTTGTCTAGGTTTCTTATTCATTTTTCCAACCAAAGCAGAAATTTCTGCTATGAAACCCCTGAGCCATGGTCTTTAAGAGCATGTAATTTGTGGCTCAGTGGGAGTTCAACAATTATATTACAATTATATTTCTTTGTGCAAATCTGCTTAATGCATTTTTGCCAAGACAGGGATAAGCAACTATCCAGCATATTCTATACCACACGATTTTAAAAATTATGTCACCTTTAATCAATTTACAACAACCAATGATTAATTAGGAATATCAGCAATCAACTGCTAAAATGTCCTTAATAATAGACTGGTAGAGTCAGAATAACAAGAGAGATTGAGAAGTCAGACTTCCTTGTTAGCTGACATTTAAAAATTCACATTTTAAAAATGACATTTAGCAGACTAGATGATGATGCAAATGAAATCTATATTTAGGGAGGGGTGAAAACAGCATCTAATTTGTAGTGATTATATATTCTGTTTTACCTGTGGAAATTCTACTTAAGTTTGTCTGATGCACTTTAAAAATCTCTCTCCCTGTCTCCCTCTCTCTCTTCCTCTCCTCTCCTCTCCTCCACCCTCTTCAATGACAAGGCAAGGACATGGAGAAATCATATGTAGCCATTTGAATCAACATACCAGCTTAGCTACCAGTGGACAGCAAGAACTAGCTGCCAGTCGCATGACGAACAATCTAAGACAAGGGTGTCAAGCCCTCAAACACCCGTAACCTCAGACTCCATTTGATCAAAAATATCCCAAAGCCAGAACTTCTCAGATGAACCTACACGATACACCGAAGCATGAGACTCAATACTAAATTGTTATTTTAAGCCACTAAGTTTGGGGGTGGTTTGTTATGCTGCAATGGACAGCTAAAATGGTAGGCAATTTGTTTTTGAAAGAAAAGGGGAGACATTGCAAGAACCTCCAAGGACAACTTGAAAGAAGGTCTTCGATCTTTCAAGTTTTTGCTTAGCCACTTTCTTAAATATTCAGGTTGAGGTTTTTTTTGTTTGATTGTTTAAATGTTTTAATGTGAGCTCTGTCTTATTTTTTCCTTCCTCATTTGTCATTGTTACCAATTTTCTTTTCATCCCTTGTCATTTTCAAAAGTTGGTGTGCTTTTATTTTCATTTTGAACAGTATTAAACAGACCTATGACAAATGTAGTATTTGAGCACACATATAACACTTAAAACACTTCAGGCCATGTTGTGTGAATGCGTATGCTGAAGGAGACTGAGCAGCAAGAGGACTACAATTTGCCAAATACTGTTTAGTAGCATAGTGCCCTACCCTATCTCTGAGATGTTTATTACATATATTTTTTTAAATAGTAATTCTCTAATTACCTGGAGATCTGTTAACACAAATTCTGATCTAGGAAGATTGAGTTTGGGCCTGAGATTCTGTCTCTTCTAGATTCCTGGAAAAAGCCAAGGAAATGAGTAGCAGGATTGTAGGATGTGTCAGTTTCCTATATTCTTTACTACCATTTTCCATCTCCCTTCATTCTCCATCTCCATACACATAATCGCACAAAGGCAGGAAATGGTATCTATACACATTTCAGAAAAAAAAAATATTAAGGAAAGAAGTAACATAATTCTCTTCTAAATCTTTTGCTCCCCTCTGCCAGCACACACTTTTCTCCTTACCGAAAAACTTTCGATTACCTCCTTGCACCTGTACTTTCTATGCTAAGATTTATTCTTATCATAATAAGAATTTAAACATTCTGAACCTGAACCAGAAAGCAACATTTATTTTGAAGATATACTGGCCCTAGCACTGTGAAACACCTCTGGCAAATGCTATTGTTGGGGTGGGGGTGGCAGGTATTACCTGTAGTACCTGGTTTTGTTGCATCTATTTGTATACTGAATTTCCCTCCAAAATATATCTCATATTTCCTATTCTCTTTATCCCTTCCAATAGCACTCCAGAACAACCTATCATCACTTCCTCTCCATTCCTCAAAGTAGCATCCTTACCAGTCAGCGCACATCTCCTCTGAGAGCAAGTCCCCTCTTCACACTGCAGTTGGCTTCCAGTTCTCTTAAGACACAGACAAGATTTGTGTACGAGTCCATGAATAATCAAACTCAGAGTTCTCATTTTTTTCTATGCTCTTTTTCATACTTGAGCTCCATATTTTTAATTATTCACAACTAATATGCTCCCTTCAGCCACGGAGTCTTTGGCATACAGTTTTCTCTGCCCGGAACTTTCTCCCCGACCCCCTTCACATCGCCAACATTTTCTTCCTGTCTCAGCTCAAAACTCACTCTCTCAAGGAGGCATCAACTCTGTATTCAGTGTGGTCTCCATATTATAATCTCTCATAACCCAACTCTCCTTTCCTGCAACAACATAGCTATAATTTTATATTTCTGGGTGTTATTCTTCTATACTGAATTGAAAATTCCAGAGATTGTGCCTGATTTTATACACTATAGCACCCCCAGTTCTTTGTATAGTGCCTGGAACAAAAATAATGGCTCAATAAACCTTCTTGAAGGAGTGAAATGTTCTAAACTACCCATCCTAATGTGCCACTGTCACATCTGTCTTGCTCTGACACATCCTTCTCTTTTGTTTGACCTGTATTCCTTTGTTTTATCTCTTGTTTTGTGTAGAAATGCATCAAAGAGCATCAGCCTTTGTATTTAGTGGAATCGTGATATATAATCTTGTGGAAAATTCTTTATATCTATAATTTTTAACGTTCTTCCAAAATGCCAGGCTCAGTTTCACTGTTGGTTCTGTCTTTGCGCAACTGCAGCAATCCCTTCTACTCTCACTTATCTGGATCCAGGTCTCTCACTCTTTCTCAAGTCTATCTCCCATATTTTCAGTTCCAGTCCAGGTTGGAACCCTTCTTATAAGAATCTGCTGATGACTATGGTGCTAGCAGTACAAATTATCAGACTAAGTTGAGCATTTCCTGGGACTAAATGGAATATAGAGAAAGGAGATCTCTATCTCCAGACTGGAAGATTTTTAGTGTTGTTATTGTTATTGTTGTTTTGTTTTGTTTTAGTAGTAGGGAATGAATGAATGGACAATAGCCAACACTAGTGAGAGGTCAGGAAACAAAATGTCAAAAAGCCTAAATTCTCCATGCAGCCTAATGATGCCCTGTTTCTTTCTTCATTTCTAAGCTGCAGACTGGCAACAGTTGACCAGCAAGATGCTTCCGGCCTAGAGCTTTTCTCTCCCTGGGTCTCTCTGGCCAGCCAAAGCCAGGAAAGTAGTCCTGATCAAGCATTTATAGTTCATGTGAATTTCACCTCAAGCAAAGAAGTGCAGCCTGCATTAACCAGCTGGATTTAAGTGTAGCTGAGTACGTGGTGGGGGACATTTTTATGACTAACAATCCTTTCAAGTTAACACTTCATCGCAACAGAACTGGTCTGGCCTTTACAGACTCTATGCACCTGGCTGCACATCTTATTCTAATTTTGCACATTTCAGATCTGCTACTCATCTGACAACACGGTAGGCATCATATATTTAAGAACAGCACTTGCGGCTAGAAAAGCAATCCCATTCAAGGTCAAATTGAATTGTGAAAAAAGTATACGTGAAGAAGGTTAGTTGATATTGTCCTGATGCCTGCCAAATGCGTTCCTACTCTGGAAAAAAAAAATTGGGTTCACATTTTTTGAGCTTGAAATTTATTATCAAATTTTCAAAATGAAAATTAAAAAAAAGACATGTAAATTGTCAAAAGTGTACTTTCGGTAAATGACTTCTATTTTGATGAATACTTACACCTCTCTCTCTTTCCCCCCCCATACACACATCCCTCTCTTTATATATCTGTTTTCTGAGTATACAGATATTCTAAAGTACATATTCTGAAGATTTATAGCCCGAACGAGAGAGTATGGCAATTTATGGAGTAAGAAGCATTTTTTTTAATGGGGACTATAAACTTGATTTCCTTTACTCTCTCTTTTACCTCTGAATTCCCGATGCCAGTGATAAAAGTATATAAACATATTTGTGAATGAATATGGCTGTGAATATTCTATACACATTGTACAATATAGAAACAAACATGACAACAAATGTATTGATATTAAAAATCTTAGTAGTACACACTATAAACTTAATCATACTGTGTTACAATCATATATCTAAGCAAGAAATACTAAGTATAATAAACTGTGTCCTAAAATGTCCTAACATAAGTGCATTCTCTTAGACAAACTATATCAGTATATGATGCTATAATCTAAATAAAGAATGGAGAAAGGCAGATTAATTTATTTTTAATGAAGTAACAGTGGTTGTAATACCCAAAATGTAAACTATAAATATGAATTTTAAGTGACTTTTGAAAATAAGAACATCTTGTGTTTAGTTAAACAGAATGATAAAATTGAGGTAAGTTATAAAATTGCACAATAATAATAATAATAATAACTCAGAAGAAGAATATATATCTTACTCTAATCAACCTAAACTTGGAGTAGTTAATTAAGTCTTAGTTTCATATTTTAATATGGGAAGATTCTCAGTTGTGATAATAAAGATAGTGAAGAAAACAAATGAAGAATGATGACAGGAACTTGGAATATTTCACTGAAAGAGTCCAAAATGAAGAAAGATAGCTGAAAAAGCAGAGTAGACACCGGTTGCTACAACTATCCTGAAGTATTTGGCAACATCTAAACTAAAGGCTTGATTCTTAATGGTCATTCAAGGATAAGAAGCAGTGTCTTGGTCTAGGTGGAGACGCGATGTGGTCTTCCAGAAACAAAACAAAAATACCAGCAAAAACAATAAAAACAGTGCTAGCCAAGGGAGGCACTAAGGGAGATTCCCGGCCTTGATCTTGGCTTTCAGTAGAATAAAAAAGGATTTCCTCTAAAAATCTGTCTTGAGCTTTTACTGACAAGGTATGCTGTCCCATTTCTTCTATGTGCATTTTTCCTGAGTTGGTAGGTTTCTGTTATCTAGAAAAATGCAACACCAATAAATAAATTGCATGATTTCACACAGCATAGTCTACCAAACAGGTGATCATATAGCATACTGACAGAGGAAACAGGAAAAAATGAGAAAAGGTAGGGCTAATAAAAGTCATATTAAAGATCAAATGGCTGAATTAGAAATCAAAACTATGCTATCAGAGCACCCAAAATGATTATTTGAGAAGAATAATAAACACCGGCCACCCTTTCCCCATACCAATCAGGAAAAAAGGGCGAGATGGCTCAAATCATCAATATCAGGAATGAGAGAAGCAGCATTACTGCAAATTTTATAAAAATTAAATACATAACATAGTGTATTTTGAAAGAAACTCACTCCCAATAAAATCCATGGTTAGATGAAAAGAAAAGAGGTTCTTAAAAGACACAAACTATCAAAATCCACTCAAGAAAAAATACTTAACCCGAATATCCCTACATCTATTGAAGACAATCAGGTTGTAGTTAATGACTTCTCTACAAAGACAACATTAAGTCCGAATGTCTTTACAGGTGATTGCCATGAATCTTTTAAGGGAGAATAATACCATTTCTATACAAACTCTCATAAAATATTGTAGGAAAGAGGATGGTTCCCAATTCATCCTTTAAGGCTAGCATTATGTTGCTACAAAGTCTGATAAACACCATTCAAGGTAAGCGAATTACAGACCAATATCCCTCTAAAACATAGATGCAAAAATTTGAAAGATAATTTTAAGCCAATCTAGCAATATATAAAAAGGGATATACATCATGGCCAAATGAGGTTTATCCCAGGAATGCAAGGCTGGTTTAAAATTCAAAAACTAACGTAATTCATCGGATTAGCAATTGGAAAAGGAAAAAACACATGAGCATTTTAGTAAATACAGAAAACAGCTTTTGAAGAAATCCATTATCCATTCCTGATAAAAATTCTCAGCAAACCAGGAATAGAAAGGAACTTTCTCAGCCTGATAAAGGTCATCTACAGAAAACCTATAGCTAACATCATATTTAATGCTGAAAGGCTGAATGTTTTTTTCCTGTTAGGTTAGAAATAAGGTAAGAATATCCGCTTCACCGATTCTATCTAAAATTCAACCTATACTGGAAGGTCTAACCAGATGAAATAGGCAAGAAAAACAAATAAAAGGCATGCAAATTGGATGCTAATTTATTTAACACTGATAATTAAAAAAAGATACCTGTATAGCTTCTGTAGGTTTAAAATCTGCAGCACAATTATGTAAATTATTTTATAGTGAAATATGCTTGAATTAATAGTGAATCTCTAGAGTATT
Organism: Pteropus alecto; assembly: GCF_000325575.1. Taxonomy (NCBI): domain Eukaryota; kingdom Metazoa; phylum Chordata; class Mammalia; order Chiroptera; family Pteropodidae; genus Pteropus; species Pteropus alecto. Next base: position 12,178,247 of record NW_006431919.1, on the reverse strand, counting down.
TTTAAAATATATAGAAAATGATTTAATTCTCTGAAAGAGAATAACATTTAGAAAGCAAATACAAAGAATATATTTTCAATCTGCAGTTATAATACCAATTGGAACTCTTACCAGATTCCTGATCTTGGGCAAGTTTCTTAAAATCTGAGCTACTGACATTTTACTATAAAAATATGTTTTAAGAATTCCATGAGAAAAACATATCTAAAGTGCCTAACCAAGGGTTTGCAATAGCATAACTAAGAACCACAAGCCTGAAGGCAATGTTGAGATTTAGCTTCTAGTAGGATCCATTGGGGAATATATGGAGGTGTGGTAGTTGGAAAGAGGCTGGAGCAATAGTTTTGCCAAAAGGCTTAAATTAAGACCATGGAAGGAGGCATGGAAATGAGAAGCAACTATTTAAATGCCAAAGAAGAGATACAGGATAACTCAACATAATTTTTCAGCATCACTCTCTAAGTAATAAAACAAGTGCTAATAGCTTTCAGGAAATTTTAAAAAGCTTAGTTCTCAGATTTAGGAAATAAAAGACACATTTTTAAAACAGTAACATGAAAGTGGATAATTCCTCCTGAAAAACTTTTCTGTGATTAAGCTCAGGTTGTAGACTTCTATTTTTATTTTCTTTCCATCTTTTCTTAAGTCCAGAGAGAATGATATTTAAAGATCTGGAAGAGCTAGGTCTGTTGGAGTGATAGAAAAGATGAAGTGATCAACAAATCAGTCTTTAAATACCTACATATTTTAATGGAATAGATTCTCTTCTGCCAGCTATGTAAGAATCCTTTGATTCTTAGTCTTGCAGCATCATAAAGCCAAGTAATCCCTGTGTTGTTTTAGTGGTGCTCATCAAATAACAAGAAATAGAGAGCCAAAAAGGCACTATTAATAGTTCATTTTTGAGCTAAAGAAATGATTAAAGGATGATAAGTCTAGTTGGAGAACTTAGTATGGGTATAATATAATTTCACAATTCCTTACCCACAATTCCAAATATCTCTGATCACCAATTTTTTTCACAACATATGTATGTATACACATATGTGTATACATACATACATATGTGTATACATACACACACATATATATACACACAACTATATAAATATCCTTCATCTCATTATTGTTATAATTATCATCATAGTTGCTGGGAAGTATAAAGCACACTGACACTGTGGTGATTAAAAAAGGGACACCTTTGCTCCTGAGCTATGTGGTGTTTATTTTAAGACAATAAACCATCAATTCCACTAATGGAACTAATAGGTTAAGTTTTCCATGATATTTGAATTGTTTCCCCAGGAAAATTAAATTTTCTTATTAGAAAAATCTAATTTTATCTCAAGTTATTGAAAATCTTAATTAGTGACACAAAAGCCATGTTAAAATTGCTTAGATCAGAAATAAACACATCATTATATCAAAATAAACAAATTGAAGAGCTACTGTAGTTGACATTCCACACACAGTATCTTGATAAAATAGGATACAAACAGGCAATTTCAAAAGGAAAGAATCAACATCAATCACATAAATTAAATTGATTAACTTTCATACTTAATCAATCACAGACACGAATCTTACACAATCTACTGGTGACCTCAGTTACTTTGTTTAATCATGCACACCAATATCAGTGCAATGCTTGATTTTCCAATTAAAACAACTTTGCAATTAGATCTAATTAACGTGTTCCAATTAAATAGGGTAAATGCAGCGGTATTCAATAATTTTAAGCCTCTACTTTTCTCATGGTGAAAAGGTTCTCTAAAATTGTTTGGGAACATAATCCTTTTGGTGCCACAGCTTAACAAAAGAAGTAAGAAAAGGTCAACAGCTTGGCTCAGAAATAACATAAGCCAGATTTGGTAGAAAAGAACAAGCATCCCAAATTTCTCAATTATCTCCTGGATCATCACATAAGCCCTTTATGATAGCCCCATTAACAATTCGCTGATGGAAGTATTTGTTAAAGGAATATTTGCCCTTTTCATAAAAGAAGACATATCCCCACTTGGAGTCATGCAGTTTTATAGCTGTTCTTCATAACTCTTACATGAAGTAAATATCATTTGTTGGGGTTTTGAATGAGTAAACTCTTCCTTTGGCCTTTAGATAAAGTAATACACAATAAATCTCCTTTGCAAAGCTTCTTGAATGAGAAATGTAAGAAAGAACATTTTTGTTTGTTTGTTTTTAAGCCTTCCATTTATGGGATTCTGACTTTAGATCCCCTCCTCTCCCTCTCAGTTTCCTTTAACCAAGAGAGCCCCTGCTCTGATTAATATATTGCAATGAGTATCATTAAGTCCTCTTGAAGAACTCAGTGCTCACAGGGAGGCATCAGTCTCTGAAAGTCACATGAGTAAAACCACTCAGAGACCTCTAGGGCATGGAAGGGGAATGAACAATACAGGATTAGCTCATTCCCCTCCTAGGAAAAATGATAGGCAATCTAGAGCCCTGTCTTTTCAGTTAGACCATTCTGCTATGTGTCCTTTGACCTTTGAGTTCTTCAGTTTCTCTTGCCTCTATCTTAATATAAATAAACCTACAAGTAAGTGAACATAGCTGTTGTATTATAAGCATGCAGTAGTTCATATTTCTTTAAGGAAATCACTCTTTCGAGCATGCCACTTACATTTCTTTTTCATCTTTTAGTTCTTTACTCATTGCCTTCACTTGCTATGAGAGTATATTCTATTAAATAAATACAAAACAAAACAAAAACCTAGATTTGAAACTACCAATGCACAGCCCGAAGTTCAACGAATTTACCTTGACCATTGATATAGATGCTTTTACACTTTGAAAGTAAACATATACTACCCTGTCCTATTTTAGGCAAAGCCATCCCATTCTAGATGTTTACCTCAAACAGCTAATGACACAACTTTTCTTGACTTTCAAGAGAGGAGACACTTGAGTTTTCATGTAGCCCCAAAATGTATATCCGCCACTATATTGTTAATACATTTCACTCTCTATATAAAAGTTGACAGGATTTTATTTACACACTGCAATGATTTTTTAAAATCAAAACCAGATAGGACGTGGGCCACAATCATTTTTAAATAGGAGTTCTTTTGGAAGACAAATGTACTTAGCTGTACTTTTTGACATATTAAGATGATGACACTATATCCACTCTCTCTCAGTCACCATATAAATTATCCCATTAAGTCCTCTCGGTCTAAGATTTGTCATAAGGAAGTAGTTAGCTTATATAAAAAATCCTCACAATAACAGTCCTAGAGGCCAAATTTTAGGTAGAGCTTATGGAATCTAAAATGGAATCTAAAAGTTGCTACAGATTCTCCTTCTCTAAAGGGTTGCATGTTCTCCCTCCTCTAATAATCCTAGATGGTAGTGTGGTTAAGATCATGGGCTTTCAAGCCAGACTGCTGGGGTTCAAACTCCTGTTCAGCCACTTTCTACTGAAATACTCTTCAAAAAGTTATTAAACTGATTTTACCTCAGTTCCATCATCTCTAAAATAGTACTGATCTTATCATTTATTTTCCAATTTATGAGTTATTCCTTATAAAGCACTCAGAGAAGTGCTTGGTTAAGTATTCCATGTGCTTATTAAGTATTCAATGAACAATGGCCACTATTCTCTACTTTTCTTTGGCTCAGTATTCCAAGGGAGTTAAAAACACAATGATTTGACTGCTGAAAGAAAGAAAGAAAGAAAGAAAGAAAGAAAGAAAGAAAGAAAGAAAGAAAGAAAGAAAGTTTTCTGTAATAATATTAACTTTAATTTTGAAGATGGATTTCTGAAGCTGTTTTGTTGTACTGTAGAACAAAGCAAATAAGTAACTGTATTCTATCATTTCTATTACTGACAACCAGTTTCTCAGCCTGAGAAAAAGAGAATACAGATATAAGGTAGTAGAGGTTAGATAAAATCCTTGGAGACCTAAACTGGATTGGAAATGGAAGCAGGGACTTATGTATTTTATTTTTAAAGAGTATATGATGTATTTTATCTTTTTTAAAAAAAAATCTTGAGTTGATTCACTGAAAAGTTCTAGAAACAATTTCAAACCCAGTAGCATTGAACACCTCATACTGAGATTATAGTTGTACTCTAGTACTGATAAAAAATAACCAGAGCCTCTTAGAGAAATACCTGGTTCCATGTTTGGATTCAGAAATGTACATAATAAATTGGAATATTTTTTTCACATCAGAAGTGTAAAGAACTCTAAGATCACACCACCCCCACCCCCACCCACCCCTCTTCCAAGGGAAACAACAACAACAACAACAACAACACTCAGGAGCCAACCTGAAGAGCCTTCCACTGCCAAAGTGGACATCTGGAACATTAATACAGGTAAAAAAAAATCAATGGATTGAATCACATCAAACATTTTAAAATTCACAAATTGATATTAATATCCCCGCCACAAAAAAAAATCTGCATTTGGAGAATGCTATTTACCAACCTAATATTTTGAAAACTAGCCAATGAAAAGAAAAAAATCAAGCATTTTTTGTTTTTGTTTTTGTTTTTGTTTTTTCCTATATGAACCGTTATCACTGGTAGTAGAGTGGATATGCAGAAGTTTCTTTTTACATAAGACTATCAGCTCATAAATCGAAATATGATAGAATTAAAATGTAATAATTTTGTAATCTCTAAAGAATGACAGAACTAGAATTGGTCACTGATGGCTTCTTACATCACAAAGGACAGGATACTATATGATGCCTGGTGAAAGAATACAGTACCATCTGTGAAGAACTATTATTAAAAAAAATTCAAACCTAAATCTTATAAATCCTCTAGGTCAGTACTTCCCAATAGAACTTTTTATCGTTATAGGAATGTTTTAATTTTATTTTAAATATCCACATTAGAGGTTACCATATTGGAGAATGCATCAGATTTCTACTGATTTATAGAAAAACAGCAAAAAAGAGCATATGAAAAGTTGCCAGAGGAATAAAATCAGCAAAATATCTGAGAAATCTCCTCAGTTATAAAAAGTCCAGGAGAGGGAGTGGGGAGATTCTAATAAACTAGTGGAACATGAGAGACATATCAATAAGGCACAGTATGTGAACTTATTTGGGATACTGACCAAGTAAGTAAAATGTAAATAAATAACATTTATGAGAGAATTGAAATTTTTAACACTAAATATTTTATAATATTAAAAAAATATTCCTTTGAGTACAAGAATAGTACTATAGTTAGTTTTTATGAATACTTATGCTTTAAAGATGCACATTCATTTATGGATTTTAAACGTGCTCTCTAGCATTTACTTTAAAATAATAGAAGGGGGAAGTGGAGGTAGATGAAAAATAATTGTCCCTGTGTTGATAATTATTAAAGCTGAAATACGTATGTGTAGATTCAAAATAAATATCCATTTGATTTAGTAAATGTTAAGAATATATTATAATTAAACATTAAAAATGTATTAATGAATATTGCAACATGAGTTATTTTGAAAGGGGAAGGTATAGGATATGATGAAAGCACTCAAAACAATACCATTTTTGTATTTTCTAGCAATAAACCAAACATTCTGGCAAAGATTCAGACATTCCACCAATCAACTTGGGTGAATATATTCAGCCTTAGATTAAAAAAAATGAATGGAGTTAGAAACTAAATCAAAGAACTTGGAAAATTATTGTGATGTTCACTCTTTTTCAGACCTCTGTGATAATACAGCGTCTCTAAGTATAAAACTTCATTTTTGACACAGCTGGATTGGAGAACACAGGGTGAGACTGACTGCAAGGGCAGTCGACTTCAAATTCTTCCCCTACCTCTTGATTTTCCGATCCACATTTGCTGAGATAGGGTTTCCAAAGCAGGCAATTAACCAGTTGCAGGAAGAATTGTTGCCTCCTGCATGGCATCTCAAAGTCAGGGACGGAGATGATCCCCTACATTTAAAGCTAGAAGACAAGTGTTTAGCTAGCTCCAATGAACATTTTCTGATCACACAGAAAAAAGAAGACTGAAACTGTTAAGTAAGCAAGAACCTGGGAATAAGTAAGTTGTGCATATTTGTCCCTTCCCCCAAGTCACCATCACCAGTTAGATTTAACATTATCTTATCACATAGAAAATAGATTTAAACTCTTCTCTTTGGGGTAAAAGTAAATAAAGGAGGATGAAAAATTTTTTTTTAAAAAAGAGCTAATTTCCCAATATTTCCAAAAGAGTAAAATATTTTACTTTATAGAAAGAGAAAAAAGAAAACTGGAGGAGGAATAAAATGATCCTCATTAACACATATGTGCCACCATGAGCTATGTAAAGATGCTAGGAAATAGCGAAGAGATCATTTGACTGGTTGAGAGAGTTCACAGAACATGCTATGATTTGTAGATTTAATAGAAATTAGATAAACAGAAAATGATTATTGAAAATTATTTATAAATCTATTTTAAATAATTAATATTTACAGAGATGCCACATACACACACACACACCCCCCACAAAGAGAAAAGCTTGGCACCTCAGTTCTAAAAGCCACAAACTGTTTACAATAACATGAACACACTGTCTCTGTAATCTGGGAAATGGTTCTTATTCTCACGTCAAAGTCATAGTGGTGGAAATATCTACCAGGAGCTAAACATCTCAGGTCTACTTTTCCCCTTGTTAAAAACAAACGATAAAAAAAAAAAAAATGTTTTTGATATTTGATACCATTACTCCCATGCTTCTCTTGCCCTCATCTGTCAAAAGGCAATGTTTTTAAGAGAGCATCCAATTCCAGACTTTCATTGTTACCTGAAGTACCTTTAATAAGTGAATGCCTCCTAGCAACTTAAGAGGCAATTGATTCACTTGTTTAAACTTCATAATTTTTAAGTGGCCAACATGAGTAATGTTCTTCCAGTTCTGCGAAAACTATAAATTTGACCAAAAAGAAAATGTTGGAATCACCAGAGTCACATTCATGTAACATCTCACCATTAGAACCCCAGTCTCTTAATACCCATTCTTGACTGCATTCCAGTAGTCAGATGCCAAACCCATCAAAGCTTATTCAGCAACTGGCAAGAAAATTGGCAGAACAAGTTGTGATTAATAGCCAAAGTGAGACCAATCTCTGCTGATGTCTGTTGCATACCTACAAATAATTTCCCTTTTGCTTACAAGTACTAAAGACCTTGTCTGAGGGAGTCTTTGTTGGGATCATTTCTTTTCGTGTTGCAAATTCTTAGAAAAGAAAATAAGTTCATATAAACTGGAAGGACTAATTGGTTACATACAAAGGTTTGGACTTGCCCTACTAGGAGGCTTAAAGACTGAGACATGCATTCTAAGGGGGACAGCAATGGGTATTGGTAAATAAATAAGAAGTAATGGTGAGTGGTGAGTGATCTCGTTTGGGTGAAAGGCAAGATTAAAAAGAATAAGGTTGGAAATATGAATTTGCTTTAGATCATGAAGGACCATAGTCTCTAAGATGAAAATTTAGGATATTTCTCTGTATAATGAGAAACATTGAGAGAGTTTTGAGAAATAAAGATAACTAATTAAGTTTGGCTTTAATGACAAAATATAACAGCAGAAAAAGAATTGGAGGAACAAAAAAGCAGAAGTATAGCCAGTGGTTAGGAGTGTATAGCCATAGATTAGGCTAATAAATGATGGAAATATGGCAAAGAAAATAAATTTAGACATGATAGGCAAATTAGGAAGACATTTCTGAGATGTAGCTAATGGATTTGGAAGTGAGTACATTTTAATGGTGTTCCTTTAGAGTCAAAGACAGTACGACTTTTACAATTAAATAAATAATTTTGAGCTTTGAAAATTTTCATCATGGAATAGAGAGAATAATGCTAAAAAGGATTAGAGTCTTGTGGCATTTTGAGGAGCATTTATGGCCTTAGCATGTTGACAATAATATAGTCTTAGTAGCTGCTTATTGATGATAAAAATAAACAAATTCCCACCCTACACAACCCAAACATCACCCGGCCCTATCAGTGCTACTTTTATATTTACGCCCCTATTAGAATGGCTCTGAGTTCCATATAATTTCAAGAATTTAGCTCCCTAAAAATTTTCACCATTTATTTCTTGGCTTCCCCAAAGACATGTCTCCGTGTGACTAGTAAATCAGTGTGACAGAGTCACCCAGTTATATCTAGGATATCCTTTGCCAGCTCTAGGACTCAATTATTAACTTTTAATGCACTCCTAATCTTTTGAAGGCAGGTCACTTTGAAATCAACTTCTGCCACTGCTGACAGGTCTTGCTAGGTAAACACCAGTGACCATGTTGGAAGTATCCTTTTTTCCTGCTTCCAGTGCTGCAGCTTTCATGGAGCCAACCAGAACAGAAAAGTGATGAGGATACGTGCCTTCTCCTCAGATCTATACCACACTTTATCACAGGGATCATGAAAGGGATCTGCTTTGGCCCAAATTCTCAATAACTCGGGGAAAAAAAAAAGATTTTTCAACTTCTGCTTTATATACGTCTAAATAAACAAGGTTATCTTGCT
>NW_006431919.1:12157634-12169710 GCF_000325575.1 Pteropus alecto | reverse complement strand
CAAAAATATGTTCTCCAATGTCTCTAAGTCCTGTCCCTTCTCAAAACCCTGTCCCTAAACACAATTATTCTCACATCATCAAATGCAAATAAAACTTGCCTCTGTGCATGGGGTCTGGAGTGAGGAGGGAGATGATATTATAGGTTTGATTGGGAAAATAACTTCATTGGATTCAAAACCCCTTACCTGGAATCCTTTGGGCCAGATGTGTTTCAGAACTCAAAATGTTTTTGATTTTAGATAAAAAAGCACAATATACAATATAACACAACCATTAATATGTCTTTAGCAAAATGTGTGACTATTCATACAAAAAGAAAAGAAAAGACTATGTATCACTTCCTATCAACTCAGGTCGAGAGGGTTTGACACCAAATGAATCATAAAAACATTTTTGATATTGAGGGGTATTTGGATTTTAGAATTGCAGATAAGAGATTGTGGACCTGTATCATGGTCTTATGGCCTGTTCATAAGCCAAAGTGGCTGTATCATTGCTATTTACTGTTAAGTATTTCTTTAGTTTGGATGGTGGTAGAAAATGATCTTTGGTTAAATATCCCAGGTCTTTTTTCATAGATTATTACAACACTAATTATTCATCAAGAATGAAAACATCAGAATTTACTTCATCATTCTTCCTTTAGCTTTACCGTACATTTTACTTAAATTAATTTTGCTCTCATTTTAAGAAAGAACATCTACTTTGAAAATTTCATTTTAATATTCTTATATAGTTTTTAGATTTGTATATAGCCACAGAAGGATATTTTTAAAATTATATCTATGCACTATATAATAGAGATGTATTGGATTTTAAAGGGATTAATAAAAATGGGCCAAGGCATGATGTCTAAAAAGAATGGACACAAAGGATAGGATGAAGACCTAATGTATCATAAAGAGAGAAAGTCTAAATTTTAGCTTGTCTGTCTTTGCTGGGGCCTGACTTCCTTTTTGTTAGCTCAACCTAAATACCACATTTTTGTGAATATGCATCACATTTATTTTGAATTATTTAATTTAACTTCCTTTCCAGATGAACTAGCTTTATTAAATGCTTGCCATGGATGGGCAAACAGAGTTTATGCAGGCTATAAATATCTATGATTAGTTTGGTATAGTATATTGCAATCTAAGGTGTAGTAATTATGCATAATATTTTCTCCTAAGCTTGATAAACCATTTGGGAACAAAAAAAAAGAAAAACAAATCTTAGAAAGTAATTTAGGCAAACTCTATGAATGTATGATATTTTCAAACCTTATATTTCTCTGAGATCCTGATTATACACACAAACACACACACACACACACATACATACACATTCACACAATTTAAGTCATGAGCTAAAAAAGAATAAGTTTTACTCTATATGCCTTAAAAATGGGTATAATCTAAAAGTTATATTACTTGTGATATACCAGTTTTGATCCCTCTAACATAGTTACTAATTTTGGTGTGATACTCAGGCCACTTCCGCAAACCAAATGATCTGCTGTATCTATTATTTCAATATATATAATATACATGTACAGTGTTTAACATATGTGCATTGCTGAGCTTTTACATAACCGCTCATTTTATATTTCTAACCACCATTAAGAAAACTTGTTTTATGTTATACATATCCATGTATGGTATAACTTCTTTGTACCAAACACTCTAGAAATTATACACAGAATTAAAAACTTAGCCCTGCTATTAAAGGCCTCGGAATCACTGCAGATGATAGTACATGTACAAATCTATTTCTGTCCATTTGGATTCTCCACTGCATTTCACACTAAGTATTCTCTAACACAATATATATTATCTGCCAACCCCCAGCCATTCTCCCAGTTCTCAAACCCAAAACCTCAATAGTCATGTTAATTTCATTTTATCATATGCAATATTCACTAATTTGTTTGCTAGTCATCCATTTGTTTAATTTATATATGTAACTTACTATGCAAATACCTACTATGTACTAGAAAATAAATAACAAAAAAACATAAAATGGGAAGCATCCTCTTGATAAATTCACAGAAAATAAATTACAGTGTATTAGATATTCTCAAACAGAGTTGGGGAAAATGCTACAGTAGGAATGGAGCAATTCTGCGACACATCCTGGCTATATGGCCATGGCCAATTACCTTGCCTCTCTGAGCCTCAGTTTACCCAGTTATAGTGGAAGGACATATACATTCCTTCATCATAGTTTGGAAAAGAAGATTACATGAGGAGAGCCACACAGAGACATTAGCACAGTGCGTGACAAATAATAGCATCTGAGAAATGTTACCTATTATTATCATTAGTTTTTTTAATGTTGCAAAACAAGATCATTTGCCATCATTTAGGTAGGGCTATAATCTATGGTTCTTTCCTTATAGAAAAAAAAACTTCTGGAGAAACCACACAGGAAAAAGCATATAGTATCATACACCTGTGTCTACAGAGGTAAGGGTTCTGATTTGGGGGAGCTCTACACTCTTTTTAATGGCTTTCCATCAAAGGAAGAATAAATTGAGAATGATTAAATTAAGTGAACTGGAGAAAGCCTATTACTAATGTAAATCATTATAAAAGCTTCAGTAGGCAAAGAAGTAAAAAACTAGAGAATATAATGTAGTATCTTTGGATAGTCTTCTGGTAGACAATTAAATTGCTAAAAGTGAGACGGTACCATTAATAATTGCAATTTCATTTAGATATAATTATTCATTGTGGTCTCGCTAGCTTTCTTAAGCTTAAAAGTGGAAGTGACCCTTTTTTTCTAACTGTACTTATTCCTCTGAGTATTTAAAATTGTCTCCATTTATCTTCATTCACCTTGTACCCAGTGGATAAGAGGATACTTCTTTGTCTCTTTAAGATGAGAGTATCAGATGAAAACATTCATTCCTCCATAAAAAGACTAAGAGTACCTACCTCCCTGGAGATAATAAATATGCTTACTTATTACATGTCTAGTATGACAAGTGAAAAAAATATTTCTAGACAGAAAAGTCCGAAAAACAGTGATGAATTATGGTGGACTATAATAGTTCTAAAACAGCCCAATTCTCTACTCAAAATATGTCACAAATTAAGAAGAAAAAAAAAAGACACTTCTTTAGCAAAATCCTTAAAAAGCCACTACCTAATAATTACTGTGTGACTACCTACCAAACGCATAATTATATCCTCTGTTTATAGAGTTTTTTTTAGTTACAAAAAACTGTCATGGTCACTACCTTTTATGATTAAAATAATAGCAATAATACTTAAGATTTATTGAGAGTACTTACTATGTGCCAGATGCTTCCCATAAATTATCTCCTTTAACTCTCCTTTAACTCTGATGTGGTTCCTATTATTCTATAATTTACAGATCAGAAACTGAGATTCGGAAATGCTAATTTGCCTAAGCTTTTGCAGATACTGAGTTATAAATCCAATTCCTGAATCATCTCCTTAAGTATGACCCTATGCAGTTTCTCTTAAAAGCTTAACCTCTGGCAAGGTAACAGGACAGGTATTTATTTATTTATTTTTAACTTTTAAGTAATTTAAAAAATAATAGCATCCAAGAAGTCAAGTCATTTGGACAGGAAGGCATAGTTGGCCAGAGGCAACAAGGACAGGACTTTCAGCTGGGAAAAGGAGTCCGTGACTTTGGGAGTGATACCCAGGTGTCGCCTTTTCATGCAATCACAAAGCAGAACACAAAAATAACATACTATTAACTTTTTATTTTTTTAATTTAGATAATGTTTCGACCAACTAAAATTTCTAGCTTTATAAAGGTGGACTCAGTTCCTATTTTGTGGCTAACTTAGGTTTACTTGTTTATTTTTCTGAAATCTTGAAATCACTTATTCCTTCTAACCAACAATGTAGTCACCAAGATGTGTGTTTTTGTATGTACAAATGTGTGTGGACAGACACAAATACAGAGACACACAGACACATACATAATCACATTTATACACACAGTGCAGTTTTAAACCCATAGCTCTATTTTAACTTCAGAACTTTAATTAGCAATGAGATCACTGACCATATTGTTAACATTTGGAAAGAGAACTAATGAAAATATAAATTCAATGGTGCCTCTAATGTCTTTAATGAAGGACAACAAGACAAGAGAGGAATAAAAATCTGTCCCCAGATTTCATTAGAAAGCATTTCAAGCTCATCAGATTTATAAATACTTTAATGTTTGAGTTTGGTGAACAATGCAAGAAGCTTCTAAAAACAATAAAATGACTGGAAAGCACTCAGTGAAGTAGTCAGGTTAAAGTATTGAGTTTTAACAAATCCTCAATGTACCTTAGAAATCATTTAACTAAAAGAACATAGATTTGGCACCGAATCAGGGTGTTCTAATGTTTTCATTGCTGTCCTGGTTAAAACAGGCAATTATGCAGGTCCAAATCACAAAATAAGTGATTCAAAAGTTGCATGTCTGAATGAAATAACATACACAAATTCAATGTAATTCTGAAGCTTAGCTAATCTAACTCACATCCTCCATACAATAAAATCTCTAGGTGTAGATGTGAGCCAATTCTATCTTAATACTCGTTAGTGGTTCTAATGAATTTAAGCAAATTTTTGAAAAAGCATTATGAAGCTGATTTTTTACTGCCATCCTTGATCTCTTAGGCATAAGGTCTTATATATTAATCTGCAAGTTGCAAAGAATGATAAAAATGTACATATAAACTGAGATACCTGTTCTAAAAGAAAACAATATAATGCTATAGGCTTCAATAATAACTGGGTCTGAAATTGGGTGCAGGGAAGGTATTCTGAGGAAATAATTCCAAATGTGATCTTAAGTCTGATAAAAGTTCACTATGATCAAGAGAGAAGGAAAAAGGAAACAGACAGGATAACATAATAAACGTTTATAAATTTTAGACAACATGGAGCTCTAAAAAAATTGAAAGGTCTAGATGGTCAAAGCTCAGAGACTGAGGTAGCAAGAAATGCTCTATAATGCAGGAGAGGTAGAGGGCAAAATCATGCTTGACCATGTAATATGTGTTAAGAATTTTCTGTTTTTCTTTTATAGCAGTGAGAACCATTGGAAAGTTTTTGTGTGTGTGTGTGTGTGTGTGTGTAGACATGTGAGGAGAAAGAGGGTAAAATAGTAGTAAATTTGGGAAAGAGGTATCAATTAAAGAGAATCAGTTTGGTATGATTTTTAGATGCCATCAAGAGTAATAATGTAGGAAGAAATGCCTTAACTCCTAGTTACTTCCCTTGAATCCCCCACTATACCATCAATTTCCAGTTTGTATTCAGCGGTTTCTTTACCTGAGGAATTAATTTCCTGCTATGTACAGACTGGTCATTTCACCAACTGTTGTTCTTGGTGATTTACAATGAAGGGAAACCAGTTTTAAAGTCAAATACTAAGTGGTGTAGAACCTTCTGGTTGTCTTCCAAGTATCTCATTCACCTTTCTCGGAGACACAAGTTCCATACAGATATTTATCCCCGCCCTATACAGGTAATTATCTCAAAGGAACATGTAGAAACAGCTACATAAAACTGTGAGGTCTAGTGAAAAATAAAAATGCAGGTCCTTCATTAAAAACAAATTATTAAGAATATTGAGATGATGTTAGCACTGTATTAAACTAAGAATGACACTCTTCTAAGCTAGGGGTCCTGTGCTAACATGAGATTGCACGGCCATGAGATTAACCCAGGAATTTGGTCTGTCACAGCCAAGAGTGAGCCTGATTGGCCTAGAAATGATTATAGGGCCAAAATCTCATCAATGAAACATGGGGACAAGGATGTAAGTTCAGTGGCTTCTGTGAATGTTCATGTTTCTTAGGACAGAATGTTAAAAAGAGCCAATCTCTTTACTTCCTCTTATTATTCTTTTTGGATTTGTTGGCTACAAATTTTGCATCCATCTTGAGTGAAGCAAATGTTTAAGATAGCAGAGACCAGAAATAAAAAGAACTGCTGTAGTTGATCACATTGTTGTGCCATTTTCTTTGTCATTTATTATTTTGAGTTAGTTTTTTTGTTATTAGAAGGCAGAAGCATTCTAAATGACAAAAATAACAAAGTCTCTCAAATTAAATTTGTGAAAAGCATTATTTTTTCAGTTAATATTTGGTGCATTGTTAAATATTTTTAGAGCTGTATATGCTTGGAAAAAATGGGTATTAGCTAGGATAACATAAGTTGGTAGTTTATTTCTCAAACGATAAAGAGATTATATGACAAAATAAAGTGCAATAAATTTATTTATGTTGGCATATTATAGAAGGATCAATGTTTAATTGCAAGGTAACTGCCAGGTTAGTGACAATATTTCAGGCTTGCTCCTCTAACATGACATTTGAACATGTATTTTGATGCTATTTTTGTAAGAAAGATTTGTAATGAAACAAGATATCATCTAGAGCTCTCAAAAGGCAAAAGAAAATGACCACATACTGCAATCAGATAAGCAAGTGTCAGACAAGACAGCAACTATGAAAATTAACCAGAATAAAATTATGTAAAACAAGATTGTTTTCTCTGAAGAATTAATTAGAGTAGCTATCCCAACCTGCAACACCTTCTCCATTCCTATCCTTCTCAGTTTCTATATGGTTACGTATACCCTTTAAACTTTAACAAAAGAATACCATGAGATCTATTTACTTTACTGTAGTGAGTCCATAGAGTAACAAAACCAACACATTTTGGTTTCATCCACTGAACAAAGTTATTTTTAGGAAAAGAAGTGAGCACAACATATGTTCACATCTACTTGTTCTGGGTCCCAGAGGCAAGAAAGGGGCAAAGTCAAGTTTGATTCCAGGTCTGACTTTGAAGATTCTGTTCTTAATTCATGAAAATCAAAATCTTCACTCATATATAAAGTCATAGGTATAATGGAAGGAACCTCGCAATGCTGAGCCAATAAGAAATAGGAACAAAAGCTACATAGTAAGGTTAGCTAAGTCTTAATTGAAATGACGTTGTTCCTGAGTGAATTTAAAGGCTTAGTGGATATGTTACATGTAAAAAGAAGTAAATAAACTTTAGTCAGCAAGTATAACATATCTCCTGCAGTTTGCTCTTACGAGTATAAATATCTCCTGCAGTTTGCTCTTACGAGTGGTCCTGGGGTTGTGTGGATGGTAGGACCTATTTGAGTTGGTTAACTTGACAATATGGTGTGAGATGACTCTAGCCAGGGGAGACAAGGCAATAAGTTCCTGCACCATGATTTATCCCTGCCCCAAAGACAACTTTAAATCCTCTTGGAGAAACAAGAAATTAAAAGCTAAAATGGCAAATGAAAATATTAAATGCAAATAATGTTTCAATATAAAAGAAGGAAAATGTGTTAACTGGAAATAAATTATTACCTTTCAAGTGAATCACAGAGAATGGAAATTTTAGATGTTCAAAATATCGAGAAGACCCTTTTAAATGGTTTGGTTACAACAGTTGTGTACAGAGGGCAGATATGAGCCAGGTTTCCAAGGACAGGTTGAACTTATAGTTTAGGAATGGGATGATATTCCAGGATGGTGGGAAACGGTGAGTAAAAGTACAAAAGTAGACAAGTGTAAGTGAAAACAAATGTGGGAAATATTGAGATTTCATATAAAGAAGAAAAAAAGAGCACAAAGTGAAAAGTTAGCTTGTGCCACGTCCTGGATGGCCTTGATTCTCAGACTATGATTTTAGAAGTAAACACTGTAGATAGCCCCAGGATATATTGAATGACAGGCTAAAAGTATAATTTGAAGTTGTTCGTGTGACACTATAGGATAGAATAAATTAAGCAAGGAGAGTCCAGAGTCAGAGAAACCAGTCAGTAAGAAGTATAGTCACATTCTAATATGTATGTGACAGTGGGTATGGGGAAAAGAAAGATAAAAAGAAAAAAAATCAATAAAATTATTAACTGATGGGATAACAGAGTGAAGAATAATGCGGTAAATTTGATAATTCCAATACCTTAGCCACGGAGGCAGGGATAAATCCAGAAAGTGTTGTTTTAAGGTGACAACAGAAAATGTAAGTAGAAATATCCAGCAAGCTGCCCTGTAATGGAAAGTAAAATATAGATCTGAGAGGTATCCTCATGGAGTGAATGGCCTGATTATTAATGGCCTCTCCAAAGCAGAGAGCATGGGCAAAGAACCACAGAGACATTTGTGCTTCCTCAACTCTGAGGCAGCAGTTCATTTCTTTGCCCGGAAAGTTCTTATCCACTTTCCCACCTGTAAATTTTTTACTTACTGTAAAGTTTCGGTACAGAAGTCATTCCAGCATGGCTTTCTCTGACAACTGCAGAGTATTTTCTCTTGTTTGCTCCTTGAGCACCTATTTATTCATTAATCAAGTAATTATTGAGTCCCTCCTTTCGTCTTAATGGTGTTCTAGGTGTAAAGGAACCAGTGGTAAACAGAACAAGTAGTGTCTTTGCTTATATGGCATGCTTACATTCTAGTTTGGTTAGATAGCATATCAATCAATCAACTGTTCAATCAACCAAAATATATATTTCAGGTAGTGATGAATGTGTTTCAGTGGAGGCTATTTTAGATTTTGTAATCAGAAAAGCTCAACTGACAAATGTCTTTTGATCAGACATCTAAAGAAAGTAAGTGAGGAAACTTACCGACAAGGAGAATGTTCTAAGCAGAGTGATCAGCAATTACTCTGACCTTGAGTGGGAGCATGCTTAGCATGTTTGAGAATCAGCAATGGAAGCTAATGTGACTGGAGTTGAATGGACGTGTTTGGAGTAATGGTGAGTGTCAGGAAAGAGTCTGAGAAAAATTTTCGAGATCCAGATCTTTAGAGTCTTATGGGCCATTCTCAAGGATTTGGGAAGCCACTGGAGGGTTCTGATTGGGGGAGGCAACTAGTCTCTGTGCCGACTTCTAACTGCGATCTCATGAGCATGAGTGTCAGCAAGGAAGTGAAGAAGGCCTGAGATACCAGTAGCTCTCAGTAAACAATGTTAAAATGTGGGTCTACGGCCATGCCACCCTGAACAAGACCAGTCTTGTCTGATCTCGGAAGCTAAGCAGGGTCGGACCTGGTTAGTACTTGGATGGGAGACCACCTAGGAAGACCAGGTGCTATAGACTTAAAAAATAAGGGATAGTAAACTGACAAGATCCTTGCAATCTGTGAGGTCAACCAAGGGTTGCCTTGCCTAAAAATAATAAAAACAAACAAATAAATAAAAATAAAATAAAAATAATTTTTTAAAAATGTAGAGATAATGGAGATAATGATATGTTTTTTA
This sequence comes from Pteropus alecto, assembly GCF_000325575.1. Lineage (NCBI taxonomy): Eukaryota > Metazoa > Chordata > Mammalia > Chiroptera > Pteropodidae > Pteropus > Pteropus alecto. The sequence goes on along the minus strand of NW_006431919.1, from coordinate 12,160,448 downwards.
AAAAGTATGTGTTAGGGAGATAAGGGACTAAGAAGTAAACAGCCAAGGGGGTAAAGGAGAGAAAATAAAAAACTTTCTAGTACATACTTCAGTGCCTATTTCCTCCAGCGGGCTGTGCACTCTTATCCAGCTGCTCATGACTCACAGCTAGCTGCCCGCTTCTCCTAAGAACATCCCTAGGCTAGATGGCATCTCCTCACCCAGGACGTTGAGCCTTCCTCCCAAAGCTTCTTTATGGCCAATGATTGACAGGTATAGGAAATAAAAAGGCAGCCCTTTTGCCTCTGAGAGGGAACAACTCCGCATTGCAGTTTATATTCTAGGGCTCTCGTCTGTGGGTTAGACCAAGGCTACACTTGACCCAAGATCACATCCTTGCTCGGTTCCACTTTTCCACCCCATCTGGTTTCACAACACTGCTTCTCGAGAATTTTCCTAAGGAACACTTCCTCAGTCAGTCACTTTCAGGCTTTGCTTCACAGAAACCTGACTTAAAAGAAGTCTTGCATTTTCTGTTATTTTCATTTTCCACAGGACCTAATAAAATACGGAGTATGCCATCAGTGCATAATAAATGTTTGCTAAATTTAAAAACAGATAAGAGTTGTTAAAATGCTTAGAGAATGCTCTCTATTAACATCAAGAAATACCATGCGATATTTTAGCTTTCAGGGTACTTATTTCTAATTAAATAATTTGAGTAAAACTGACAGAATAAGATTACATATGCATACGTAATTATTTTATTTGTACTTTATGAGTAAATAATTCATATTTTATAATGAGTCACTTTCTATGTTTAAGATAACTACACATATGTGTCACTTCTTGATCTATAAAACAAATAAGAAATTTTCCAAATTAACTTGAGTACTTTTTGCCTCCTCTTAAGACTCTTAGTAGATACCAATGAATATGCTAAACTTTATCATTTGCTATCTCCCATGACATTTAATTTCAGTCACCTGACTACCCAGGAATGTTGAGAAAAAAATAATTTGCTGAGGAAGTGCATTTTAAACCTAATGCACATGATGGGGTGAGATAAGGCACTAGAATATTCTATGCTTATTTGAAAGCCCATAATTATATTTGACTTCCCTGGGAAAAAATACTAATTAGGAAATTCTATTCTCTATCCAGTTCAGAAAGCCTGATTTTTTTGTAGTATATAGGGATAAACCCTGTCTTTTCCATCCTGTCCTTTCCATTCACTCCAATGCTTTTCACTCATTTTCATGAAAAATTTCACAATTCTTTTGGGCGTCATCTAGTCTACATTTTTTAGTTTGGGCTCATGCACTTTCAGGTTTTATTTCATTTTGTTTTGCCATTGAACTTTCCATCCTATTAACCCCATGTAATATGTTTCTTGCTACATGCTTTATGATCACATATCCATTTTCAATTGCCAATATAAATGGAAAATCCTTACTAATTAGAAAGTTTATTATAACCATTCCAATGAAATATAACTGGAAATCATTAGCCTCGCTAATTTTGTAATATTATTTCAAGATTACCATACTGGTGAATCTATTTCAACATTATTAGAAGTATTGGGCTAGGTATTACTTGCAAACTTAAGCTATCTGGTCATTTTCCTCAGTTCTTGTATTTTTTAAATGAAAATTTCTGTATATATTGGTCATTGACTATGCATAAGTTTCTGTGGGAAGAAAGATGTGTGAGAATCCCCAGTACTTAAAAACCTCACTGTCATCCCGAAGAGAATCACATATATGCAGTACATAAGGTCACTATCAGAATTAGACAATAAATTATGAAATAAACTTTCCTTTGGTCCTTTTCTTTGTTCCCCACTGCTTACAAAATCAAAGAAATGCCATAAGCTGGCACTTGTTAACCTCTAATCCTTGTATTTCTGCTGTTCATATTTTCTTTTACTTATTACTAAAAAACAGTAATCCAAAAACACTGTAGCAATGAGTGGAAGATACAGAAAAGTAAAAGGAAAATCTCCTTAATTACAGTACCAGAAAAAAAAAAAACATAATTAACATTTTGTTTTATAAGCATCTTGCCTATTTCTATGTGTACTCAAAGTTATATTTGATAGCAATACCAAAATGAATGTTACTTACCCTCACTTCCCTGTCTCTTTACAGCTGTTTTTGCCAATGCTTTATGCCATTCCATTGTATGGATGCTCCACAATTCATTTTACCAATCTCATGAGATTAGACATTTAATGTATATCAAACTTTTTTGTTATAGTGGTCTGATAACTTCCATTCACATGAATCTTTATGCACACACCTGACTATTCTTAAAGAATAAACACCTAGAGGTGAACAATTGCCAAAAGAGATTGAACTTGTTTTCATTAGCTTTTTAGCCACTTGTAATTTGTTTTGTCCATTCGTCTATTAGTAGCATTGTATTTTATCTTAAAAATAAACACTTTGTTATTATATATTTGTTTGTAATATATGTAAAATTCATATCTCAGTTTATATTTTTTGATTATTTCAATTATTTCTTGTTATATAGGAGTTCATATATATACATATATATATTTGTGTGTGTGCTACATTTATCTCTATATTAATTTGAGTTTTTTGATTATTTAAATTATTTCTTGTTATATAGGAGTTTATATATATATATGTATATATATGTACATTTGTGTGTATGCTACATTTAGGTCTATATTAGTTTTGGGTTTTAGACTTAGGTCTATGATCCACTGAGAGTTAAATTTACATATAGGTGAGATAAGGGTTGAGGTTTTGTGTCTTTTTGTTCTTTATTGTTTTGCATATAGATATTAAATAATTTCAACATCATTTG
>NW_006431919.1:12150725-12157616 GCF_000325575.1 Pteropus alecto | reverse complement strand
TTCCCTTCAATTACTTTGGCATTCATGTTGGCATTTCATTGAACATATCTGTGTGGATATATTCTATTAAGTTTTATGTCAACGGAACAATATTTTGATTACTATAGGCCTATAATGAGTCTTAAAATGAGGTTAAGTCGTCCACTATTGTTCTTTTTTCAAGTTCTTTTAAACATCCTTTATGTTTCCATAAAAAATTCAGAATCAGTTTGTCAATTTTTGCCAAAAAAAAAAAAAAGAAAGAAAAACACTTTTGTAATTTTTATTGGGAGTAAATCTAGATGAATTTAAAGAGATCTGACATCTTAATATTAAATTGTCCAATTCATGATTATGATGCATTTCTTTCTATTTAGTTTTTCCTTAATTTCTTCATTGGTTTTATATTTTTCAAAATACTGTTTTCACATTTTTAAAATTATTTGTATTTCACATATTTAATTCTATTTTAAATATTTTAAATTTTACTTTCTGCTTATTTGTATCTAGTGTATTGAAATTCAATTGATTTTTTTTTCATATTGATCTTGTATTCTACAACTTTACTAAAATCACTGAATAGTGATAGTAGTTATTTTGGTAAAATTCTGTTGAATTTACTTGCATAGATGATCAAGTCATCTTCAATAAAAGTTTATCCTTTCCTAGTCAGTGTATTTTTTTATAGATATTTATTTTCATATTTCATTGGATGGAATGCTTAGAGCAAAGTTGACATCTTTGCCTTGCTACTGATTCTAGAGAAAAAAACATTTAGTTTTTCACTATTATAAATTTTAACTGTAGGTTTTTTTCCAAAGATACCCTTTTTATAGGTTTAACAATTCGTCTTCTTTTTTGTCTGCTTGAAATTTTTATCATTTTTTAAATCAAAAATAAATGTTCAATTTTTAAAAAATGATTTTTCTGCAATATTCAGATGATATAAGGGTTTTTTTTTCATTTTTAATCAGAATTACACCGATTTTTCCAATGTTAAACCAACCTTGCAGTCCTTTGCTATATTTAACTTGATCATGAATTACCTTTTGTGTTTTTTGTTAGAATTTATCTTGTATAAGTTTGTTTAGATTTTTACTTCTATGTTCATAGCAATAATTCTCTATAGTTTTTCTGCAATATTCTTATCCGATTTTGGGGTTAGGGTAATTAAGGTCTTACAGAGTGATTTGGGGAACATAATCTATTCTTTCTTCCTTTATTTATTTACTTTTGGAAGAGTTTGAATAAAGTGCTGTTATTGCTTCTTTAAATGTTTGAAAGAATTCAGCAGTGAATCCATCGTGCCTGTAAATCTCATTTTTAAAATGTGTTTGTTTGTGTCTATACAGCCTTAAAGTTTTTAACTAAAAATCCAACATATTTATGGTTATAGAACTACTCAGGTTATCTACCTCTTCTTGAATGAGATTTGGTAGTTTGTGACTTTCAAAGAAATTAGTATTTATTTAATCTTATATTGTCTTTACTAGATATATCAGTATTCATCAACATCTCTAGCACATATAAGGTATCTTTTCCTCATTTCTAAAATTGATGCTGGTCATTTTCCTATTTATATTCTTAGCCTTTGCAATTGGATGATAAAATGAGAAAAGAAACACATGTGATATAGATTAATTGTTCACCTGAGAGTCTTCCAATAACTTTTCAATCTATCCAATGGCTACTGAATTTCTGTGTGCCCTGTCTGCCATGTTTCCTTCTTCTCCATGGATTGAGTTCTTTATTGGCATGGTTTCATATTGCCCATTGTTGGGACACAAAGGGTTTTAACTAGTACACAGCCAGTTTTTATTTGTAATATTCATATTGGCAGGCTTAAGGTTTCAGTCACACAGGACCTTAGCATTACTCAAGACCTGGGATGGGTGACATGCTTTTGTGCCCAGTCCCACAGTTAGTAGTTGAATATTTTTAGATCTCATTTCACAGAAATGACAACTATGTGATGTCAGCCTTTATGCAGGGAGCCTAGTTCTATTTTCTGTTATTCACACTACCCATTTTCTCTGCCGAGGTTTCTGTGTGGGCTTTGAGAACCCAGCTTTTAAGTCAGAGACTGATTCTGGGTCTTTCTGCTTCTATTCTAGTTTACTAGTATGGGTTTGAGTTTCTTTCTCATTTCTAGAACTTGGAGATTACCTTTTATTGCTTTTTAACCTTTTGAACTATACATGTCTACATGCAACTCAGTACATTTATATAAATCTCTCATTCTTCTCACAATTCCTGCTATAACATAAACATCCACTTCCTTGGCACTACTAAAATATGGTTAGAAAAAAATGTATATATATATATATGTATATGTATATATATTCTCCATAACCTATTACTTTCAGATAACTGTGAATCCCCGCAGTATATATTTCTCTTTAGGATAAAGTCAACAAAAACATTTCAGAATCTCTATAAAACAGTGACTCTCAAATATGAGAGTGAACAATTATTTTTTTCCACAATCTATTCAGTATTGATGGTATGGATAAAAATATCTTCTTAGGACAATTATCTTGCGAACTGAAGATTTTTGAGATCTTATGTTAATTCTGTGTGGGAGGACTGCCTCTGACAAGCTTAATTTTTTTGCTCCAGATAACTTACCTCTCAACTTGTCAAGTGTCTCATGTGAGATTCAGTGTTAAACAAAGAGTCACATTGAAAGACTTATACAAGTGGAAAGTTTAAAGTAAGGTAAGATATAGTTCCCATTAATGAAGAGAAAAAATTCTATAACCTCAGAGATAATCCTGTCTCTTTCATGAAAATAATTTACAAATGGGCTTTCTCTAATTTAGTCAAGTCTTTGTTACAGCTCTGGATAGGGGGTCAAATTAATTTTTTTTTTTTCAGTTCTATCTCAATTCTTCAATCCTGCTTTTGAAACATTTTAATATTTTCTCCTTTTTATATTAACATAAGCTGGGACAATAAATGTCTATTATTTAAACCGATCAAGCCAAAGTGTTGACAATGACACCATATCACACAATGAAGAACATATGATTTATGAAGCATAGAAAGCCACTTCCGTTTGTCTGACTGAAAAGTAAGGACGTCTGGCTTTCTGAAGGCCACTCCAGTACTTTCATTCCTTTTGGAAAATGCATAGGAAATTTTAATAGCTTGGGTATGCAGCTTTCACTTGATATATCTGTTGCTATTCGATACTCTGACATTTTCTAAGGAGATATATGAAATAATACTGTTTGCACGAAAACTACAATTGTTTATCAATAGCTATCCTGTCATGCTTATGAAGCAGCTCAATGCCTAACACATATTAGTCATCAGTAAAAATATTTGCCTATAATAACAATAATACTATTTGTTAATAACATATTAATAATAGTTATTAATAATCTCAATATCGAAATCATTTTCTGTAGTCAGGAAATGCTACTCTGCTAATGTTCTCTCCCTTGCCCTGTTTTGAAATATCTCAAGAATTTTCTCTTCTCCCTTACTTTGCAATTCAATTCTTATAAAATGATGATCTCCATGACTATTATAAATGTTTAAAATAAAAGTTTTAATATTTCTAGTCTGAAAATGATCATTAACTTTTAGTGTGCAACAACATGTATATTTGTAAATCTTGTTCCTTTCGACCTTGATTCTTTTATATATATAAGTGTGTGTATGTGTATATACATACATATACATATATATATATATACATACATACATACACATATACATACGCATACACATATACATATACATATACATATATGGCAACATATGAATTCAAGTTCCATGAGATCAAACACTGAATGTTAGTACATTAAAATCTCCAGTATGCTATTAAGAACAGACCGAAGATGCAATGAACAGCTGATGATGATGGCGATGGTGACAATGATATATCTTCCAGCTCTTCATGGAAGTTGGATTCTTTCCAATGTTTACATGCAATGAATCTATGACATTTAATAATAGGATTAATAAGTTAGGTGTTATTAAGGAATTTAAATTTAAAAAAGTCACATATCATAATAGATATTCTTCTGAAAATCAAACTCCTTGATCTTCATGCAACCATGCCTATCTAGATATCAGAATAAAAGACTGTGAGTCATTGCACACACTCCACTTTAAAAAGAATAGAAAGAACGTTTTGAAGGATAAAAATGTTCTGAGCTGAGCATGTAACAATAAGTATTGTTTGACCAACCTTTCACAAAATTTGATTCTTCCTTGTAGTCTAATAACTTACAAAATGCCATTTTCCAAATCTGAATTGTATTTTGAGTTTCAGAAACTCAAATGGACATATGGAACAACAAACCATATTCCATAGCCTCTCCCCCCAAAAAATATTATTTCTCAAAAATCTCTTTCTTGCTGAGGTCTTGTCTAGTATGTCAAGTGTTTGCCGGAAGCCAATTTTTATTGCCAGGTTATAAACCTCTAAAATAGTAGCTCTATTATGAAAACACTGATACAACCTTAGCCATAGTGATGTGAATGGCACGAGTATAATACACTGAACACAGCATCAGCCATTAGCTCAAATAGCTTGATTTTGCCCCATTGTTGTTCATTGTCCCCTATACATTTGCTATAATGCCTGTGGTGCCTTTCAATGCTACTTAACTATAGGCTGTCCTCCAGAAAATGTCAGGCACAGCCACCTCTGGTGACATGCAGACATGGGCTTGTTAGCACTGGTTTGTCACAGAGATTTTAACTTGATACACTTATTTTTTTCTATAACAATATACTCCTTTACCAAAAGAGCCTGCACCCCCAAGCTATGTTGTAACGTGAAGCTGCCAACTTACCTCATTATAGCCTATTGTTTTTAGGTAGTTTACTAATAAGAAAGACATCTGAGTCAACCTGCTATTTACAGAGCAGAGAAAAAAAATGTTTTTTCCCACAATTTTTTACTAAACCTGTTCTTTAATCTTATTATATTAGTGCTTTACTTTAATGTGTACCATCATGACACTGTTTTACGTAACAATGTGGTAGATTAGAGCCTGATCAGATTGAATTATAAAATCTCAAGACCTCAGTCAGTTATCAGTGTGGGCAGGGGTAACAACACATGCCAAATGAGACCCTCTTAAGACCGATTCCCCAAATCTCCCAATAGATGAGGTCATGAAAAACTACATGGTGAGGATATGTAGAAAAGGATACTACAAAATCTGTCGCTCATAGCACTGGAGCTAAACAAAGACAAATTCCACTTAATAACATCCATAGTTTTCCTTATTTCTTTTTAAATCTACAGACTACTGGTGGGAAATTCATATAAAAGACATAATTTTTGTCAAAGACACAGCACTTTGCATTAATAATACTAATATTTCTTGGTAATTTTCTTTTGGAGTGTTTGACTAATACTGAGAATATTAGTGAATTCTGATAAGATCTAAAGTTTTTATGTGGGACTAATAAGTTTATGACAATAATTTAACTCTCCAAAATAATGTCAGAGTAAATATGTGAGCAATACGTCTGAATAAAATGAAATAGGTCATTATTTTGATGAATTTGCCTTGCTATTATCCTGCTAATGAAATAGAATGTTGGCAATTTAGGTGCATAAGCTTAATTTTTGAAGGATCACGAACTGTGAGATCAGGCCGCAATGAAGTAGGTAATATTATTGTTCTTCTCCAGCTATAAAATAGTCTAACAAAATTTTTAAGTAGAAGAATAAGTTTCCAGTTGCAATTCAAACTGCATAAAAAGTCAGAGAAATTATTTTTCCAGTCCCGGGTGCACACTCAAGAAGTGGGACTACAACGTCTGAGTGCATTAAAATTTCAAGACACACACACACACACACACACACACACACACACACACACACACACACACAGAGTATAGGAGTGAGTTCTATAACTGCCTAAAACTGTAGGGGAGTACATTTATTTTTTACCGTTGCCTTACAAATTATTGAAAATTTAGCTTCTTAAAATACTACCCATTCATTATCTCATATCTTAATGGTTGTAGGCTGTTAAGTCCAGAAGGCCCAGCAGTGTTGCTATTTAGAATCTCACAAGCAGAAATGAAGCTGTCTGCAGGCTGTGAAGCTTTTTGGAGGCTCTAGGAGAGAATCCATTTCGTTGTTCATTCGGGTCGTTGGAAGGATTCAGTTACACACAACTGTAGTGTTGAGGTCCTGGTTCTTTACTGGCTGTCAGCTGAAGGCCTCGCCCAGCTTCAGTGGCTTCCTACATTCCTTGGCTTGTGGCCTCTTATTCATCTCCAAAGCCAACAACAGTAACATGAGTCCTACTCATGCCACATTTCTCTAACACACTTATTTCTCTTTCCAATGCTTCTGCCTCCCTCAATGCTCATGTGATTACACTAGCCAGCGTGGATAACCCAGAACATTCTCCCTATGTGAAAATGCATTTCATTTATTCCATCTGCAAAGTCCCTTTTGCTGCAGAGGGTCATATACACAGGAGTAAAATGAAGAGTCGGGGTGGGGAGTAAGGGGAAGATCACAGAAACCAAAATCCTATCTACCATAGGGAGTATTCTAGTCTTATCTTTAAGTTATATTTTTTATGATATTGTCAATCGCACAAAAGAAAAATCTGTAAATTTCATAAGCTGAGAAAATTAAATTTTATTTTCCAAATGAGTTTCTAAAATTTTAGTTTGATCAAGATTATATTACCCTCAGGTCACCTAGTCCAGAAAAACCTTTTCTGTTCAACTCTTCTATTCTCTCCTATAATATTAAACATGAACTGTGGAACCAAATAGGAATATCCATTCTCACGGTCTTAGAATAATACAATCTTAAATCTATTTCAAAGAGACTATTGTGAGAAGGGTCATGTCTCACTTATTAATTTCTAGAGACAAAATCAGGATGAAAGAATTTCTCTATGATCTGCATCCTGCTGA
>NW_006431919.1:12126541-12150715 GCF_000325575.1 Pteropus alecto | reverse complement strand
TTTATTATGGAAACATTTGTTACTTGAAGGTCTATATGTTTTATAAAATTTGACTGTAAAACAAGATAACTCAATGTGGAGATCTATTTCATCAGCCTGTGGCTGTCTCTATTATATTTCACGGGGCTATCATCTCTGAATAGAGAGCTCTCCAAGAGGGAGAAGAAACTACTCAGAAATTTCCTGCGGTAACTCATGACAGTGACCTGGCTGTGCAGCAGCAAGTCTGCCACATTCCAAAACAAGATCCACCAACCACAATTACATTGATATGACAGGTAAACAAAACAGCTACTGCAACTGTATACTTTGAGAAACTCAATGGGAAAGCCCTGAGACAGGATTTCCTATTCATTTCATTCTGGTTATCACATCCACGGGAAAGAAAGTGAAGGTGGTAGACGAGGATGCACTACCAACTGAACGTGAAGATTAGAGTAAAAGGATCCCAGTTCAAGCAAGTAATGGAAATAAATGTTTAGAGAGGAGAGGTTGCACAGGACCATTAAAAGATTCATTTACTAAATACAGAGAATCCATTTTGAGGGGTGAAACCTTTTATTAAATACTTGAGACATATGAATTAAAAAGTAGAGGAAATGTCTGCTACTTTTAGGAGACAATGGTTGTTTTCTGTTTTTTGTTTGTTTGTTTGTCTGTTTGTTCCTCCAGAGATATTAAAGGAAGATGATTAAATTAAAAGTTTATAATATAAATCTGTAAGGCATTCTTCTTTGTGAGTTTGGAAGGCCATGTTTCCTAAGATATCCTAACATGCCCAGAATAATCCCCAATTTACATAAAAGCTTAAGAAAAATGTTCAATAAAATCAATTTTCTCTTTATAGTGAGAGGCTATTTCCAATTCAGACCTTTTTCTTCTACTGGGTAGACTTCTTGAGAAGTCTTTTTGCAAAGATTATATTTCCGTAAGAATAGCCAACTTTGCAAAATTCATGTTTTAACATGACATGTGAAAAAATTATCACTGAATAGACCTTAATTTATCCGGGGGGTGGGTGGGAAGTATACAAACGATTTTTTTATATTAATGAAAATTATAATTTTTTAAAGTTATGAGTTTTATAATATGAATAGGTCAATAATCTAGCATCAAAGATCATATTTGAAATAATGAGATATTTAAAAATAACCTAGATCTCAAAGGCTATATTTGCTCGCTAACTATTTTTACAACCTACTCAAAGCTGATATATGATCCATTTTTCCCTAAAGTTTTATGTATAATACTCTTGGTAACAGAGAGCAATTATTGGGTTAAAGTTGATGCCAATACATTTTTTCAGGCATGAAAGCCTTGCCTTGACCTTTACACAATTATACTTATAAAATGAAGAATTAATGTTCTCTGAAATAATTGTACAGTCATACAGTGATGTGGGCACTGTGTTAGTTTAAGGTTAAAAATTCATGACACTGTGAATGAGATGCCTATTTTCCAGTATTCATTTGCATGATTAAAAAGAAAGCTTTGCCGGGCCTAGATTTGGGGCAAATGGTCATGGTATCTATTCATAGTAACTATTTATAATGTCTTGCTTTTAAAATTTCAGTGCATTCAAATATTAGTAAAAAAAAAAATCACAAAATCATATAATCTCTGCATTACGAAGGATTATTATAAAGATAATTTAGTTTGACACTTGCTCCATATAGCAGGGTCTTTGTGAAATTCTCAGGTCCAATTTGATCCTTCCCACTCCCTATCGATGATGGGAAAAATTACAGTTTTGGAATTTTTAAGTAAGTTTCAATTTTCGGAAAGGTTTTTGTTCTCCTTAAATGTGCCCAGATGGGTTCTTTTACTATTTGAGTTACATAGACCAATTCTGATTTTTTTTTTTTTCCCATTAGAAGACACTTCATGTATTTTCGGACTCCTTTATCCCTTGAAATTTTCTTCTGCGTAGGCATCTTAATCATTTTAATTTTTTAAGGATGCCCTTATCTTTCTTCTTTGCTCTGGGAAGGGGAATGAAACAAAGCAGTTGAGATCTCTATCTGCGGCGGTTAGGTTTGTCAAACTGGGAAATTTGTCCCCGCCCCTATTAACGTGTTTGGATCAAACTGGTTTCATCTCTCTGAGTCTTTATTTCTTCTACTTCTATGACCTTAAGTTACTTATCCAAACTTTCTGAGCTTTTGTTCTTTCCCCTACAATCTGTTTAACCTTGAATAATATATTTACCATATCTGAACTCCTATTTTTTCATCTGTATATGGAAATGATAAAGTTTCTGTGAAGGATTACCAAAGATAATTTGTGAAAAGTATATAAAAAGAATTTCTGGAACATAGGAAGCACTTAAAAAATGTTAGTGAGCATTTCTGTCCTCCTTTTGACTTTATCACATTTGTCAGTATCTCTTCCTTAGGTTGAGTCTTCTAACTAACAAACAAACAAATAAACAAACAAACACCAAAAATTAACATGCTCAAGCAATAGTTAAAGTGCTGATAATTTATTTGAAAGATGTGTGCTCGCTTCGCCAGCACATATACTAAAATTGAAGGATATAAGCCCTGAGTGGGGAGGGTGAGACAAGATAAAGTATGAATTGTATCACTGTGATGTCTACTGCTTCCCAATGAGCTGCAAAGACATACGAAAGGTCACACAGCAAATGTTTTTGCTTTAGTCATGTGGGAATTCAATGGAAGGTTCACTACAAGGAGGACCATATCTGGAAACTGTACACAGAGGGAAGAAAGGAAGAAAAATATGTAGGCCTAGACACCTTCAGTCTCCTATTTCACACTGACTTTTCCAGTTTCCAGGTTATTTTGTCTGGATCCTCAGTGGGGGCATAAGAAGCCATATCTCAGGCTTTGTGGTGCAATATTTCAACTGAGCACAGGAGCAAAGAAATGATTCTGTGTGGTTTAGACCGATTAAGACAGACAGGAAATCTAAGAAACTACTAGTGAATGCTACATTCTAAATGTAATCTTTGGAATTACCTAAAAATAGGTGAAGCATTAGCAGATTAAATTGTTTTTGTCATCGTTATTTTATTATTGTAACATCTATTAGTCTACCAATTATAGAATAGGTTCACACTGTTGACTAATTTTTTTACATATATGTAAACAATCCGTTATTACCATTGTTATTATTTTTAAATTGCTGCTGGAAGATCCTCTGTCCCTCACTGAAACTCATTGCCTTACTACTGTAGGTCTTCCAAGATAGGTCCCAAATTAATTTTTCCATATTGAATACTGTTTTTAAAAGTCTCTTTATTCTAATCGACTTGAACTATTCATTCCTACTAAGCTTTCTCTTCTATGATAAATTTCCTAATTATACATGAAATACACTCTTCAAAAATTTATACACACTTATACTCAAGCCTTTCCTTAAGAACTGGTTCTAATGTCATCTTCTCTATGAAGTTGTATCATATCCCCACCTGGAAATTCTTTCTTTCTCCATTAAGCCCTCATGATTCTGACCACTTTTTCCTAATGTTACAGTAACAGAACTATGAGTCTGATTTCCTCTGTTTCACTATCAATTCCTTGAGAGCTAGCTGCATGCATTCAGTGCTTATTTATTTCGTATAGATACTAAGTTAGCTGCCACAATGTAATTGTGGTAGAGTTCATTTCTGTGCATACTGCACATTTGCACAAAACAAGTGGTTAGGATACAGTACATATTACTGAATGCATCGATTAACCTGGTATTTAGAGTGCTATTTATATTCCTTCAGAATGTGTTTTTAACCTAGAGGTCAGGGAGTGCTTCCCTCACCTTTGTGAAAGCTAACTGAACTTCGATTTTACGGTATGATAAAACCCTATTATTTCCCACGAGTTCAACTAATTCCAGATGTGACTAGGGATGAGGTTACACTCTTTTGGCCCTCCTCAACCGTAGGCCCCTATGTCTTTATGTGATACTGAATAGTTATCCCTTTTTGTTTCTTGAATGCAAAACAGGCCTTTTACCAAGAAATGTTCACAGAAAAGATTCTGTGGTAAGTAGTCTGGATAGAAGAATTTAGAGCTACAGAAGGTATACTCAACATCTTCTACTTTTCCATTAACTCTTTTCCTCTTCCCATATCTGCCCCTCATTTCTTCCTTCCAAGTAACTCTAGTAGGGGCTCCGTATTATCTCTATATCAGCCCCTTTTTAATAAGTTTATAATGTGGATCATACATTCAATTTTAAATTTTCTAGTAGCCATATTCGAAAAAGTTGTAAAAGGGGATGAAAACAATTTTAACAAATACTTTAACTCCATATATCCAAAAATATTTAAACATTATCAATATAAATTATTATTAAACATTTTATTTTTCCATACTAATTCTTCAAAATCTTCTATATATTTAACACTTATAGTACACCTCAATTTGTATTGGCTACATTTCAAGTGTTTAATAACCACATATGACTAGTGACTACTGCATTAAGTAGCTTGGTATGCAAATCGATTTATCTTCTCCAAGGTTCTACCCCCTAAATTTTACACCCAAAACCCTTAAGTGGTTTTTCTCTTGCACATGTATTTTCTTCCAAATTCTAAGTAAGATATCTAAAGGCAAGCCTGTGTCTTTCTTTCCTTTCTTCCTTTCTCCCTCCTTTCTTCTCCCTACTTCTTTCTTTCATTCTTTATTTTTTTATTCCTTCCTCTCTCTCTCTCACTCTCTATTCTCTTTCTCTCTCTCTCTCTCTCTCTCTCTCTCTCTCTCCACAGCATGCTCCTAATTCAGTGTTTAATGCACATTTATAACTTGATTAATACATAATTCTAGGCTTTTACTATACCTTTTGTTAACTTCCTGATCTCTCCAATGTATTCTCTCAATTTTCTTTAGATCTGCTTTAACTTTTATCTGATATACCATGATTGTAATAATCTGGAAAACAGTTCAGTATAATAAAAAATAACATAGAGATACAAGTGTTCAAGTCTTGGATTCACATGTGACAATCTATGTGGTTTCAGGTAGTAAGTTAATCATATTATATGTGCATTTTTTAAATCTATAAAACGAAGATAAGTATTTATATATTTCCTGCCATAGAAGAATTTATGAGCACATTATGAAAATGTATGCAAAAGTATTTTCTAATTTATAAAGCAAAAAAAAAATGCAAGAAATATATGGATATGAAATTTCTGTTTTGCTTTCAATAAGCTGTCTAATTTTTCTGGCCTTTGACTGAAGTAGAACATAATGCCAGTGGCTCACATAGCTTTTAAAAACTCCTCAAACCTCATAATTTATATTTTTGAGTCTAATAACTTATAAAACCACTGGGATTAATTTTTCCTAAGTATATTAATTTACTTGCTACACCATAGCTTTATTTTTCCATGTCTTACAGACTGGTAGGGGATTCCTGAAGCTAGCTAAGTACCTTTATAGTATTACTAAGCATTTTAATCTTGGACAGAAAAAAGCAAAGAGATATTTTTAAAAAGAAAAATACACAATAAATGTACTTTGGAGTAATTGGATTTAAAACAATGAGAGGAATAAGCTTTGCCAAGATTAACACCCATTGCAAATCAATATTGTCAGAGTTCTGAATTCACTTTAATATTTCAGTAAATTGATTAGCACTGCTCTGGCAAAATTATGACTTTTTAAAGTCCCAAAAGCCATGGAAGAATAAAGGTATGCATTTTCTTTTTTTTTTTTTTTTTTAAAGAAAAAGAAGCCCTTCTATTTTTAGGTGTAAAAGAAACAGTATCATACATTTTCATCTAAATACTATAGGATTTCATGTTTTCCAGGAATTTATACTTATTTTTAAACAGAAAAATATTGAGAGCCATTGATAAGCCTGAACTATGGACACACACACACACACACACACACACACACACACACTACAATCTACTTGACAGACACCCTTCAAAGTGCACACCAAAACAAAAACAAGGGCAACACATTTCACCATGTTCCTACAGTGGGTGAACTGCTTAATCAACTCCCGTATCATTTGCTCTAGTCTAACCGTGATTTTTGCCAGATATGAACAGGCTCTGGCTCTTGAGTAAAACGTCTTACCATGAGGCTTTTTGTACAATTTATGTAATTTCCTGGATTATCAGTACTAGTAAATATTTTATCTGAATTCATTACATTTTAAAATTAGGTTAATGCTCTCGAGAATAATTTTTCTAAGCCATTTTGAAATATCAACATCATCTATAATACTGCATTTTTTGCAATCAATAGTGTTTCTATTTTCAGTTTTGTCTTTGCTCATGCTCATGCTCTGTAAGTTAAAAGCTTTTTGTATGTCTGCCTAAATGCCTAGTCTTTTTTCCCTCCTGTCAATTTCATTTGAAGACCTAGTTTTGGTCATCATTCTTTAGTTCAATTTTTAGATACTATCCCGGTGCAAATTGGTCAAAGGCTGTATTTCTTTTGATTTTCCTACATGTCAACAGAAGAAAAATCATAAAGTCAAAATTATTAAGGTTGGAGGTAATTAAGGATGTTAAAAAAAAAAAGAAAAAAGAAACTAACAAGACCTATACAATGTTTAGATTACAAAAAGCCTTTGACTTTTCTTTAATAGTAGGACAATATGGCACTTCAACCTATGGCATTAGGGTTCTAAAGCCAAACGAGCAGTCAATAAATATCATGAACCACAATCAACCTGAATTTGATTACTCAGTAGTTATAGAGCTGAAAACCAAAGCCTCTAAAAAGAATCCTAAGCTTGTGACATTTACAAAGCTATTTCTAAAGACAAAACAGGTATGAAAGGTCATGACAGACGAAGGCTTTGTGGGTAGGAGGGTAGGAAGCTATTCATCCACAGGAAGATTAAAGGATTCAAAGTTGTAGGGAACAAAGTTTGTAATGTTCTGTATGCAAGAGGTGTTGTTTATGATGCTTATATTTGTTGTGTGTCTGAAGTCTAAAAATAAAATTAAATGAAGTTGGAATAACTGCATTCATTTGAGCTCATTTTATCAGGCCCCTTTCCTTCACATATCCTATGAGTCACAAGATGAAAACACATGGGGAAAGAGAGAGAGAGAGGGAGAGAGAGGAAAAGAGGGAGAGGGGGAGAGAGAGAGAGAGAGACAGAGAGAGAGAGAGAGACGGAGAGACAGAGGGAGGAAGAAAGGGAAGGAGGGCTGGTAGGAGACTTGGGGTGGAGGGCTATTCAATATGATAATTTTGGGAGTATATTAAAATCTAGAAACTTTTGCTAATAATTCCATACTGTGAATATCTGGGGGCTTCTTTACTAGCATTCGTTCTCTACCCCTTCCCTATTTCTACTGATCGTCTTTAGAAAATCATGCCATCCAAGGAAGCTGTCTTGTGATGAGGTCACTAACATAGATCAAACCAATATGCAAAGCTGAAGTCAGTCCTACTTCTGGTGTTTTCATCTACTCGCAGTAAAAAAAAAACAAACAAATAAAACTGTCATCGCTCTATTTATATCAGTCTATATGATGTCTCTGGTTACCTGTTGCAGACAAATACTTTTTAAGTTATCTTTCTTTACTTAAATTAAACTTCCAACAATAGTTAAATTAGGATTATGGAAAAAAATTAACATCCCCACTTTCATAACTATACTCTTTTAAAACATCCCATATTCTGAAAAATTTTAAGTCTTTAGACTCATCAAAGATTGACTTAAAAAATGTATCGATGTTTAGATTACAAAAAGTTTTGGTATCAATTATCACAACCTTTTTAATTAATGCCTCAAGCAAGGAATAATCATCAGCATATTAGTTAACTGGCATTTTCTTTATATAGGAATATTATTAATGTTAGCATTCATTTTAACTGAAGCCACCTGCTTCCAATGTATTAATTAGTAACTGTCATAAAATAATGTTTCAGTGAATAATTTTCATACCTTTGCATTTTCAGTAATGTCCTTGTCAATATTTTCAACACAAATATATTTGTATTATGTATGTATATCTCTCTATATATAAATGTGTACTTTATGCAATAGACATAAAGTATCATTTTGCTTAATAAAGCATCATTTTGCTTAATAAAGCGTTGGTCACCAGAAAATAAACTTATAAGCAGGACTCTGCTTTATTCATTTTTCTGGAAACAAGCATTCATGAAAAAATTATTGTTGTCTGTAGGAAAATTATTTTTTCTGGGTTCACAATCATTATCCAGAAAAAGTATAGCGTGAACTATATTCTCTCTAGTATCTCTCCCAAGTTTAAGCTGTTTGATGTAAGAAATTTAAAATCATAATTTTTCCAAAACTTTGTCATCAGAATGAACTTCTTGGATCAAGGCTAATAATCAAAATACTTGAAAATGTAATAATAAAACATTTCTACTCTTACTTTCAGTACCTTTAAGACCATTAACTTACAATTTGTATATTTTATTGAATATTGGCAACAACAAATTAAGTTTTGAAGCTACAGATATTTTCAGTAAACATTTGTATTTTGTCAGCAGAATTTAAAACTAACAAGAGGGACTTAAAAACAAAAACAAAACAAAAACCTTAAGAACTAGCAAAAAAACTTATACTCTAAATAATAAAAGCTTACTTTACTATTGGCCCATATGCAAAAGCCATAGTAAAGATGATTAAAAAGGAGAAAAAGGAAACAGTATTTGCATTCATTCTGGTAATAGAATATGAAATTAAAGCATGAAGGGATTAATGTTTTAAAGCTTGACTTGCAGTGATAAAGCTAAGGTATTAGACAGACAACATAGCCGTTACAGGATAGACAAGCAAAGAAAAAGCAGTAAATGCCTTAAAGATGAGCAAGTCAACCTAGAATGGAATTACAAAATGATTAATCAATACAAATGAGAAACTGTACAAGGAAAGAGAGCTTGGTGAGACTTCTTATGGGACTCAACACTGCGGCCGCTTAAAGATAATAAAAGGAGCCGGGCAAAGCCAAAGAAAAGCTTTCATTCCGTGGCAAAGTCATTTGTGAACAGTTTAAATTACCCTAATCACCTCCCCTCCAGCCGTCAGTGGGCTCCAACTCTTTAGTTATTTAAAAAAAGGAGTTTGGGGAAATGAGTTCTGCGAATCTAAGCTGCAAAATAATTATACACACATCGTTTTAGCATTTTAACAATGCAATCCCAAACATTTGTTCTCATTAGAATGCAAATCGACTCATTTAATAATCCCACCAGAGAATTCCGCCACACTCAGCTTAAAAAGCGCAATGGTATTCAAAATATTATTAATAAATGCCAAGTATGAAAAGCCAGTTTGCTTTGCCAACAGTTCAGGCTAGATAAAAGAAATAAACTTACATTTCCAACCTGATTTTTTTGTTGTTGTTTTTCTGACCAAATTTAGTTTAATTGAAATTTAACTGTTGAACTGGTCTGGGACAGACTTCAAAAAAAATCAAGGTGACAATTCTCTCTGTTTGGCACATAAACTTTCACACTCATCAAAGAATTGCAGTTTATCATGCAAACCAAAGACATCCATTTATCCTGAATTGTGTCTAAATTCATTACTCTAAATTGTTGCTAATTGTCTTAACCTATACTAGACAAGAGACAGTTTAGAATTAGTTTGTTCCAAGTTGTTAACTTAAATCACCAGAATTTATGAATGTGAGCTTTCTTTAGCAAGAGACTTTTGGAAGAATAAAAACTTTAAAAAAAAAATAGCTTTGAACCTAAACGATAGTAACTTTTACATAAGCAATAATAAAAAATGTATGCTATGCATAGCCTGCATTATAACATAAAAAAAAAATGTATGCTATGCATAGCCTGCATTATAACATAAAAAAAAAAAATTCCTCCAACCTATTATTTTCAAAGTCTTCTAGCTCACTATTTCAATTAAGAATATTACTTCTACATAGAATGAACATAATTGTGGTAAAATTCAATCAACTCATTTCCATTCAGACTTTTACATACAAGTCACTGTCCTATTTTATTTCTGTTATTACCATTTAATTTCTTGCTTACATCTGAGCCTCACCATTTATTAAATCTCAAGGAATTTCTAGAATTTCTAATCACTTTTTCTAACTCATCATACATGAACTAAGGAAAATATTTAAACTTTATACATGAAGTGGCTCAAAAAGTACTATCCTTCAGAGTAGTGCCATTTTAATAATCTTAACCTAAAAAAATAAGAGTAGATTTTCAGACTTAAAGGCAGATCCAAATAAATATTGTGTTCATTTTTTGGGAAGAGATGAGAGTAACAGCATAGAGAGGATTCTTAATTGAATGAACAAAATCAGAAATAACTAAATGAATGAAAATACACATACACACACACCCCAGAATGAACACCTGAATTATTTCCCCAGTAAACTATGATTACATGGAAATAAGATTCAGGTGCACACTATTAGACAGGCTGTGATCCATGTCTGCTAATAAATATACATTATTCAGACTTTGGAATCCATTCTTAAAATATAGAGCTCATATAGTTTACATGGCTTATTTTACATAAACATTTATAAACCAGGAAAACTCTCAAGAGTATGCTATAGACTGAATTGCATTTCTCCAAAACCGTATGTTGAAGCCTTGACTCACAGGGTGACTATATTTGGAGTTTAGAGATAGGGCTTCTAAAGAGGTATTTATTAAGTGAGGTCATAAGGGTGGGTTCCTAATCCAGTATGACCAGTGTCCTCGAAGGAAGAGACATCAGAGATGTGTGTGCACAAGGAAAGGGCCATGTGAGACATGGCCAGAAGGTGGCCGTCTGCAAGCCAACAGAGGCCTCTGGAGAAACCAAGCCTGTTAGCACTTTAATCCTGACTTCTAGCCTCCAGAACTGTGAGAAAATAAATTTCTGTTGTTTAAATTACCTAGTCTGTAGTATTTTGCTATGACAGCCCAGAAAACTAATAGAGGGTATCACCTCTTTTTGCAATATCCCTTGGGCACCTTCTAAACCTTTCTTGGACTATACACATAAATCAGCAATAAGAACAGATGTTCCCCGGGAGATGTTAGAGAAAGAATAAATCCTTGTATTAAATATAGGATTAAAAATGGTGTTAAAATTGCAATTAAAAATCAAAAGGTGGATAGATGATGACAACAATTAGGAAACATGGTAATGTTTATCTATTCAAGATAATGGTCTAAAATAATTCCCCAAAGTAGTTGTATTATAATTCTTAAATTGAATCTAATATTATGCTTGTTTCTGGTGCCTCTGAACAACAGATATGAAGGCATTAAGCTAAGATTAACCCCACCCAGGAAGAATCCCCAATATAAGAGAGAGAGAAGATCATATACGGTGTCCTTTGTCAATCAATGGCAGAATCCTACTGTAACATAACCTACAGCAAAGACAAGAGTAATGTTCTTTTAACCTAATAAAGAGAAATAACATGATCTCCAGAAGGGAAAGTTGGAATAACCCTCCTCCGTGGTAATTGATGGATACCAGTAATCATCCTCATTGCAAACTACCAAGAATCAGATAGTATCGATGTACTAATATCAACGCAGCTATTAAAACACTCAAAACAATCTCCCAGACTTTTCTCTCCGACAGAGGACATTGAGATGAGGGTAAAGGAAAGAATCCTACTACACTGTTTTTGCCAGAAGTGACTAGCAAACCTAGAGGTAACTACAGATAAAGCACATACATTTGCACTGATTTGTTTCAAGGGGCATAGTCTTTTTGAATTATATGCCCTTCCAGATGTGGTCTTGTGTTACAGCTATGCCTAAGGCACCTGCTATTTGGGAATGGAGACATACAATTTTCAAAAACTTTCAGAACAGAGTACTAGAGTAAATCCTAGAAAAGGACTCAGAAAAAGCATTTGATGACTGATGGTTACAGAAAAGAAGGAAGATCAAAGGCAAACTGCCCACTGCAGATTTGCTTTGTTTGCTTGTGATTCCAAGTAAGACACAGGGTCATAACAAACTAAAATGACTGCTGGTAATTGAGGGATATCCTGAACTATTGTGCCATGAACCGAGAGATGAGAGCAATAGGATTGCTTTCAAAAAGCCAAACTGCACCCAGCACCTCCTTGAAGTATTCTTACTAAAACCCGAACCAAAGTTTCTAGAATAGCATCCATTAACAAGAAATATGAGAGAAAGAAAACACAGAAAGTAATACCACAAGGAAGCAAAGGGAACAAAACAAAACATGGGACATTCTAGAATGAATGAAATATTGTCAACTTCGATAGATGGGAAAATAGCACTGGAATGATGATTTTTATTTTAAAAAAATTAGAGATGTATACTAAAACACATAAGGCTTAAATATCACGATGCCTGGAATTTATTTTAAAATGCTTCAGTAAAAGTGAGTAAAGTTATACAGGAAGTTAAAATGACAAAATCTTAATAATTCTGAATCTGAGTAATGAGTACGCAATGCATGATAGTTCTAGTTTTTAAAGATTTTTTATTTAAAGTTTTTCATAATAAAAAAAATGATGAAGCTAAGCTGAAAGAACAATATATAATGGATCAGTCCATATTTTTGCAAAGTCACCAGAAAAAGACTGAATAGTTTCTAGGCCAAAGTCCTGTATAACCTGATGGCATGGATTATCAGAGCAAAAGTATGTGAACTCATAGTGAGGTTGAAGAGTTCAGAGGAGGCAAACATTGGCAGTGCCATCCAAACATTATAAAGATGAGAGGAGGTCTTCAACATCAGACTCTGAATATTTCTTGTCCCAGTGGGTTTCTATTCTTAGATAACTAATGGACAGAAGCATTAAAGTGGTAGACCACAGCCAACTGTTGACAGGTATTATTTGAACCACAGCATCTTTTTAAAACTGTTTCAGCCATTTGCCAAAATTTGAAAAAACAGAATATTTCACATACACATCCTAGATTTTTAATTTCTCCTGAAAATTCAGGATGATTTGGTTTTATCTTCTAGCATAGTGATTCAATGAGACTGAGGGACAATTGCTTCTTCAGAAATGGGCATGCTCACTCCAGCCTCCAGGAAGTGCTGATAACTTATGACAGTCTATAATTCTTCATGTAATAAGTTAAATAATGATAATATTAATCATTATAAGCCTGGCTCCTATAGGCATTTCATTTTGTAACATCCGATGTTTCGTGTTCAATCACATTCCTACAAGATCATTCTTTACACACAAAATGAAATAAATGTCTAAGCTTCCTGTATCAGAAGCTATTTAACATTTAGTTCATCACGTTCCATATTTATGGTTCCACACTCACCAAAGAATTCATGGGTTACTTATGGGAAGTGAATGTGCAATACACAGACAGTCCTGGATTTGAATGTCGGTTCTTTTATTCCCTGACCTCGAGCTCAATATATGTAAGTTTACTAATCATTAATATGGGGTTAATAAGTGTAGTGGGTTATAAAGCTGTTTTGAATATTAAAGTAATAGATAGATATAAAAAACTTGATCCAAGGATTGTGGTATGTATATTAAAAATAGCTACTGTTATTATTAGAAGTAGTAGTAGTAATAGCAGAGGTATTTCATGATATTTGAGAATTTTTTGGTTTATCACAGTGATGTCTTAAGGAAAATCAGTTAATTGTTTTAAGTGGTGACTCAACTTTGCATATTGCTTGACCATAGGAGAAAAATTACATGTGTCAGTTATCAACTTACAGCCTCTTAGTTCCAAATCTACTCTTTATTGTATAATTCTGTGCAACCAAAGCTGGGTCTTGTAAACACTTCTCCTTTTCCAGCTGACACAAAGTTAAACCGATAGAGTGTACTAGAAAGGTACTGCAAAAGGAAGGGGCTTCTCTTCCTGGCCTGGTACTTGCTTTCTTTCACTTAAGGTTCAGCTTTCTTGCCAACAGATGGAGGTGTGTAGGAGATTCAGGGGCTGTGAAGTCTCCAGTGACTTACTTCAGCATCCTGTTGGGAAGTGTCCCAGTAAGATTTAATGGCAGCCCAGAAGGATGCTTCCTAGTAAGTTTCACCAGTAGCCTGGTGGGACCCTTTAATGCTACTGTCCCCAGAAGCCCAAAAGTATCTCAAACACTCTAATGTGGGATTTCTTGCTGCCAGTCCTGGGCTATAGCACTCAGCAAAGACTTTCACCATCTAAAGAGCCACAGAGGCTCACCCTTTACAATAAGGCTTGAATCTCAGTTGTGGGGATAAAATCGACTTCCTTCAACTTGGTTCCTCCCTTAGATGCTCTGCCTCAACATTAGAGGTGATAGCTGCTCTCTATCTGATATTTCTGTGTTCTTGGGGCTCTGAACCTCTTAGCGGGGCATCTCCTGTTACTAGTTAATAAATTTTCCAGTAAATTTTCCCTTCTTATTAATGGCATGGTTTTTGTCACTTTACTGAATCCTAACTGACATAGATTATTTATTATGTACAGGAATGTTTTGTTATAGACAGACAGACAGATAGATCTGATCCACTCAGCACCTCTGCTCAATTATTCTAATAATATTACTTTACTGCCTTGAAGAATTGCCTTCCCCCAATTTGTGGTCCTGGAGCAACTACCTATCACAGTACTCCAGCCCTATCTTCTCCTCTCAAGTCTCAGTCTCCCCTTCGTCTGGTTAGCATGTGGTACAGACTAGACCAATCATAGTACTTCATTTATCTGACCATATTTATTAATTCTGGGACGTTGATCTGACCCAAACCAGAGCACTTACAGTCCTACTTTAGGGTATTTTATTTGCATAAGGGGAGCGAGAAGTTTTCTTTTTCCTCTCTAATTATCAAATTTAATGATGTGAAACTCTTTCCTCTCACTTCTCTGTAAGTAAAATATGATGAAAACAGAGAAGCCAAGAAAAAAACAAAAGCAAGATGGATTGTGATAGGGGTGGAGAGGGAAAAGGAGAAGAGAAAGAGAGACTAACTCTAAGCCAATAGTATCATTTAAGTTCATGAAATTCCTCTATCAGCTCTGACCTTGAAACTTACACTTGTATGAACCAACTTTTTAATTTAACTTTATTTTGTATATTATTTGATTTGTTGTAAGTAAAAGTCTGACCAATTTCATTGTTATGTAATGAATTGAAATTATATTCTATCTCAGTACTGGGGTTATTTCAGTACTATTGAACCTATATTTTATAGCCAATCATCCAATGATATTAAAAAAAAAATTAAATTCTTGGGTTTCACTACCAAGAACTATATCCCAATGGCCTCTTCATGCCCAAGCATTATATATTTCTGAGTGATCTTTTGATTTGTTTACGCAATACATGGACCTTCTGGAGGGCATCTGTGAAAAATAGATATCCAGTTCTTGCTAGAACCTTTCCAGAGAAAAGAAACTCTAGAGACCAACTCAGTCATCAAGGTTTAGTTTTGAATAAAATATATTTTTTAATTAATATAGTTGCTTTTCTCCAACCATTATATTACTTTCATACATTGATTCTATTTCTATCCTTTGGGCTATATAGAAAAAGTCTAGTTCTGCTTTTACATGGACTATCCTTCAAAAATAATAGCTTGATTATGAAGCAAAAATGTCAAGAAAATATCATAATAGCTTTCCAACTAAAAGTTTGATAGATAAATAAGTTAATGAATAAAAATGAAGTTTACTCAAAAGTCATCTACTTTATGGCTACCCAGACTTACAAACTTTTCTTTCCAAACCATTTTTAATTCTAAAAATTATATTAGACATTATTTTTTATCAAGATATAATTAATATATAATAAAATGCATCGTTTTGACAAAAATATACATCTTTGTGTTAAATCAAATAAAGATAGAGGACATTCCCATCACCTCAGTTACTTTTGTGCCTTTTATAATCAATGTTGGTCACACTCAGAAAAAAATATTCTAATTATTATCAATATAGAGATTAGTTTTCCTATTTGTGGATATCATATAATGGAATCATACTATTTAGAATCTGACTTCTTCCATTCAGCAGAGTGTTTTTGAGATCCATCCATGTTATATTTATCTGTAATTTATTGCTGAATATTATTCTGTTGTATGAATATATCATACTTTTCTTATCCATTGTCCTGTTTGTGGACATTTATTATATTGTAATTTTCACTATTAGGAATAAATCTGCCTTAAATATTCCTGTATGAAAGTTTTTGTGAATATTTATTTTCATTTATCTTGGGCAAATTCCTAGGAGTAAAACAATCTCTGGGTCATAGGAGAAATATAAATTTAACTACAACAAACCTGCAGTTTTCCAAAAAAGTTTTCCCTCTGTTACTCACACACCAATATTATATGAAAATTCCAGTTGCTCCATAACCAGAGAAATGTTTAGCTTTATTAGCCTTTTTTAATTTTACTCATTTGGTATACAGTGGTCCCCTTTTATCCATGGATTCACTATCTATAGTTTCAGTTACCTATGGTCGACTGTGGCCTGAAAATATTAAATGGAAAATTCTAGAAATAAACAAATCATAAGTTTTAAATTGCACGACATTCTAAGTAGCATGATGAAATCTCACACCATCCTGCTCAGTCCCATCAGGAACTTAGCATATCCATGCTGTACATACTATCTACCCATTAGTCACTTAGCCATTTTGGTTATCAGATCATTATGAGAGAGAGGGGGAAGGGGAGAGAGGAAGGGAGTGAGGGAGGGAGGGAGGGAGGGAGAGAGAGAGAGAGAGACATGCCAGAGAAAACACTTCAGTGACTGATTTATCCTAAGTTCACAAAGATGAGGCAATTTTCTTTTGAATGACTCGATCTTACAATAGAAATTACCTTGAGATAAATCAAAAAACTAAGGGGATTTTCTTTTCTTTTAATAAAATTTAAAAATTGAAGAGTTAGCTATAATTAAAATTCCTTTTGTAAGCCTGGTGTCTTTCATATAAATAATTGCAGTACAGAATATAAGAAAAAAAATCAATGTATAGTCAGAAGGCTTTAATATAGTCTCAGTCTACTTTTTAGCTATGCATCCATGGGACAATATCTTTCAACTCCCTCTACTCTTTTCTTTTTAATATCAGAATTATTTATTGAACACTTGAAATGTGCCAAGCATACTGACAGACTGTTTATAAGCATAATCTCATTTAATTTTTACAGCAGCTAAGGGATATAGGGACTGTGTTATTTCTATTTTACAGAAGAGAAAAGAGTATCAGTGCTTTCATGGATAAGATGAAATGGTAGTCACACTTCTGTCAGGAAGCTTTTGTGTGTATAAAATCAGATGATGCATGTGGACATGCCCGACATGTCAAAGAACTAAACCTTTGCTATTGTTACAATTATTTACATTCTTGGACTTCTTCAAACTGATTCATATTTTGCCTCCCTAGATTCATTTCTCTTCTCTACGATGTTCTTTAGCAGCAACCTTAATCAGTTTGCTATACTTCAAACTGCTTGCCTCACTGCTCCATCCACACTTGTGAATACACTTTTTCCTTGGCCTGAAATCTAGGAAACCTCAATCTCATGTGAACTCAGACGACTTCCTGTTTTAAAAGGCAGCTAAAATGCAGCCATTTATGCAAACTCTTTTGTGAATATCTCTACTCAGCTCCATTCCTGTACTTCCTGGCCCAAGTGTATTTAGGGTGCATTTCTTCTTACTGACTCTATATTTGGGTGTTTCCGTTTGAAATGAATGTTCTCTTTCTTCCGAGTTATATTTTATAGATTATTTTAGATCATGAGTTGGGTCTTCTATTAGGATTTAGAGTCATTACTCTATCTTGTCAAGGTCTACACTAAGAACTGGCTCTATACCAATATAAAAGTGAAAGGAAGAATCCTCTAATAGATGGTAGACTCCATTTTAGCAAAGGATCAGGTGAAGTGCAGAGGGAGATTTTAATTTTGTTCTTGTTCTTAATATTGCACATTTCTTTTTGTAATTTTCTGTCATGCAGGCTCTACTGTTGGGCTATAAAGTTAGATTATGTTCACATATGGCGAGTTTATGTAAGAAAAGAAACTGAGCCAGGTTTGTTTTTCTTTTTTTTTTACTTCTAAAAACACGAGTGGCATTTTCCTTATTAGAAAACATCAACGTTTCATAAGTAGAACTTATTTGGGTGACATTATTAAAAGTGTTCTCTTCCTTTAGTGAAAACAAAGCAAGATTATACTTTACGCCTGTATTTCTTTAATAGTCATCAGAACAGAAGGGGAATTTTTTTAACAGAGTTCAAATACCATATTTGATGTCTTTGGACATTAGCTCTACATATCAGTAATTTTCTGATAACATAAGTTTATGTCCATATACATGTTTATGGACATTTCCCCTTCCATTTCTAAAACACGTGTTGCCATAGTCGCTAAGCATTGAATCATGATTATTTTTTAAAATAGCTTAATGCTATACTCTGTTCATTTAAAAAGCATTCTTTTAAGATTGAAGAGAAAAAAATTGTATTCTAAATTAATTATAAACTCTTTGAAGGCAGAGATTATTTCTTAAAATTCTTCGTGGCAGTTTTATTTTTTAGGCTTTATTATTGGTAACTTTTTTAGATTTTTGCAAGGTGTCCATCTAATACCAGTTAACAAAGAAAGAAAACATATATGCACCATTTATTCTAATTTATGAAAAATATGAGAGTACTCTGATAGTATTTATTTACCGTTAAATAATTTCACATTTTTCTGAGTATGAGTGATTTGTGCAGTCTTTGTTTGCTCTTGCATTTTGTACTGCTTAAGCAATCAGGCATGACAGGTTGCCCCTGCTGCTTGGATAAATTTTGTTTTACTCATACTTTCAATCAAAATAGATATGCAATTATTGTACAACTGTCTAGAAATCATCAAAATAGTCAGTTATTTATAAAAACAAGAAAGAACCTACATACACACATTTCCAAATTAAACTGCTGAGAAATTACTATTCTCACATAACATTTGTATTTCTAAGTAATTATGAGCCTGTTCATTGTAAGATAGATTTTTCTTAGACTTTCCAAAGATGAGTATGCTTATTAATATCATGCTCACATTTCCCAAATATTAAAAAAGTTGTTTATATATTATTTAACTATTCAGAATAAACCTATCTCTAAGTTAGCTATATTCATTTTTTAAAATATTTAACTCAATGAATACAGAAAACAAAACCAGTGGATTCAAACCTCACAATCTTTAGAAAGCAAGAATTTTTTTGCTGTGTATTTCTTTCTAAAATATCTGAATGTGAGGAATTCAGTTGAACATTGTACTGCATAAACACAAATTTAGGTTGAGTCTATCTAGAACATGCTAGACTATGAAATAAATATCGATATGATATGAAATATCATATTGCTTATAGCTAACGATATGATAAAAAGGTGGGCTCCTTACGTGGGTTTATAACTAATACATTAATGCTTTAATCCCATACAGCTAGGTTAACTTAATTGCTCCATTTTCATAAATATTATAATAAAATTGAAAGAATTATTTCTATACACTTTAATGGAGAGTTAATATGTTTAGTTTAAACTCTTCAGCATTAATTCCTGTTGGGATTACTTTTCAATATCTGTACCAGCTATATGCAATGAAATATTACAATATAATTTAAATATATAAAAAGTAAACATACTGAGAGTAACAGTTATCTCTTTTATTCTGTTTACTCCAGATTGATCCAAAAATCTATATTGAGAACTGTTATGTAACAGCAGGTAAATGTGTGTATCATGTGTATGAAAATAATCTGCTTCAAATTATTTGAGGTCATTCCTCGACAACATCACCTTCACTAAAGTTAAGCCTTCCACCCTTCTTTTTTCCATTTCATTATACTGTTTTTTTGTGTTTTTTGGGGTTTTTTTTTTGTGTGTGTGGCTCTTATCACCTTGTGAAATTATTTATACAGATTTTTTACAAGTTTATCTGATACCCAAACCAGAATATTTATAGAATAGCACCAATAACAACTCTAATTAGGGACATTTAATAGTAACCAATATTTATTGAGCAGTTATTGTAAGCCAGAAAGTATTCTAAGAACTTTACAGGTATTCACACATTGAATCATCATAATAACCTTATGAACTTGGTACTATATGATTATTCCCAATTGAGACATAAAGAAATTGACTGACAAAAAGATTTCCTGGCCCACCCACAGTTCAATTCGCACAATACTCTCTCCAAAGCTGCCTCTTCAATATTCTCTCTCTTTCTTTTTCACTGTCTTCTGCTTTAATCATGTTATACTGCTAATTTCTACAAGAACTACCACCCTCATAAAACTGAAATAAATATTTCAAAAAAGGTGTTAAAAATGCATTTTGGGAGCATAATATTTTGGCACACACATACACTCACACCACACACACACACTTTTATATTTATTTCTAATGAAAAAAATAATAGTTATGGACTATAGCCTAAAGTCCATTTTGTACTTTTTAAGTATTTCTTAGAGTAAATTAGAATACTAAATGCCTTGTCCTCAAAATCTTGGTAATTCTTTCCTATCTCTCTAAAATCCCCATGTAATTACTTTTACTGAACTGTATATACACAGAGGTATTTAAAAAGAATTCTAAAAAAAACGTTTTCACATTGCCTTTTCTACCTCCCCTTTGTTCTAATCTGATTTCTGTCTCTCCCAAAGCATTGAGATGCTCGAGCCAGGGTCACTGTTCACATAGAAAATGGTTACTTTTCTGTTCATTTCCTCTTTTGCCTTCTTGGACACCCCCATGCTAGTTTTCCATCTAGTTCACAAGCACCTCCTTCTCAGTCTTTTTCAAGTCTGCATTTCTAAGTTATAAATTTAAAATTATTCAGATAAAGATAAAAATATATTTATTCAGATAAAGCTGAGGTGAATCAGTAAACCAAATATTCAACATAAAGTCTTATTCTGTGACCAGAGATAGGTTACATAATTTGGCTACCAGCTTCAGAGGTCAACTCAAAGAATGACCACTAATTTGCATTTTTTAAATAAATTATTTGTTTCTGGTTCAATTATCAAACACTTTACTTCTTGCTGCTCGCTTTCTTCTTTTTTATCCAGACTATTTCAAAGAATGATTTCTAAAAGTACACTTGCCTTTTACATTAAAAAACTGTAAACTTTTCCTCAAATGCAAAGCAGCCATCTTTGAAGGCTTACAAAATAGTAAGTACTACACAGGTATGAAAATATGAACCTCATTTTCTCACTCCAGACAGCAAGAGATTGTGTGTGTGGACATAAGTGTACATGTTGAGACAATATGATCTAAATAAATGAGCTGAACATATGTCCAGACTACCCCAATTTATATTAATCTGAAAAATAATAAAGGTGGGGTGAGGGTAGATGAAAAATATGTTCTGTCAAATATTATTATCGTCATCCTTATCACCCTCTAGATCAGGGATTTTTACTTAAGTTAAATAAGAGAAGGAATCAAAATCATTTTCTCAAAATGTCTCTCTTTAGGCTCATGAATTATTTTTTGAGTCAAATCTAAGGGAGAAAAGCTCAGGGAGACAAATCCTTTGGAAAAGCTTTCAAGGTGATTCTGATATATTACTTTCTCCTCTAGTTTTGTCTTTTCACTCAACTGCTGATCTACTTAATTACTATTATTTTTCCTTGACTTTGTTTTATAAAAGAGCATATTAATCTCTCAAGACCAAATCTGACAGATACAATAAAAATTTTGCAATTATCTATTAGCTTATACTGTTCAAAGCAAGACTTGTTCTACTTATCTAAATTATTTCATTTTAGATAATTGTATTTATAAATAACCATATAATTATATAATAAATATAACTATATATATTAGGTACATAGTTATCTAAGCCTACAGAAATATTGGTGCACTTATTTTCAAGAACTGCTAATGTTTCCTGAAACTCAAATATCTCCTGAACACATCTGTTTCTTTTACAGATAAAAGCATTCATTTCCCATAAACCACCTAAGCCCCATCAAGCAAGTGCATCAAACATATCACATCTGGGTAGACTTTTCCCTCAAAACGTCTCTACATTTGGGCCTACAGATTGTGTCGAAAATTTTCCTATAGTGAATTTAAAATTTTCAGACCTGTGGTATTTCAGCTTAGTGCTACAGTTGAACAAGTACTATGTGAATGGCACCATGAATAACCATCATCAATAGTCATTATATTTACACAATTATGTCATTTAAACCAATATTCAAATGTGAAGAAAAAGTCGACAAAATTCAGGTAGAGTTAAATTTAACAGTGGGATTTTTTTTTTATTTTCACATTAGTGGGAGGCATAATATATTCAAAGCTAACTGGATCTGGCATTGATTATTTTGGATTGATGGTCCATTTTGACCAAACTGGCCAAGCTGGTTGTAAGACGTTCAACTTCAAGTTCCAATTGGCTTTAGTTATATACGTGTGCATCCAATGTTCATTCATCTGGCTTTAGTAACAGTCCCACTTTAATTTGTGAAGGATTTGTTCACTTTATCAACTCATATTTATTCATTTTATTTGACTTCCAAATTGGCAGGATACTTCTAGCACCATCACATGGGATTTGAACTTACAAGGCTGATCAAATTTTAGATGCAGGTTATGAAAATCCATAACTCTCTATTCATCCTTCAAAAATTCATCGTGTATACAATCCTTTGCTTATGTTATATTCCCAATAGGTACAACAGCAAAGGGTCAGCTATTTCATAGGTATTATGAAGAAGACATGGTTACTCCCCTCAAAGGATTTACAGTCTAGTGACTCTACCCTTTATTTGCAATTTGAGTGACATCACTTTGTCTATAAATTATAAATCAAAATGAATTTACAGTTTTCCTATAAAAAGCCATTAATCTCTAAATTTATAAATAAATGAAGCCCAAAGAATATGGTATATTAGACTATTTAGTAAATTTTTAAAAATCTCTTTTTATGAAAGGGAAATAGTGTTACAATGCCAAAGTATAACTATTTCTATATGCTAGAGTATGCATATGCTCAAGAAAGAGTATGCATACTTCATATACAGATTCAAAAACCATCGTCCTGTTCATAATTCCACTACTGACTTATCTAAATGCTACATGAAAGTAATTATCTCTGCTAGTACATCATACAATTAAAATAGTATCTATTGATTAGAAATATTTTGACACAGTAAATATGTTTTGAATTCGTTAGGAGAAAAAAAACTGCCATAATAGCTTCAGACTAGATATGAATATCATCTTTCAACCTCTAGCCAGGAATCCTTAATCTGAGCACCAAAATTTAACAGCTGTCATGTGAGCAGATAGTTCTATAAAGCAAACTAATCTTTCAGGAAATCCAAGATGGGTTTGTTTATATTTCCACCGAGCATTTCTCTTTCTAGAGAGGAGTCATAGCTATGAGTAGATTTGCTGAGAAGATCTGCATGCAGTCAGCATCACGTATCTCCAAAGACTATAGCTTGCTTGGGGCAGAGGTGAATTATCTGGTTTATGGGGGCTCAGATAGAGGTCACTGTTTGGATTGCAATTCTGACTTGCTTGTAGTTTATTTTGTGTAAATGTGGAAGTAGCAGCTTTTGAATCCCTGTAGTGAACCAAACCCTATTCTCTGTTTGAAGCTGGATTTACCCTGAGTTCCCGTGATGAGATCTTATAAACAGAATTCTCTTCTTGGCAGATATAAATATGGAAAGATCTATCTTGTGATCTTCTCTGTGAATCATTATAGCCTCCAAAATGTGACTATTAACATGTCAAAGCATATTTGGGGGAGATGGTGGACACACTCATTTCAAAAATGTGCAAATTGAGACTTGAACCATTTATTTCTCATAAAAAAAATGTACTCAGTAACAGACAGTGTTTTTGAACAATTCATAATTTCA
Organism: Pteropus alecto; assembly: GCF_000325575.1. Classification (NCBI taxonomy): domain Eukaryota; kingdom Metazoa; phylum Chordata; class Mammalia; order Chiroptera; family Pteropodidae; genus Pteropus; species Pteropus alecto. Next base: position 12,126,935 of record NW_006431919.1, on the reverse strand, counting down.
GTGGTTGAAAAGAGAATTTATGTTTCTATATTTATAGAACGAGTAGGAAATTATTTTAGTGATAATGTTATTAAAGCAACAGTATTGGGAGTAAGGAAACACTGTTGGATCATTTTCTTGAGAATAAAATTTTGTGCCAACTTTATTGTTTATGGGAGGTGAGGGGGAAAATATCTGAGTAACTGCTTAATGTCTCTGCCAATTTCAAAATGTCCAGCATAGCAAAGAACTAGCCAAGTTTCAAAGACCTTTGGAAAGGTCATTTTCTTGAGGCAAGATGAGCACATATTATACAGCTGGATGTTTTTATGTCTCTAAAGAGAACATTTCAGAACAGTATTCTCCAGGCCTCAAAGCTGGCAATTCATGAAGGTAGAATAAATTGTCAGGAAAA
>NW_006431919.1:12111546-12126524 GCF_000325575.1 Pteropus alecto | reverse complement strand
TGCTTAATGGAACAAGGCTGGATATCTCAGATACTCAGAGGAATTTTTCTTTTTTTTTTTTTTTGGTTTTTGTCACCTCCAAGTAATTCCAAATATATAAAAGAGATCATCCCCTGGCCTTGAGAGGGAGGAAGGGAAACATAATTATTTTACTTAACTTAAAAAGGGACATTGAGTCATTGATTATTTATTCTCTCTTTAGAATCACCATTTTACCCTGCTAGTATTATGTGAGTAGTTTGTAATAATGGAAAATCCATTTGGCTTTATTATGGGAGAAGGTATTCAAAAGCAATAAAACTTATTGTCAAACTGGGGTCGGCTTTGCTAAAAATGATTGCAAAATGGTCTTTATTTTGTTAAGGAGATTATCCTTCTGTATAACTATTATAGAGAGGATAATTATGGATGTAATACGCTAATTTTCATTGGAATTAAGTGAGCAAGTGTGAACTATTGGTAGACTTTAAGTAATGAAAACTGGGCTAGATCATATAAATCTAAACACCAGGACATCTTAGTGGTGTTTCGACCATGTGCAAAAATAAAATTAAAAAAAAAAATGTTAAGATAATTTTATCTGCATAACAAAGATCTTTCAGATGTAGGTAAAAGATTAGAACTTCCTTTCCTCCTCTAGCCCCTTAAAACATGGGATATCTCTTTCCCAGATTATTTCTCACTTGCAAGAGCAACAAGACATTACCATGAATATTTCAAAGACATGAGCTCCTGAGTCCAGCTTTCTTAAGGGGCATTGTGGATAGTACATAGACTCGCTCATTTATTTATTCATTTGTTTATCAAATGATTATACACCATCTACCATGTTCCAGGGATTGTTCTAAATGTTAAAACTATAATAGTGACTAGGACAGATAATTTCTCTGCTCTGATGACATTTATCTTACTGAGGAAAAAAAGGACAGAGTCAAACTCATAATTTCAGGCAGTACAAATAAGAGACAATAAAGTGAGACAGAGGACGGGGGATTGATGAGAGTGGTAGGAGTGCCGGCTACTTCAGATTCAGTGTTATGTGGGACCAGCTTGCGCTGGCTCAAGTAGTTTATTGTGAAATATTAGGAAATTTTGTAAGCAGGTTTTTAAACTTTGGTAACTTGAAATCAGCCGTGGGAGTGGGGGTGTGAGATATGTATGCCATGGAAATTGGCAAAAGCTATAAATCAGAGTTCTGTCTCCTTTCCTGAGAGCCAATCTACCAGCATACTTTTGGAAACGTTGGGGGGGGGGGGAAAGTCACTTGCTAGAAACAATTTTCGAACAGAGACTTGAATATACTGAATAAATAAATTATGCAAACATGATGGAGATGGACATTCCAGGCAGGAGTACAGAGGCCCTGAGATAGGAATGAACTAAAAAGGTAGATGTCTTACAAAAGGTAAAATAAGAAGCATCCAAAGGCCATGATAAGGAATCGAAATTTCATTTTAATTATAACAGAGAACTATAGAGTAAGGTTTGAATAGGAAAGAACCATAATTTAGTTTACTTATTTTAAGCATCATTCTAGCCACTCTATGGAAAACAGATGTTAAGAGCTAAGATTAAAAGTAGAAAGATGAGTTTGGATATTGTTACAATATTTTCTACAAGAGATGATGATGAATTGAATGAGCATTATAGCTGTGGATACTGTGAGAAGTAGTAAGAACTAGCATATATGTTGAAAATAGAATCTGTAGAGCATATTAATAGTATGAAGATAAGAGAAATCAAGGATAATCTATATTTTTGCCCTGAGCAAATGGGCAGATGATACTACTTCCTAAAGAGAAAAGATTGGAAGACAGACAGATTTGACAAATTGGGGGCTAAGTATTAACATTATATTTTGTATATAGAATGTTATATTAGATTTAAAATTATATACAACCTGTACTACCCTCTAATAGAAGTGTCCTTCTGTTGTTTATAACTTTAGTGATTTGATTCATGGATTAGATTTATAAGAAAGCATTCTGTCAATATAGAATCTAGTTCTGTTTGTGATAAACTTTTACCCTGAAGCAATATTGAAGAATTGACTAGTAAGTTATTGAGGTCTATAGTTTTGGAAGTAATTTTCTATCATAATTACTGTATAATAATTCAGTATTCTTTCCTTTTAATTTCCCAGTTATAGAACTTTACAAATTATGCTGGATATTTTATATCAAGTGTTCATTCGGAACCTCTATTGAATTATAGGAAAAGATCACAAAATCAATTTTTCAAATACTTAAGATACTTAAAGAAGTTCTATTAAAAATTTATCTGATGTAGATATATTTGTTTAAAATTATTGAATATTTAAAAGTTAATTTAAAAAGTTTAACCTATGTTCACAATCGAAGACAAACTGCATGAAAAGTAGCGCAAAGACAGAACTTCTTTAAGAGCAGATTGCAGATAAATCCATAAATCTCAAAATGTCCAAAGCATGAAAATGAAGTTAATAATTAATGCTTATAACATGCAATTGTTACAAAGTTTAATTCACATTTGTTATTATGCCCTTTATTATCAATCATTAATCCTTTAAAAACGTGGTACATGCTATGTAATAAATATTAAAATATATTTGAACTTATTAAGTTTCAAAATTACTTAGTTAAATTTTTCTGATATCTGCATTCTATGTGTACAATATATATTTGATTTTCCTGGATTGCTAACTTACGTCATCAAGAAACCTATATTTTATATTTGTTATTTGCTTCTTATTGAAAAGCTGAAATGTTCTTACTAGCCTTAAAAAAAAAAAGAAGAAATGAAAATAGCAGGATGTCATCTTTTGCTGAGTAGCATGTTTGAAAAAGTGAATATAGAGAGAAACAGGCTAGCTTTTATAAACATGAATCTCCTTGGGAACAGAAGGGTCTGCTGCCTTGCATGTGCAGCTTATGTCTGTCACAAGTTATCTATGAGTAATACTGATAAATAAATTAGCAATTCAAACAAGAATCACATGCCCCCTTAAAGAAGCACTCTATTTGAAGAAGGAAGGTTAAGTATGTGATAAAAACTCAGTATACTATGATGCAAAGGGAAAAATTCAAATCTCTTCCTAAGATTAAAAACAAACAAAAACAAAATAAAACAAAACAAACAAAAAATAAAGAACCAAACTCAAATCTTTACAAGTGGTTTGAAAAAGATTCCAGAAAATGAAAGGTATCTTTTATATTTATCTGCTTTGATTGTTATTGGCAGAAAATGAACACATGCGTGTCTTTTATTGATTTAATATACGTATCTAACATCTAATATGCCTTATATTTCACACCCTGTATGTGAATAAAATATGAGAACCTTAGTTTGAACTTCTAGGAAAATAAGAACATTAAAAGGGACTGTGAGTGGCCACCAGACCCATTACACAGTGATGTGAAGTCACACCTACCATTATGAGATGTGTTCAGTGAATTAAATTCTCCTATGGAACGGAAGCTCCCTTTAATAAACTTAATCCTCAGGATTGCTAAATCTGAGGATAGAAATTCATCTGTACTCATAATAACATGGCCTCAGGGCAAAAGGTAATACCATGCTTGACTTTGGTTCCAAGGCAATGCCTAAAACAAAACGTTTTACTCATCAGTCACTCATTCCTTATCTATAAAGTGGGGATAAGATTACATGCCTCATAGAATTTTCACAAAGATTAAAAGAAAAATTACATTTGGTGTCCTAGTGCTCATTTGTTAATTCCTAAAATAGGGTAAAATGATGATGTTTACTCTTTGAGTATGAAGGGACAGGTTTGTATCATGGAGATGAAGATTATTTCCATTTAGGTTGAAGGAAAACACGATCTACAAGTTAAGTGTATTTTTTAATTTAATAGTTACCAACATATCTCTGCTGCTATTGTACCAGTTTCTGCTTTACAAATAACTCATAAAACCCTCATAACAAATCTAAAAATGAAGAAGTATTTTTTTCACACGTTATAGATCAGGAAACTGAGGCAGGGGGAGTAACCTGTAAGAAGCAGAGCCAGCGTGCAAACATGAGCCAGTTGTCTCCCAGCATATACTGAAACCACATACGCTATGCTACTCTCTTTTTAGATACTACACATTTTCAATTTTTTTCTAGACAGACTTTGTCACTGGAGTATCACATGTCTGGCATTTATTTATTTACTTATATAAAAGCACTGAACTAATCAAAATTATTTGGATAAGTACACATTCAAAGCAAATAATTAAAATAATAGCTATACTACTCTTTCTTTTGAGAGGAAAATAGGGGATATCAGTTGTCTCATTTATAGATGGGTATATTTTTTCCCCCTAAACAGCTACATTTGCATTTTAAAGACTCACCTTAACAACAGTATATTTTAAAATAATCATAATGAGCTAACATTTATTGGTTGTATACTATGTTCTAGGTGCTATTTTAGTCAATTTTTAAAAATAATTGGTTTTATTTTAAATACATAAATGGTACCAACTATTTTCAGTGGTCAGTTTTATACTTTCTGAATGAATTTGGGTTCAGATCTGGATCCTTCCTTCTTACTCAGGTTTATATTGGGCTTTGTTTCTTTGAACTCTGTAGATTTAATGATAAAAAAAAAACAAAAACAAAAATAATATGTATGGCTCATTAAAAATCAGAAGTTGAAGAATTTTTATAATATAGAAGTAAAATACCTGCCTTTTTTTTTTTTTTGAGTGCTTCCTTGATGCTACGTCCATAATCATTCTCTGTGCTTGGCGTTATTATTCCTACTTTACCTTTAAGGAATCAATACAAAAATGCTCAGAAAAGTCTAGTAGCTTATTCACGTGGACACAGTGCCAGAGCAAAGATATGGTCATGCCCGTGTCTGCAAAACATGGCAGCTTGCAAGACCTAGCTTACTGTCTGCAAAAGACCTGAACCACACTGACCTTTGACACTGTATCTAAGAAGACTGTGCTTCCTAAGAGGTAAACAAAGCCTCTGCCCTTTCAGTCTTTGCTCCCTCATGAGTGGACAGTCGCGATGAGCTTGTATGCACCTCTAAAACATGTAGGCTAGGAAAGTGCAGTCGTCTCATTAATTCTATAATTTGTGATGGGCGAGTAAAGAAATAAAAGTCATATTTTAAACTATCAATAAATTGACTTAATAGAAGATACATTCCTAAATCGAGAGCCTAATTTTCTGCAAAAGCCATTTTCTCCATTTTATTTTACATTATTTAGAGGTAACATTTAAATTATTTTTATGGTTTTCAGATGATATATATCAGATAATTATTGCTTAAAAGTAGTTTTATAAAGGTACCCATATGATAGCATAAATTCGCATGCTCTCAATTGCACCATTTTGAACTAAAATTATTTTCCTCTCATTAATATTAAGTTAGAAAAAATAAAATTTTCCATTTGTCATATATTATATTCAATATGGTTTGTGAAAAATCATTTTTTCACAGTCTGCCAAAGTATTCCACCCCTGCACTAAGATTATAACCTTAGTCATGATCGACCTATAGAAAAGAAATGAAATAGACAAGCTGTAGTAGAAGTGAGAAGATTAAAAGAAACATCCTCTATTGTATTTCTCAGAGAATATTAGATTAAAATTCAAATTCTTTCAAGTGACAGATTGTTACAAGAATAAGAAATGGCATAAACAATCCATTTTAGGACAAAGATTTAACAAAAATAGGGAGGTTAATTATAATTGAATATTCCCTATGGATATCTCAGAAGATATGCCTCAGTCTATTTCTTATTGACAGGTGGTAGTGTAAATTAAATGTGGTATTATGCATTCAAATTGGATTTCAACTACTCATCATCCATAGTGTGACATTAGAATTAGCCCTGATGATGACAGTCTAAAGATCATAATAAGAATAGGTGCCCTTTTCCATTCAAATTGTAGTTTCACTGGTGGGGAGGGTAGGAGTTGGAGACTGGATTCATAATTTTGTTATAATCTTTGCTGCCTGAGAAATTCATTCCATGAATTGACTATCCTGAATATTAATATTGTACTGACTAGTCTTTGAATTAATGACAGACAAAAGGGCACTTGTCTTCCATAAGTAATTGTGCTAAATCCAAAAACAGCAGCTTTCAAGATCTTGTCAATTTTACCATCAATCACTGTTTAGATAAACACGAGATGTTAGTGTGTTTTCTTGGAGCTCATGCACACACACACACACAAATATACAAAGCAGTAGTGAAGAACTGTTAAATAAGACAGTCTTAAACCAAAAAAAAAAAAAGGGAAAGGAAGAGACAGAAAGAGAGGGAGGGAAGGAGGAAGGGCGATATGGGGAGAGGGAGAGAAAAGAATGGACAAAGAAAGAAACTGTATCTCTGATGATGGTCATGAGTGATTTCAATTGTGTGTTCTCATTTAGATGTGCTGCAGAAATCTGCTGTGAAATTCTATGAAGTTATCCATGTGCTTGAGCATACAAATGCTCAAATCACATCTGCTAATTCTGATACACGGCTACCCTCATAATCCTATGTAGCACAGTGGTCCCTCAGTATCCTTAAGGAATTGGCTCTAAGACCCCAATTCATACCAAAATTCAGGGATGTTCCAGGTCTCATACAAAATGACATAGAAAAAAATGAATAAGGTCGGCCCTTTGTATTGATGAATTCCCAAGGGTGGATAGGCTTCAATCCATGGTTAGTTGAATCAGTGGATGTGAACCCCATGGATATGGAGGGCATATGGTATTTCTTAAAACAAGAGTTATGGATTACCTGCTTAGAAAAAGCACTGTGAACAGGAAAAGAGGGTGGGTGCTTGTTAAAAATGAGGAGTCCTACCCTGCTCCTACTAGTTCAGAATCTCAGGGAGTGAGACTGGAGAGCCTTCATTTTTTAATGTCATCTGCAGGTGAGTCTGAGATACTATGAAGTGTGAGACTCTGAAATAGGGTTGGAGAATTAGCACTTGGCAACTCAGTCATTATTATGGCAATTTCAAGACCTAGGAAAGAAAGGTTATGGTAGAAATGTCATGTGATGAGATATTTTGGTTCTTTTCATCATGAATTAATATATTATTTCAGCCATTAAGGAGTACTCTTACTATGAAAGGACATAGCATTTTTGTGCCGCAGCCTGATCGAATATTTCAAATGTTTCTGGTTAGTCATTAAAATTAACATCCAAGATTAATTTTGTTTGAAATTATTGCTAGTTACCATGTGTGAAGATTGAAGAAAAACAGTTGGTACATAACACAAGATATCTGAATAAAAATATAACACATAACAAAGAGCTTCAATACAACAAATGTCCATTTTCTTTTCATTGTCTTCAAACAATCGCCTAAAATTTAAACTGTGAGAAAGTGACTATAATAGCATCTAATAGAATTTCTATCTTAACAGAGTATTCTTTTTTAAATAACTGGATGTAATTATTCATGACATTTGGGATTATTGAACACAAATAGAAGAGAATGAAATGTTAAGGCTTCCTAGGGTTAAAAAAATATTGTGTATCTTTATTATAACTCCTAATTTAATTAAGTATTCTTAATGCCATCTGGTCAGATTATTTTAAAAGTTAACAAAAGAGATCAATTTGACACTTAATGAATAATAAATTTAAAAAAATGTAGTACTGAAACGCTGATAAGCAATCATAATAACTAGAATAATGTAAAAAAAAAAGAATAAAAGAAACCAAAAAAACCAACTTCGTCAATGCTAGTGCACACTGAGTACAATTTAAGGATAAGGAAGGTAGACTCTTATTATGCTTCAATCATGACTTTAGACATTATAATAATCATACACATTTTTTAAAGAAAAGTGAGATGTGTTCCTGCTCCAAATGATTTACAGGTATAAAGTAAGAAAATACAGTTAATAACAACCCACACCTGGAACCAAATACTCAGGGTCTCACTCTTTTTTCTAGCTGTGAGGCCTTGGTGAGTTCTGTAATTTCCTTAGACCTTGGAATCCTCATTTGAAAGATATGATTATAGACATAAACCATTTAGAAGAATGACATGCATACAGGATATACATGTACATGTCTGTGTATATGTGTGTGTGTGTATACACATATATATACACGAACACACACACACACACACACATATCATGTATAATTTCTTTTAGCAATTAAAAATCTATCTGGTATCATACAAACAACACTTGATTTGCAATAAGAAAAATATCTTCAGATCCTACCTCTGTTATAGGGGCAAATCACCCAATTTCTCTAAAACTTAATTTTTTTGCTTGGGATATAAGGTGGTATCGATTTTACAAGTTTGTTATTAGGATTAAATAAAATTACCTTTGCTAAAGTCACCATCAATTCTCTGACAAATATTAAGTGTCTGATTAGTTTCTTCTTTAAATCCCAATTCGATATAGAATTCTAGCCATCGCCAGAGAGCAAAGAACTCAGATTCTGAAAACTGTAGGTGATTTTGAACTTGTTCTCATGATGACTAAAATCTGATTTAAGAAATAAGAAGCCTCTTTTCTTAGCTCAGTGGTCTGAATTCTGAGCACAGTCTAGGTGTTTAAGCTACATTTCGGTTACCTCATTCTACTTCTGTTTGTTTCAAAAGCCACCCTAAACTTTAATAACCATAAAAATGTGTGCATTCGGACATATCGAAACCACCTATGCATTTTGGAGCTCTGAGAAGTCAATCTCACCTGAAAATAAGTTATGTTGTTTCTCTACTTTTGTGTTTGAAGATGTGAAGTGTTGGAGGACACTACAGTACCACAATTAGCAATCTCAGTTATTTAAATTTTGCACCATTCTAAACTGTGATTTTTAAAAGCATGTTGGAAAGCTTCAGAAAATATCACTCAATAAAGGCTCAAGTCAAGAATACACTTTTCTTATTTAGTTGGACATTATATTATGAATGTAATCTTTCTCAACATATAGGTAATATAATAATACCAGGCAATTCATTCAGACAATATAGTGTGCTATGATTAAGAACAAGATGTTAGCATTCAAATCCATCATTCAGAGATCTTTATAAAGTAATTCAGTTAAGAACAGAGCAAAATAAAATACAGAAGTAATAATAAATAATACAAAAAAAATAAAAGGAAATCAAGACAGAAAAAAAGTATTTTAATTTTTTACTAGAAAAATAATGTTTTTGTTGAAATGTCTCAAACTCAGCTTGGTGCACTGAATTGATTACGTTTAGATGTACTGTCAGCCTATATGCCTTTTTTTTGACATTCACTTTTTCCCAAGCTTTATAACATACAAATGCATGTATCAATTTGCAGAGAAATAGTAGATGTAAGTTATTTTTGCTGTTTATTCATATGTTAGATTAACTTGTTTATCAACCCATATATTAAAATGTAATCATTTCATTGTCAGGAGCCTAAAGCTAATGTTAATTACAGTTTGAAACTTTGATTATTAATGCATCTTTAGCCACTGAAGTGTAAAATAAGCAATAGTACTTGGAATTCACCAATTAAATTAGCTTCTGAGACAAGAATTCATAAGTAGGCATTTGTTCATGAACAAATGCTGTAGGATTTCATGTTCTAAGCTACATTTGTGTAACATTAGTCCCAAGGAGAGACAACAATTATTCAGCAAAACCAAGATTAAATGGCATATGCAATAGATACAAGAGGTATGCATTTTATATATTTTCCTCTTCACATTGCATATGTGAAGAGAAAAGTATATGAAGGCTTAATCCATAAGCAAATACACAAGTTTTTGTTTCATTTTGTTTTGTTTTAAATGAATATGGGGGAAAGATCCATTTTGTTCATATATTGCCTCAGTCTGTGCAAGCTATTAGAATAGAATACCAGAGACTGGGTGGCTATAAACAACAGAAATTTATCTATCACTGTTCTGGAGCCTAGGAAGGTAAAGATGAAGACAGCAGGTTCAATGCCTGGTGAGGCTCTGCCTCCTAGTTTGAAATGGCCATCTTCTGACTGTGTTCACACATGGTGAAAGGATCAAGCAAGCTCTCTGGGTTTCTTTTATAAGGGCACCGATCCCATTAATAAGGACTTCACCCTCATGACCTAATCATCTCCCAAAGGCCACACCATCTAATACCCTCATATTAGGAATTAGGATTTAACACATGAATTTGGGAGCAGACACAAACATTTGGTCTATAGCTTATAATATACCTAATACTATGAAACAATTTGGTAATTATTGTTTATTATTGTATTTTTTTATGTAACTATATACTTCATGTAAGTCTTGCCCCATGCAAATGACTCCTTATATTATTTTCAGATAAGGTCTTGTTTCTTATTTGTTGGTTGGTTGTGCTTCTCTTGGTGCTACACTCATAACAAATAGTTTAATTCTGTAACATATGAAGGATGCTTTTGACTAATTGCTTATTATTATCTGTTATGGCTAATCACCTTCACAGTGCTCTTGTCATATATGTGCAGTTAACATGACCATTTTACAGGTAAGGAACCAGGGCGACAAAAAAGTAACTGGTCTAAAGTGCCACATTTGTAAGGACCACTCCAAACTCCATGGAATTTTTTTCTAGGATTTCGGTTCTGAGACTTTGAAATATAAAATATGATTAAAAAAAAAAAAGAAAAAAGATGAACTCCTATATGCAACTATTAAGATTTCACATATATTCATAATTTGTCAATATTTTTTAAAGGCTAGAGTACTACAGAAGTTAAAGTCTTCTGTGAACTCCTCTCTACTCCTATCACTCTTTATTTCTCCCAAGTAACCTCTATTAATTATTTGTTGTTTATTATCCTGATATCATAATTTTAAACTTTAACTGGGAATGCATGCAATATTTTTGTTGTCTAAAATGATGTAAATATCATCTTGCTCTATTATAGCAGCATTTTTTTTCATTTTGCATTTTTTCTGTATGTCAGTATATTTGTACATGCATTTAAAATTTTTTTGATTTATAATTTACCACAGTATAAACTATAGTTTAACAGCTTTTACTACAAAGCATCTAGGTATGCACCTATTTATATTTTTCCTGCTTGATTTCTAAAGTGTATTTTATCTGAAGATTCATGTCTCCCAATTCTGAGCAATTCTCTGCTATGACCACTATATTTATGTACATATGCATCTACTGTTTTATTTCTTTCTATCTGTCTGTCTGTCTATCTATCTATCTATCTATCATCTATCTAATATCTATCTATCTTTATTACTTAAAGCTTCTCTGAATTACCTTATAGTTCACAGTTTGGACTTTGTAAATCTTTGCATTTTTCTTTTAGTCTATGATTAAAAAATAAAAATTTCCAAAAGAATAAAATCTATAACTTTGGCAAAAATTATACATGTCTCTTGACTTCTGTTTTGTCTTTGCCTAGAACAGGTATAGGTAGGATAAGAATGCTTTTGCCACATTATTTAATATATTGAATAAGGTATTAGTGTTTCATTTAAAGAAGAAATAAATGATTAAATACTTCCCAAATCAACCAATGTACAGATATAATTGCAGGTATAGTCTCACACACACACACACACACACACACACACACACACACACACACACACATGTTATCTCTGTATAATTAGAACATTGAGGTGTATTAAAATTATACACAAGTTCTTGGGAGATATGCATGTAAGAATATATACATATGTTCATATATATATATAAACATTCACATATATCTATTTAGAGAGGGAGAAAGAAGATGGTAGCTATGCATATCACACACACACACGTATGATAGTGGGAATAAAATTTATTTGATTATCTACAGAATTCTTCTCAACAACAGAGACACCGTTACTCAAAATATACTTTTAATAACTGTATTTGTTATAAAAACATAGACCTATGGATATAGTTTGGATATCTAGAAGAGACAAAAGGTACTGATAAACTGTTTTCTATGAGAATGAGAATTTACGATTCTAAAGAAGTGAAATACATTGTTAAAAATCCTGTGTTAAGTATCACTTGTGGGCAGTAGATAGCAAGTAAGAGACCATAGTTTGTGTGATTCCATTTTTATGAAGTGTCCAGAATGGGATAACATATAGAGACAGAAAGTAGAATAGTGGTTGCAATTTGGCTATTGGGAGCAAATGGAACACGACTATTAATAGGTATACTATGGAGTTTCTTTTGTGGGTGATAAAATTATTCTACAATGTATTATGATTATGGTTACACAACTGTGAATATAATAAAAAATAATTTATTATTTTTACACTTTATATGAGTAAATTGTGTGATAAATAAATTATATCTTAATAAAACTGACCAATAAATAAATAAATAAAAAGAGCCAATCATTTTGTGTTTAAGACATGCTCAGTCTTAAATACTGTAACCTAAAAGGAAAGGGCACGATAGAATTAAAGTCATTAAATTAAATTACAATATGAATTCCACATGAGTTTCAAATTCACTGCATTGAAAGTCACATTAGAAACCTTCTCATCTCACCAGTATATAAAAATGATAATGATAAAACAATAATTGCGAAGGAATCCACGCAAAGCACTTTCTACATTTTACTAAAGACAAGTGCATATCAAAGAATCACATTAAAAGAATGAAAATAGTGTGCAGAAATGTTCTAAATCCTGTATGTCCTTGGAACACTGAGACAGAAGGAGCAGCAAAAGTTCAAGGATCAATAATAAGACAGTTCTAATTCTTTCATTAAAAATAAGATTAAATGACCACTTGTTTCCTTTGTTTTAAATGAAATATTTTTGACAGTGCGACAGTACCGAACGGCTTCACTACTGCATATTTTAAGAGCTCACAATAGCTCATATTTGATATTAATAAAATCTGTCACTGATTTGGGAAGGGGGAAAAAAAAAAGTACTGACTTAGAATAGTGGCCAAGTAAGGATTTAAGTTTCTGCAAAGCAAGAGTGCTGGAACTTAGTCCAAAGCCCTTAGGCTGCCTGGGCAATGGATTCATCTTCTGGAGACAGAAAAACTTCATGTCACTTAATAAATGGGGCACTCACTGACCATGTGATAGTCTATTCTGCCAGAAGCAAAATGTCACAGAATTGCTGCCATTTCTGCATTTCTAAAAAAAAAAAAAAAAGAAAAAAAGAAATTCTACTTAATTTACAGTTAAGTCAGAGGGAATTTTCCTTCCGTCTTCTATAGGTAAAAAATCTGGGATTGTCTCACCATCCCAATAAAGTGTTTTTTTAGAAAATTGACCGTGTTCTCTTTATCCTCAAGTATCATGTATAGTAATACTTGTGAATGCATACCCTCTTTTTCCTTGATAAGACAATACTAATTTTTCCAGATAACTGTCCTCATGTGGTCACTACAGGTCCTGGTGCATCTGAACCTGTCAACTTAACCCATTCCTCTTAAATTAATTGATTTAAGCAAGGATAATAAGCATTTCTGACCTATAACAGATAAAGGGTATTGGCTGAGAGATTTCTGAAAAATATATTCCCATTTTAAAGTTGAAATTTTCCATACAAAAGAAGAACAACAACAACAAAAAGATATTTGGTGATATGGGTGAGCTACTGAATTAATCAATCCTCAATTTCTCATTACATATACATTCTCTTATTAAGTCCACTGAACCTGGATTTTCTTTTACTCTCACCCAAAAGCATTCCAACATGCCACTCCAACATGTTTGTGAGAGTATAATTAGTCCATGATCATCTGCTAACTGGCTTGTCTCAATAAACAGGTTCTTATTATTTCTTAACTTCCCCTTGTAGTTCCATCACAGAAATGAATACTGGATGTTCCATCCTGGTAAGCTCCACTTGCTGAAAGTTCTTTCTCATTTTAGGAGAACAAGATAATGTCATTTGGGGCATAGACATCTGAATGATAGTAGTTTTGAGAAAATTTATTGAAAAGGGTATCAACATTGCTTTTTTTGAAAATAGAATGTGGTTGATCATTGATAACTTCCATAGGTGCCAGCACTAGACTCTGACCATCTACTGACCTCTGCTGATCCAGGTTTTGAAAAAAGAAGCTGGCTTATCTGTGAAAACGCAGATAAAATACTGACATCTAGGCACGTGTCTAGAGTAAAAGCAATGACTCTTCACACTCATGATGGACAAACCCTGCCAATAATAGACTAAAAAGAAAACAGAGTAAGCTGAATTTCCTTAATTTTTAAAAAGAAAAAAAAAGGGGGAGAAATTGCTGAGAGTTTTAATACTGTCATCCTTGAAAAAGTTGAGAAATTTTAAGAGAGATATAATAAAATCATTAAACATATTTTTGGGGGGGAATTGGGGATGCTTAACCCCTAAAAAAACTTAATTGAAATGCAAAATTTTACTGGAAGAACAGAGAAAAGTGTTCAATTTAGGAAAGAAGGAAAGAATAAAAGCATGCAGGCAGAAAGAAAGAATTATCAAAGATTTTAAAAAGGTTTCACGTATTAGACTGTTATTGTATTTAAAGCACAAAATTCTAGAAATTAAGTGTAAAGAAATGCATGTTCAATATCAGGTAAAGTAAAATAAATGGTAATGAAAATTTATGTTCCTGAAATGGAAACTACTATGCTATTAAATAATATTATCAGAGTTAGCATTTACAATATTAAATAGCAATTAAAAATATAGGATGAATGGTTAAATTTGAATTTTAGATAATAAAAGCATAATTTTATAGTGCAAGTATCTCCAAAATATTGCATGGGGCATATTTGTATTAACATTTTTCCAATGTTTCTCTAAAATTCGAATTTAACAGGATGTCTTAGATTACATCTAGCAACCCTAAAAATAATTTTTATTGAATTTTATTTAAAAGTGCCAAGTTGCAGGAAAAGTATGGCCACTTATGTTCAAAGATTAATTTAATTTCAAATCTGAAACTTTTGAACATGAGTTAGTAAGGACAAAATAAAAAAGAGAATTGTTGGAAAGGGCTAAATTCTTAAAATAAAAAGAGGTCTATCGATTTAGTATTTATTTATCTTTGTAATTGTGCCCCTTAGGCAGTGAAAATAAATA
>NW_006431919.1:12107393-12111277 GCF_000325575.1 Pteropus alecto | reverse complement strand
TATATATATATATTTTTTTTTTTTTTGCCACATAATATCTCACATGCTGTGGAAGTCGAGCAATGTTCCAATCCAAACTTGTGAGAGGGCAGAGAGAGGGAAGGGAAGCAAGCTTTGTGAGAATTAGAAAATTAGTTAACTTCTTTATGCCTTACTTATCTATAAAATGAGATGTTGATGGTATCATCATTATAGGTTGTCATGAGATTAAATATGATAACAATTATAATGGGTTTAAGACTGTGATTGGCACATAAAAAGCTCACAGTTATTAGCTGTTGTATTGATATTCCTTTTTGTAGTTGTTATAATTATTTTAATTAGTATTATTATATTACACCTATATTTGGATTATAGGTGTAATAGCTGTGACTGAATTAAAACTTGGAAATTTGAATGTTTCCTTAACAAAGTTTTTCGATTTTGTGAGAAAAAGAAAAAGCAATTATGTAGATATATGACTCTAGAAAACTAATCCCTTAAAAAGTTGCCTAGAAATAAAGAAAATGTGAAAAAATTTCTGTCCTTTATGTTTATTGCTAATTTTATTTTTATGTTAGGCCTTCGCATAAATAAAAATATCATAACTGAAAAAAATTAGTCAAAAATTGTCAATGGATCTCTCAGTCGATTAAGAAGTTATCTCTTTAAAGCAGATGAAGCTGTAATTTTCAGTTTATAGTTTGCTTTAATCTAACACTTTTTCAATGCATATTAAAAAATTTTCAGTATTGAATGACAGATTCTATGTGAATTCTGTACCTTACAAAAATATATTTTTAGTGGGCACTGAAAATTCTTGTCTCACCTCATTGTCACACCCACCCAAAATCAGATTATATATATGTCTGCATTCACTTCATTTTTTCTTATACTTTTAGGGAAAAAAAAACAAAAACAAACAACTCATGAAGGCAATAGTTTTAAAGTATCCCAGATTTTTGAGAGTCCTAAGTTTTATTGCAAAATACATTTATTAAGCAACCTCGAGAGTCAGATTTGAAGTATTTCAGATTATTAATATAAGCAATGGTAAGGTAAAAACAGGTTAACTTCTCAGCAATGGAAAAGCTTCTTACAAAGTTACTGATAAGTCTAAAAAAAGATGGGGTATGTTTTAGAAAGTGGTTGATGAAAATCACTGAGTGTCTGCATAAGTATTTATCTTTCCCTTTCCTTGAATCAGAGACATCCATATAATTTACATGCTTTTCTCCTACCTTCGATAACAGATAATAAATGTTAAGTGGGACCTCAGCATATATTAAGCACTTGGATCCTATTCAGCTTCCTCACTCTTCCTGAGCATCTCTGTAAACTAGGAAAACAGGATACATCACAGATCAATTCAATCAATCAACATTAATCATAACAGAAATTAAGCTGCTTTTCAGGCATGATGCAATAGAGAAAATTGCATGGAGATTTTTTTTTTTTTAAGTCACCAAACATCCCCAAAGGGCTGTCATCAGCTCTCTATTCCAGAAGTCTTAATTTTCTTGAGGAACGTACAAGAAAGGCTGAAACAGTTGGAATCTGGGAACATAATAAATGCATTTTATGTCATTTTAAACTCACCCAGGATCACTGACAAGAAATAAAAACAGAAAGTAAAAATCTTTGCTGAAAGGGAGAAAGAGTCCCAGAAGGACATTTTCTCCTCCATTATTTGTTGCTTTGGGTTATGTCAGTTTATTTTATGGCTGCAGTAATTTTAAATGCATTTTTCTCTCCTGTGAGATGCACTCTTTCAACTTTCCCGGTGGCGAGCTTGAGGGTCTGATTGATGGTCAGATGTGTGGGCACATATGTGTGTGTGCACATCTGATCATAAAACACACAGTAATTTAGCCTTTACTTTTGGAGGGTGTGTTCTCTCAGCGATTTGTTCCTCCTTCCTGGGGACCTTTCCTGCTACACATAACTGCTTAATGACTTTCTTGAACATACACATTCACGGAAGAAAAAATTCAAAGAACCTTAACAATTAGCATTATTTTTTTCTTAAAGAAAATACTTTAAACAATTATTAATGGATCTGAGAAAGGAAAGAAACATTTATTTTTGAAATATTTGGATAAAAATATTTCAAGCCAAAGTATCATTGCAAAATAAACTACCTAGTAAATAAATCTAAAGTGCTATAAAGTTTTCTCACCTCTTATTAATGCTAATAACCTATTTTACGAACATGTAAACATTTTCAATTTAATTAATATAAGAGCAAAATAAATTTGCATGCCATCCTCAAGTTACAAAAAAATAAGACAACTAGAATTTGACAATTGAGTAAAATATTTCCCCTTCTGACTATAAAATTCTTTTAACATGACAATAAAGTAGCTTTAAATAGAATAATTGAAAGATATTTTCTATTTTGTTTAAAATATGAAAGTCAGGGTAGCAGCTAACGTGTTAATACTGTAGAAATCCTAAATCAACTCAACTTATCAAATTGAAAATTATTTACCTAACAACAAGAAATACAACCAGGAGCAAGGACAAATTACGAGTCAAAAAAAAAAAAAAAAATCAACACTGTCAATTACATTTTAGGTAAAAATTCAGTGAAATATTTTGATTCTTACATGTTTTTTTCATTTTCCTACTCATAGCTTAGGGGCAAAAAATATTCCCTCTTGTTGACAGGGGTTGCTACCTAATCAACATTTAATACTCTTTCTTCTAATTACAAAAGTTTTTCTTCTGAGTAAGTCATTTACACCTATCTTTCTACAACCCATCATGGGTTAGCAGGAACTGATTCAACTGCTAGTACAGGATTTCTCATCCTTGACACTACTGATATTTGGGGCTAGATAATTCTTTGTTTTAGGGTGTGAGGCTGTTTTGTGCATTATAGGATATTTAGCAGTATCTTTTACCTCTACTAACTAGATGCCAGTGGTAACTTTACCCCCAGTTTTAGCAACCGGAAATGTCCTCAGAGATTTTTCAGAATTACTCCCTGCCACTCCATGCTTTGTTAGACACTCTATGTTCGAGTGTCATGATTTGGCAGTTGCCCTTATTCAAGACCACTTAGAATCAGTGCCAAGATTTCCAAGAAAGCAGTGTTCTTTAGTCTACGGGAGTCAAGATTTGAGTTGGTTGTTGATACACTTAGAGGAAATCTGTCTCAGAATGTAACCAAAATGATAAACAAAACAAAACAAAAAACAAACCCCTAAATGGTGGAAAGGGGTAGATTTCTGATGACATTTGCAAATGTGCATACAAACTAAATCCAAAGCAAATACTATCCTTAAGTTTTTCAGGTGAACCAAAAACTCTTTTTTTTTTCTTTTTTTGCTTACTGTCCTGATTAACAGACATTATTATCATTTAGAAAGCTTTCTACATGGCCAACAATATATTCAACATGCATTCTAAATGCCTCAAAGATGCAATTCTGTCTCTACTACATATAAAAATATATATACATTATTTCATAATGTTTATATCTGATGACTGAAGTCAAATAAGGAGTTCTCATTTTTCTTTTGACAGCCATCACAAAGTGTATTTATCCCCCGAAAAATATATTATTTTGGGTGTGCTAGTAACACAAAGGCATAATGGACAGATAATCTGAAGACCGATGTGCCTCTGTGTATGACTTTTCTTTTTTTTTTACATGTAGAGTCTGATCAACTTCAGTCAGGATATCAGAAATTCAAATTGGCTTTTTGAAAAGATATGCACATAACATTTTCTGCACAATTACTGAATCAAAATCACAGTTAACCAATATTGCAATCCTGCCATTAAATAGGTTTACACATTTAAAATGAGAATCTGGGGTGGAAGCCTAGAAGACAATTCACTTGAGACCCCTGCAATCATTCCTCACCCGTTAATGATTAAATGAAACCACAAATCCT